>NC_143537.1:4606275-4949495 GCF_031878675.1 Megascapheus bottae | reverse complement strand
CAATGCGCGTCAAACTGGGCAAGAAGGACTGAAATAATCACAACTGAAGCCGGCTGATTCTTAACATCGGGCAAGTCAACTCTCCAGAGCTGATTTCTCCAGAAGGAGAATGTGCCATCACCGACTTGAAGGCTAGCAAGCAAAGACTAATACATGGATTAGAGGCGAGGCCAAAGACCACCATTTGTTTTATTTTTGTTTACACTCTTATCTTCTTAAAGGAATTCTTGTGTATGCACATGTGTGCGCGCACACGTGCACACACACACACACAGAGCCAGAATATTATATATCTAACAGGAGATATATACATTCCTTTTGATTCAAAAGATGACCATAAAGATGGCTGACTACAGTGCATGTTTGTTATAATATGGGCTTGTATTCACTGCTTTTAATTTTAATTTTCACTAGCATAAATTATCAAAAGGACTATCACTGTGATAGTTATATCAAGCATGTAGTGAATTTGGTCAAATTTGCTCTATAATCTATATTTATTTATTTATATTTGTTGTTCCGATAAACTATGACATTAGCCAAGGTGCCCAACAATGATAAAGAAAATGTGTGTTATATATCTTATATAGAATTTTATATGTATATGGTTTAGTATAACATGCATTATATATAGTATACAGAAATTTTATGTAACATATTATATATGGATGATTTTATAGGGCATATACATATATATGCCATGGACTATTACTCGGCCATGAAGGAAAATGAGATTATGCCCACCTTTCTTGTGATGTGAGGAACTTGCCTAAGCTTAGCTGGCTAAGCAGTGATTTCTGCAAGCTCTAGGTCAACATCTGCACACCTTGTAAACGGTACACCCAGTCGTCTCCCTTCTCTACAGTGCAGTTCCTCTCCAGTGGCCATCTTCCAGTCCCTAGGGAGAAGCTTGGACGTTATGGAAAAAACGTGGTGGAAGGAGCAACACTGTCATACAAGGGGTGGAGTGAGGGCTGAGCACATGCTGAGGAAGCACTCCACCACCGGGCCATGCCTGCACCTCCTCTGCTTTGTTTGGAGACACGGTCTCATTGCCATGTTTGTCTTGAACTTGCCATTACCCCGCCTCCACCTCCCAAGCTGCCGGGATTGGAGGTGTGAACCTCCATGCCTGGCTATGATAAAGTTTAAATACCGTAAGATTCGTGAGGTCATTAAAACCTTTCTTTTAGATAACAAGTGATTTAAAATATTCCTTAACACAATAGCACTCGTGGCACTTCTTTATTACTTCATGTTTTATTACTCTCTGTACTTGGTCGACTGATTGAAAAACACATTTACTAGGAGACTATGTTGAAGCAGATATCAATGAAAGTGTCGCTGGCCAACTCTGGGCCATTTGTGCATTTAATAATATTTAAACAGTGCCTCGAGACATCAGGGTTTAGAGGATGGTAAATAGGATAATGATTGTCACTGTCACATATTAAAAAGGAAATCCTGGGAAAATAATTATTCACTAAACAATAGGGCCATCAATTCCAGTTTTAACCAGCAGATTTATTCTTCATTTAAACATAACAGATACATGTGAGAAAAAATATAAAACTTACATAAATTGTCAATGACCTAAAAAAATCCATGTCTATCATCAAACATATGGCTTCCAAGATATCAGTTATGAATTATGGGCTTGGGTTTCAAGGGCAATAATTTGCTCATTAAATCTATTTTTCCTGGAAACATACACCAATGGCACTAAGTGAATTGAGTTACACATTAGATATCTCCATAGTAAAGAAGACTGATGATACATTCTTTTATTTCCTTTCCAATACTTTTTCCTCTAGTAACTGTACTTATTTCCATAAAGAAACTGCTATGAAATGTACCAGCATGTCATGCTAAAGAAAACTATTCTTTCTATGGAAATAAATTCCTGACTTCCTCAAGTGAAACTTTAAATGCCAATGACACCGGTGCCGCTTAGTACTGTCTTCAGAATCCTCCCTGTTTTCAACAAAGAAGAATATCTAGCCTCATCTAAAGCAAAGCATGCTAATAAAGTATAGTTTATTCCATCCAAATCTAGTATTAACCGTGATTAGCTTTAATCCATGAGAGAGAAATTAATCAAATACGGGTAAGACTCTTGTCAAGCTTCATGTGCATCGGATCTGATGCATTTCGAGAAGAGAATTGTGGATGTAAGAATTCATCATGTGGGAACGAGTTGGCCCGCTGTACACATTCTCCTTTGCTGGGCTCCGGAGCAAATGACCAAGAGCCAGGGACAGCCCTGTATCCCTGAATCACCACAGGAAACCCAGTTCTCAGAGTGGAACTTACTCCACAGCCCTCAGTATACCCCAAGCCCTGGGGAGGGATCACCTTTTCAGCAGACGCTACCTAGGGTTTTTGCCATTTCTATGTCATACACCAAAGTGGAAGTGGCTCTCATTCCCATGTTAGCCTATGAGCTCCACAGAGGCAAGGCTCCTCGGTGCAATCCCAGGACAAATAGAGGATTTCTCCCCCAATCATTCTAAATGAGTACATGAAAGGCTTACGTGACTACAACCATTACAACACTGGGTGGAGGAAAGAAGATACAAGCTAAGGACGTCTGACCTGGGCTCTCTAGTGAGCCTGTGGTAGAATGAAAGGGATGAAAGTTAATGGCACTGAGATAAACATTAACTTCCACACCTGTGGTAGAGTCCTAGATGCAGAATTTAGACTAGGGAATGCCCAATGTTGGGGAAAAAATTTGAAAAATAATTAGTTTGGCTGAAGAGCCAGTACTGTTGTAACAGAAAAATAGGAAGCCTCGTTAATGTAACAGTTTAAAAAGGTGTATTTCTGGCTTTGACTAGTAAAATAAAAATACTTAGGAGAAAATGCGGGAAAATGTTCAATGTGATAGGATTCTTTTGAATTTGTTTTCTTTCTCTGACTTCACTTGCTATTAGCAAGTCTCCTCAGTTGCTGACAGATGGTAACCCAAATTCTGCTTGGATACTTCCAGAAACAGAAATCTCTACCTGGCAAAGCTGGCACTGCACTGTGGGATGGTCAGAATTGTAAGAAATATTCTGTCTGTGACTTTCGTCCATGGGTAGATTTCATGTGAATTCTCACATTGAACACCGTAATTGTTTTTTGTTGTTGTTGTTGTTGTTGTTGTTGTTGTTGTTGTGTAACTTGAAAGACTCAAAATCAGTGGAGGTACGGAAGACACTGAAGGTGTGGAGGAGAGGCAAACCCGTCTTTGGTTTGACCGTGCCCCGTGGAAAAGCACGTCTTCACTGGTTCCAAACTTCATTTGCTTTTCCATAAACAGCTTCCAAGGTGCTGACCACAGTACTCTGTAGCCACCCAAGATTAGAGAGGAAACACACCCAACTGCAGGTGTCTTTAAAGGCAGATCCATCTCCAGGACACCCTCCACCTGGCTTCGTTCCCTCCCAACCTACCTTCTCCCCATTCCCTGACACCCTGGAACTTTTCCTTTGGGAGCAGGGCATCATTTGAATGGAAGCTGTCTAGGAATAAAGGGAATGGAAATGAGAAGGTAGTAGAGAGCAGAAAAGGCATACCTGAACCTAAAAGAATCCCAGATCATTCTAACTGGTGGGACAGAACATCACCTTACTGGAATTATTTTCATTGTTGGTCATTTAAGTAACCCGTGAAAGGCAGTCTAAGTTGTCACAGACAGATGGGTCCACACTGAACTTTGAAAGACAGATGGCACTTGGCAGAGAAAAAGAGAAAAGCCTGGTCCCAGACTCTCCAAGTAGAAACAGACATCATAAAATTAAAAGCCATCCTTCCTGCCTGCACAGTTGTGTCTGGTTTCTCCCTTTTATCTTGCACAACTGAGCAACCTTCACAGCAAAGGCACAGCTGAAGCCACCTTGTCAGCAACGCTGGATTATGGTTTAATCTCCTGCACATACCACTGAGAGTTTGTTCTCACCTGTGATACACTCCAGCTCACTCAGGCCAGACAGCCGAGACACAGGCCCCTGTGCCTGAGCACACAACAGGTGCCTTACTCAAGGATGGCACATTGATTTGAAGTGTCACCCGTGCAATGTATAAATTTATGCATCAACTTGGTGGTGCTCATTATGGAGCCCTTGGAAAAGACAGATATGTCTCCTCTCCACTGTGTCCTCCTTCTTCTATGTCTCTATGGCTGGAGAACATAAATATTCATTTCAAAGAGCATCAGCTCAAGGTTTGCACTCGACTGGCCTCCAAGATGGCAGAAAGGTCACTGTGATGAGCTGCCTCTTAGAAGTAATATTAGCCTGGACACAACTCACACATCGTTTCTACCCCTAACTTTTCTATACTGAATTCCTGGCAGAGCAGAAATCATTACCAAGAACACAGAAATTAACTCCTTAATCCAGCAATAAGATTGATTCGTCTCCTAACCGAAATTCAAGTAATTAACATGTGCTATTTTCCAAGGTCTGTCCTAACATATCCAGTCCAGGAAACTGTCTTTCTATCTAGGTGTGTCTGTCTCAGTTGCCCAGTAGATTCTGGAAATATTCCTCCTCCAATTGTTCTGGTAAAACCATTTACATTCATCCTTTGTCCCTTGATCTTTTGTTGGGTGACAAGTGAATCTGAAATATTAATTAAGGGTTGGTGTTGAAAGCTCATTATAATGCATACTGTACTTTCAGATACTAGTTTAAAAGAAAAAAGTCAAATCAATGTTTGGCACATGGACCCCAATAGAAAGATTCTGGTAAAGGTCTTAGGTGTGAGAGAAGTTTTCTGCTCATGGGACCACAGGCCAACGACAAGGCCCAGGCTTAGGTTTAGACCTGAGGCCTGCCTCTGTTTTGTTCACTTGTATAAAAGTGAGCTGATCATTTATTTTTTCCTGTCAATTTTTTATCGGTAAAAAGCTGAATACTTCAGAATTGGACCTATAAATTTTACGCTGCTTTATGTGGTTTTAACATTATTGGAGCATTATTATTATAGGTAAAATCTTTCTTGAGTAAACCACATCTCAGGTGCTCAAAAGAGCTATTTATTTTTTATGGCACTCACAGTTATGTGAATCCTAAGAATCTGTCTAAAACTAAAGTGGAAAAAACTATCTATTATTCCATAACAAAAATACTATATAGTAGGGTGATTGATGCAGTAAAATAAAATGTATTGATAGAGTAAAATAATTTGAAAAAAATAGTTGAATGCCATTTAAAATGAGAAATCTCTATTCGACTCATTTTAAAGCATTCTTGGATGGTTTGTTCTACTTTATAATGATTTGAAGATGATGACCCTGGGATGATAAATTTCCTCTTGAGAACTTAAACGTCAGCATCTCAAAATAATGGATCCTGTACTCCTGAGGCTATGTGGTAACGCAAGACTCTGTGATGGAGATTGTGGTCTCAAAGAGAAGATTTCCCTCAGGGTACCAGTGAAGCAGCCACCACATCGTCAGCAAAAGTGATTAAAGACTGCCTCCAGAAGCAGAGAGGAGAGAGGAAGGGCTGGGGAGCTTCTCCGGGTGAGCTGGCATTACCCAAGAAAGGATTCCACGGCTCCACTTGCCAACAATGCACTGGACTAGAGCTTAGAAGCAGGACACGCCTCCTTGGAGCCACTACTTCAAGGCCTCTCCCCTCTCTTGGTCATTACGACTGTGCACCTCTCCCTGGACGCAGGAGGAGGTGTGGACATGGTTAGACTCTCAGGGCATCGACCCATCTCCAGCGCGGAAATGTGTCATGGCGCACAATTCCAGGACACCTGAGGCTGATTGTGGATTCCCTTTCCTCCTTTTGTGACTGCACTATGAGCTGGTCACAAAACCTTGCTGATTTTTTTTCTCCTATCTGTAATATTCTCACCACAATATTCCCGCAGGGGACTATTAGTAAGAGTAAAAATAATAATCATTCAAAGTCTCCAAAGAAAGTATTAAGGGACATTAAAGCTGTTTATTATTAATTTTTCAGGTTGTTTTGTTTCTAACTAGTATTATCTCATGAATTTTCTCATAAAATATCCACAGAAATTATAGAAAACAGGAATGCGAATAGGGTGAATTAATCAACTATAACCTATCACCTACAAATAAACCCTGGTGTCCTATGCCCCTCCAGAAAACAAATATAAAAATTTCATTACTATATTATACACATTGTTGTTACATTTTTTAGGCCAAAAGATATCTTAGTTATTTTCTACATTATGGAGTGCCTTACCAAGGATTCTCCTTGATTTCAGACACCATCAACACTCTTCCTGGATTGTATAACATTTTTCTTTTTTAAAAATTTACATTTATTGGGGCCAGGAATTTGGCCTAGTGGTAGAATGCTTGCCTAGCATGCACGAAGACCTGGGTTCAATCCCTTGGTACTACATACATAGAAAAAGCCAGAAATGGTACTGTGGCTCAAGTGGTAGAGCTCTAGCTTTGAGAAAGGCCAAGGACAGTGCTCAGGCTTCGAGGTCAAGCCCCAGGACTGGCAAAAAAATTACATTTATTATTTACTAATATTGATAACTATACTGCGCAAGAAGCATCATTAAATATTGAATCTTTGCAAATGGCAAAGTGTTGGAAAAGGAAGCTGGAAGGAGGGAGGGGGGTTTAGAGTGTAATAGAGGTGGTGAATTTGATCAAATTCATTGCAAACCTCTATGGAAATAACACAATGAGACACCTGTGCCCATTAAGTGTTTGCCAATAAAAAATACTGCCAGCTTGTGCTACCTAAGAAAGGTTCCCTTAGTGAACAGTTCAATCTTCTCTATTAGTACTGTTATTATTATCAATTTGATTAAAGAATTACACAACAAGGGCTGTATTCTGTACCACATTAAAAAAAAAAGCCCACCTATACAGAGGCCCCCTCGCGTTAGGAGTTCTGTATCTTGTATGTCAAATGTGTAGACCCTGGAAGCTACTGACACCCCCCGGGGCAGTTGTAACTCCTTGCGCCCCACGGCTTTGAGCTCACAGGTGGATTCTGAAGATGACTGCATCTCTTCTTTAAATACACAAGGCAGCAGGGTCTCTTAGAAGCTGGGCTGCTAACATTTGTCAGGCTGCTCCTAACTGCAGCCGTGCCAGGCTGGCTGCAGCCCTGAGCATGGGAGAGCCAGCCCCAGATGTGGCAGGGTCATGAGCTTGGCTTGGAGGGAGGCGCCCTGACAGAGAGGCATGAAGCATGATGCTGTGTGCCACTCAGCAGGAAGGATCCCATCAGAACCCAGCAGCATACGATCACGAGATCCCACAGGGAGCAGAGGCACCAACTTAAACACAACAACAAAGACGGAATTCAGCTAAGGGGAGCTGTAAGGCCCAGAATATGACACAGTATCATCACGCCAATAATACCAATGCAGTGTTCTCTTTACAATGACCTCTGTCCCTCCTGGACTCAAAGTCCTCTTCCACACACACACACACACACACACACACACACACACACACGAGTTTAGCTATCTCATACTTCAGGATACTTGGTTGGGACAAAGAGCTCAGACAAGGGACAAGCAACTTATTTCAGTCCTTCTTTAACTCAGAACATGCCCAGCCACTCACTCTCTGTTCTGGGCTTGTAGCTATCAACTGCCTATGTAACTTCTGGTGAAAACTACCTTCATGTGTGTTGATCAGTGGGGGATCAGGGATGAGGAAAGAGAAAACAGTCAAGAGGGTAATTCTGGGCAAAAGACAATGAACGTATGCCTGGAATGCCCATGTGAGACTGCTTAAAACAACTAATATCCAATAAAAACAAATGCCAGGCAAGTGAAACAAGCTCTGCGTGGGCGGCGGTGTCATGGGTGAGGAGAGGGCTGGGAACAAGGTTGAAGTAGTTTATATGCACATAAGAAGATAGTGCCATAAAAAAATTAAAGAGCTATAAATTCCCACTCAAGAAATCAAGCTCTGTAACCGTTAGGTTTATCAGTCACCCTGTTACAATGCATCAACTTTTCCTCAGTCCACCTTAGGAATAATTACATTTTAAAAACAAGTATAATGCATAGCATAGAGACTATCTCCAAACATGTCACTCATCAGCCTGTCGCCAGAAACTCCTCCATAACAGGCCTATTAATGACTATTACACAGCATGTTCAAAAGCCAACCAGACAAAAATTACAATACAAATGTAATAATTTTCTAACAATATGAGAATATTTCCAAGCCCTCTGTCACTGGAATGATGAAGTCCCACCTGAAAGACCGGCTAACAGAGGCCTTCGTCGTCATTCTGAGCTGGTGGAGAGGCAGGAAACACATGGGGATGATTGTGAATACTTGCTAATTGACTTCCTTGCCTCTATTAATATTTTTTCAAAGAAAGAATTATATCCCATAGCCCTTTCACAGGCTATGATGAGGAAAATTGGTTTCATGGTTCAAACATCTGGCCCAAAGGCTAAGAAAATGAGATACAGAAGGTATTCAGAGAGAATGGAAGGGGCTCTAAGTCCTCAGGACATAAGGTCCCTGGGCCCCCTGTGGGGGCAGAATCACAGCATTCTAGAAAGGGGATTAGAAGCGGGATGCATGGGTTCCCTTTGAGTTCCCTTCCTGAGGTGATTTTTTTTTCTCATTCTAAATATCATGCTGCTTATCCCTCTTTGCAGATGACATGATTCTGTATTTAAAGAATCCTATAGACTCTACCCCCAAGCTCCTTGAGCTGATTCAAAACTTTGGAAGAGTAGCAGGGTATAAAATCAACCCTCAAAAATCAACTGCCTTCCTTTATGCCAACAGTGAGAGGAATGAGGCAATAATCAGGAAAGAAACTCCTTTCACAATAGCCTCAAAGAAAATAAAGTACCTAGGAATTAGCTTAACTAAGAATGTAAAGGACCTTTTTGACGAAAACTTTAAAACCCTAAAAAAGGAAATTAAAGCAGAACTAAGGAAATGGAAAAACCTCCCATGCTCCTGGATTGGAAGAATCAACATTGTGAAAATGACAATCTTGCCAAAGGCTATCTACAAATTCAACGCAATACCCATCAATATCCCAATGGCATTCTTTAAAGAAATAGAAGAGGCAATCCAAAATTTCATATGGAATAATAAAAGACCCCGTATAGCAAAAACACTTCTTAGCAGAAAGAACAGCGCTGGAGGAATTTCAATTCCAAACTTTAGACTCTATTACAGAGCTATAATTCTCAAAACAGCTTGGTACTGGCACAAGAACAGGCCTGAAGACCAATGGAATAGAACTGAGGACCCAGATATTAAACCACAGACCTATGGCCACCTAATCTTTGACAAGGGAGCCAAAAAAATAAAATGGAAGAAAGACAGCCTCTTCAACAAGTTGTGCTGGCAGAACTGGTTAAGCACCTGCAGAAAACTAAAGTTGGATCCTTCTTTGTCACCCTGCACGAGAATTAACTCCAAATGGATCAAAAACCTGGAGGTAAAAGCTGACACACTGAAAACTTTACAAGAAGGAATAGGAGATATACTAGGCCTCCTTGGCACAGGTAGAAACTTTCTTAATAAGGACCAAAAATCACAACAAATCAGAGAAAGGCTGGATAAGTGGGACTGCATTAAACTGCAGAGCTTTTGTATGGCAAAGGACATAGCTAGTAAATTAATTAGGAAGCCTACAGAGTGGGAGAAGATCTTCACCAACCAAACAACGGACAAAGGCCTCATATCTAAAATATATCAACAACTCAAAAAATTGAATCACTCCAAAACTAAAAGTAACAACCATTCCATTAAAAAATGGGCCAAAGACTTAAAGAGAGTCTTCTCTGAAGAAGAAACAAAAATGGCCTATAGACACATGAAGAAATGCTCAACATCTCTGGTCATAAAAGAAATGCAAATCAAAACAACTCTAAGATTCCACCTCACTCCAATTAGAATGGCCAGGATCAGGAAAACGAGTAACAACAGATGCTGGAGGGGATGTGGCCAGGAGGGATCACTACTACACTGTTGGTGGGAGTGCAAACTCGTTCAACCACTATGGAAAGCAGTGTGGCAGTGCCTCAAAAGGCTAAACATAGAGCTCCCCTATGACCCAGCAATTGCACTACTTGGCATTTACCCAACCATCCAAAATGTAGGGCATACTAAATCCACTAGCACAACAATGTTCATTGCAGCATTATTCACCATAGCAAAGATATGGAACCAACCTAGATGTCCCTCAGTTGATGAGTGGATCCACAAGATGTGGTATTTGTACACAATGGAATTCTATGCTGCTGTCAGAAAGAACGACATCGCCCCATTTGTTAGGAAATGGAAAGACTTAGAAAAAATCATATTAAGTGACGTAAGCCAGATTCAAAGGAACTTAGGCTCAAAAGTTTCCCTCATTTGTCATAATCAGTAGAAACCCTGGGCTCTACTAGCAGAGATCTGTAATAGAGCAAAACCTTGATATATAAGGCCATATAGTATGAAGCTAATTGAAAGGACCTCCAGGATACTGAAACAAAAGCCATATAATGAATGATTGTTGTCCTTAATGTACTATGTTATCTTTCATCTCCTTTGCTGTCTCTTGGGTATCTCATATTGTTACAGTATCTCACTTTGTTATCTGATATATTGAATTTATTTGTATTTGGTTATTTGAAATTTGATAGGGAAGGGGGAAAAACCAAGACGGGCGGGGGGGGGGGTGGGGGGGTGGGTGGTGGGTGCTGAGTGGGGGGGAGGGTGATGGGTACCAAGACATGTGAAAGGGTATCAATGTACATGAATTAATGCACCTTCTATCTGGCAAATATCATGTAACCCTTTTACTAATTACAATAAAAAAATTATAAAAAAATACTTACAAAGACAAAAATAAATAAATAAATAAATATCATGCTGCTGTTTGCTAGAGACAAAAAATGCAAAACAAACAAGTGAAAATCGGGATCCTCAGGACTTATTATTAAAGCTACTACCATGCATTCTCCATTTTGTCAGCTAAGCACCTTCCTATTTCTGGGACTCAGATTCAGGTTTTGTATTCATACAGGGCTAGCTGTTTATTTGTGTTGCTCCACATATACAAAAACAAATGACCTTGGAGAAAATGACCTTGAAGTCAATGTGGACTAGCAGTCCAATAAGTAGATATCACAGACTGGAGTGAACATCAGACTGCCTATTTAAAGGAGGTTTCAGCCCATGACCACTGTGACCTATTGGCAGTGTGTCTGTGATGGGAAGGGTACAATGGTGGAACCATGTGGTGAAAACTGCTCTCCTTGTGGCTTCCTGGTTTCCAAGAAGCAAAGAAAAAGGAAGGAGGGGCCATTCACCAAATCCTCTTCAAGGCCACTCCCCCTAATGACATCACTTCTCTTTGCTAGGCCCCGCCTCCTAAGGATTCCACCACCTCCTAACAGGGCATGAGCCACTGGGGACATTCCCGATCCAAACTTCAGCACAGTCCCCCTGTGGTGGGTATTGCTGGGGAGATGTAGAGAAAGTGTGTGTTACTTTAGATAAGCTCCAGTATGTCATTGCAATGTAGTTTTTTTGTCTGTGTGTTTCTTGCTACTGTTTTTCCTTCTCTTGTCATATTTCATATTTTTTAATCCTCTCCAGGTGTCCCTTACATGTTGGGTGGAAACCCTAGTGAATACATTCTTTTCATCGTGAAAGTAAAAATCCAGTTAATTAACAAGAGATCAGTGGTGTGATTTTTGACTTGGTGTCATGCCATTCGTGCAATTCCAAAAATTTCCCCCAATTTTTTTTACCTTGCATTAAGCTATAATTAATTTTTCTTGATTCTTTTAGTGGGCATATGCCATACAGTTCATCAGATACATTCAATGGTAAACATTGGTGCCACAGTGCATCGTAACACAGTGAAAATGTGTTGAAGACATGGTCCTGTAAAACACATACATAAATTTACTGAACATTATATATTACAAAGACATGTTGAAGGAAAGAAAAAAACACAAAGATGGCTAGGACTGAGATTTGTAAAGCTAATCTGAACTTCTTTGAGAAAAGTCTATGGTGTACCTGGTCCAAGAGGTGCAGTGAGTGGCATCTGAGCCAAGATTAGCAAGATGTAATGAATTGCTTTTCACACACAGAGTTTAACTAGACAATTGTGGTTTTCTACTGAACTTCGCAGACACTTTTTAAGGATTTTACTCATGAGGCTGTCAACTTTGCTCTTTTCTCTTGATAGTTTAAAAACATAGTGGCTTAATTAGCTCCTGAATTCCTGTGTTAATGATAAGGTTTTAGAGGCCTACTAGCTTAAGTGTTTAGTCTTCCGTTACTGCCACACCTTTCAAACACACAACTTTCCCTAGGTTATTTTCTAGTAATAATCCAGTAAAACATACTTGACATCAAATCTGATGTTCATTTAGGTATTCTGTTGGCATATCTGTATTTAACTTTATGTACTTATTTTATCCTTTCTATAAAAAAATGAAAAGCTTCAGTGATGTTAAGTAACTGTAAAATATTAAAAACTTATATTCATTAAAATTATTTCCTATACATATGTAGGGGAAATACTACAGTTTATAAATTTGATAATATAAAATACATTCTAAATTAAAATTACTTCACAAAGCGACTGTGTAATGTTTTATAGTTTTGTAAAATGTATTTATATAATGCATACATTGCATTATACAGTGTATTTACATGTTTATATTACCTTATGCAAAGTAGTTTTTGTACTACATAATATATAATTTGTATATTTCAGTGATTTTTATGAGAACTGAATATAGTCACAGAGAAAATGTGAGACCCTCACTAAAATAACTAGAGCAAAAAGGGATGAGGCTCGGGTGGCACAACCTGCCTAGGAAACGAGAGCTGAGTTCAAGCCCCAGGACTAACAAATAGAGAAAGACTCAATTTCATGCTGCCATAAGAGCGTAATTCTGAATTTAAGATACAAAGAGGTATAAGAACATGAAAAGCCAAAATATCATAATGCCAATCGCAGGGAAAATAGATAATAAACTCCAAAATACAAGCAAAAGCTCTAAGACTTGAAGAAAACGTAGGGGATGGACTCAATGAAGTTTACACTGTAAAATGTCTCTTGAATTTTCACAGGGAAAGCATTAATTGTGTCACGACAACTGACACGTGTCAATTGACAAGCTGGACTCTACAGCCTCTTTTTAAGCTTTTCATCCAAAAGCTGTTAAGCCCAAATTGAGGGACTGTCTATAAAATGTCTGGCTAGAACTCTTCATATATCTCAAGGTCACCAAGATAAGGACAACTTGAGAATCTGGGTTGGAATGAAGTCTAGGGGAGAGATAAAGACCAAATGTAACCTTGTACTTGGGACTGGATCCCAGACAGAAACAAAGATATTAAGCAGAGAAATGGAGAAAATCAGAAAAAATATATGTAGTGTAATAGATGAACGCTAATTTCTTCGCTATGCTATCTGTACTGTAGTTATATAAGACAACTCTGTTAGCAGAGTCTAGGTGGATCTTGCTGTTCTGTCTTTAGCTCTCCTGTAAATCTACATGATTTTTAAATAGAAAGTCCGAGGGAAAGGGCAAAAGGGTGTTATGGAAGTGAGTAGAGAAATCGCAGGCTCAGAGAAATTTTATTCCCGTGTGTGTGAGGGAGGGCGAGAAAGAGAAAGGTGTGGGGAGGAGCACTGGTCTTGGGAGAGACTGCATCAGAGTGTGTACATAACTGCTCCGGTTCAATAATAAACCGACACACAGCAAATCGAAACTGAGCACAGACCTGCAACAGACAGTTCATGAGAAGACCATGTGCAATCTGGCCGACAAACTCATGAAAAATTGCTCAACAGCACTAGTCATATGAGGGATGCAAATGAGACCCACAATGAGATGCCACTCCACCCACTCTGGAATGGCTAAATTTACCAAGAACAATAGCACCATCAGCCAAATGGGGTGTAAGCCAAACTTCCAGAGGCCTGGCGCAACTGGGGACTGAAATGAAAACTCTGAAGAATAGTTTGGCACTGTCTTGTAGTCAAGCATGCTGATACCCAGACCCAGGAATCCCACTTCGATGTGTTTCTCCAAGAGAAAGAGAAGCATTGTGAAGAAAATGCTGCAGTACTGTTTAAAAATAAATGCCATCTCAACTGTGTTATTTAAATAAAAATGGAACTTGGTGTTACGGAGTACCTACACTTTTCCAGTACTTTCTAGATTAAGAAATAAAAAAACTGAGAACAAGCCATTTACCCTGTGTCACAACCCTACATAGCTATGTGTGCTGTGCACTGTCACTTATTCCAGTTCTTGTGAAGAACTTTCTCCAAAAGGAAAGAGATGAAACTCTGAAAACATCAGAAAAGGTGTCAGAAACATGATGCCTGAACTGGCTTTCCTTAAGGAGGAGTTAAAATATCCACTATCCTTATCCTCTTGTTCTAGTTTATGTAACAATTCTTAGTGAGCTACTAATTAACTCAGAGGGAAATAGCACTTGGTTCTCAGTCAAGTTTCTCCCTCTTGCAAGGATTAAAGTCACACTGTACTGTGGTCTTTCTTCAGGGACTCTAGCTTTTCAACTCATGGCTGGTTCTCTACCACTGGAGCCATGCCTCCGCTTTTATCTCTTTGCTGGTTAACTGGAGACAAGCCTCTCTGGTTTGTCTGCCTGGCCTGGTTTGGAGCCATGATTCTCCCCTTATGCCTAGTGTCGTTCTTCATGAGTGAGCTCTTGTGGGGGCGTGGCTATGACTGCATTCTTCAGCATCTGCCAGTGGAGCCACACGTAAGTTCACTTCAACTGCTACTGGGTTCGCTTGAAATATGACGGGGAAATGGAACATGTGTGACACACAATAAACTCCATGGCTAACACCTACCCCTTCCCCTGAAGGGCAATTTTCACATTGAAGCCTGACTGCTTGCACATTAAGACCCTCAACAGGTTTATCTGAACTTGTATTTAACAGTTTGACTAAACAGGAGTGGGAAGACAACTGAAATTTATTTTTTAAAGCTGAAAATGAAAGAAAACTTCCATCTTCAGCACTATGGGTCTATTCTACCCAAGGAATAATTCACCATGCTGGTCTTTTTAATGTGGAAAATAAATGAGTATATTATTGCATATAAGGATAGCTATAAGAAACTCAGTTTTGACTAGAGGGCTTTTTTTTTCTCCTGTTTTTATTTTTGCTAAGTACTTTAATTAGCTAAAGAGAAAGACAAGATGTTCAGGGGCTGATATTCTTCATATATCTTACTAACTCCTCAGTGGATTTAAGTTTCTTTAAACGTCACTGATTTTTAATTACTATGCAAATGTACTAAGCTTCTTAGAGGTAAAGGTTAGGAGCACATGGAGAGGAGCTGATAAAATAATTTCTCCCTTTTATGTAAAAAAATAATTTATGAATTCCTATATTGTAGCTAGAAGTCTTTGAGATTGTTTCCAATAGAATAAAAACGCAATTTTCAAATGGCTCTGCAAGATACTCATTAGCATATTCATTTGATAGGTCTGAAAACATGTGCAGGTTTGATCTACAGACGAGGAAGTCTGTATGAACTCACACGTAAAGATATAAGTAGCCAGCCACTGGTGGCTCACGCCTGTCATCCTAGCTACTCAGGAGGCTGAGAGCTGAGGATCCCAGTTCAAGGCCAGCTCAAGCAGGAAAGTCTTTGGGATTTTCATGTCCAATGAACCACCAGAAAACCGGAAGTGGCCTTATGGCTCAAAGTGGTAGGGCTCTAGTCTTGAGCTAAAAAAAACTCAGAGACAGTGCCCAGGACCTTAGTTCAGGCCCCATCTCTCTCTCTCTCTCTCTCTCTCTCTCTCTCTCTCTCTCTCTCTCTCTCTCTCTCTCTCTCTCTCTCTCTCTCTTTCACACACACACACACACACAATGCGCATAGAGCGAATGCACAGGTGGCATGCAGTGCAATAAAGATGTGTCAGAAAGACGTGGGGTTCATGTGGTGTGCTGCGGTCAGCCATGCTGTAAGGCAGCTTCGCCCTGGCTGCTCTCTGGAGCTCTGTCCAGAGGGTAGGATGTCCCTCAACTCCCACCCTCAATCTCCTCATCTGCAAAATAATTCCCATTTGCAAATGGGCTCACAAACAGGAATGAACTAAATTAAAGGTGTGTTTCTGTGGTTGAGGAATCTTAATTGTGATGACCAAATGCCTTGGCCATCAGTATTCTAGACAGAATTCATTTCATGTTTAATACATAGTTAAAACTGGCCTAAATGGCCTTGGGGTCCTCTATTTTCTTATATAGTCATGAGGATCAGGATTCAAAGCCAGCCCAGGCAGAAAAGTCTGTGAGGCTCGTATCTCCAATAAACTACTCAGAAAACGCCAGAAGTAGTGCTGTGGCTCAAGTAGCAGAATGTTAGCCTTGAGCAAAAGAAGCCAGGGAAGTGCCCAGGCCCTGAGTTCAAGCCCTGCACATTAAAAAGTCACCGTATAATCTGTTGGTGAGGGAAAAACAATGACACTTCACAACAAAGCCTTTAGGGCTCAAAAAATACTTAGAAGTATTCACATATTACAGAAATTTCATTTGATATATTAAAAGACTCTTTTTGCATGCAGGTTTCATCAAAAACAATGGAATTAATTAAATAAGATACAAATGCTACCAATACACAGTTCATAATTGCTATAGAAAATATACATTAAAGGGTGATCACAGGGATGTGTCTATAGGAATCTAAAATATCTATTGATAAAAATCCCTATTTAAGAGGGCAAGAAAAATGATTTAAAGTATCAAGGTGAGAAAAGATGTAACTTAGCAAGTCATTCTGCAGTTTTATTTTTAAGACACAAATCTCATTTAAAAGTTAAATCTAAAATATCATTCCTACAAGCCATGCAAGGTCAAGTGGAACAGAAAGCATGTTCAATTTATATATGGTCACGGATTCTCTTTTCTGTCTAAAATTCCCTGTCTAGTGTTGGTCCTACTTCTTAGCCAAAAGGGATATTAGATTTTTTTGCGTTAAAATGGAGTATAAAATAAGCCTTAGCTATTTGCTGCAAGGTAATATTAAGGGAAACATTAGGACACCAAAGATAAATGGAAAAAGCTTGCAACCACCTTAAAAAATAAATAAACATCCTTTTCACTGGCCACGGACAGTTATGATTTCTATAATTAGACGTCATTTATACAGCTGTCTCCAGGAGTGGTTACAGGAGCTGGATGCCTAAGTACCTGTCTTCTGTCACCTGTAAACTCCAACAGGGACCTAATTAGTGCCTAAGTGATGTTTAGCTATTTCATCCCAAAGGAGTTCAAATGTGCTAGCCAGGAAGATGCATTTTGCTTTCTTGGTGTTTTCCTAGCATTTAATTTAACAAAGAACAATCATCAGGCAGGTAAAAAGTCAAAGGATTCGGTGATTTCTTTTAGTCTATTCAGATTCTTACTATTCCGTAATACTCCCTCTTCATACTGCAGCACCTCTGTCAACACGTATCAAAGCCGACATGTGACGTTTCCAAAGCTGGCCTCAAACTCGGGATCTTCCTGCCTCAGCCTTCCACCTGGCTGCGATGATGGGTGAGAATCACTGTAGTCAGATTTAGGAATTCTGCAACTAATAAATATTCTAAAAATATAGATATTATGCTATTTTCCATCAACTCCAAGGGGAGGAAATGACAATTATGTAACTTGCCTTAAAATCTGCAATGTCAATTAAGTGCCATCAACTGGATTCAGACCACGAATATAAATCTAGTCCCAGACCTAGGATAGTTTGTACGCTAGCTGGTCACAGAGAAGCAGTCTGCTTGTGTAGCACAGGCTCCAGGAGTTTGAGAAAAGCATATTTGCCTTTATGAAGTGAATGGAGAAGGAGCAAGGCTAAGGTCACCCTCACGGCTGGCCACACGAGATCCCAGCAATCAATACACCTTGTCTAGAAATCAATGGTGGCTGTGATAGAATGCCTCAGAAAACAGGGATCACAATCGTGCTTACGACTGGTCTGCAGGAGGCAGCTTTGCTGGCAGACTAACAGCATCTAGGGTTTGTAATGTGTGACTGAATGTCAGCTCTGCAAACCTCACAGGGGCCCCCGTAGTAAACAGCTGGAGAGCCACTGGCTTTATTGGTTATTCAAGGTATGGGGCTTCGACAGTGCTCAGCGACTCCCAGAGTCTCATTAGGATTACTTGTTGACTTTACTCATTAGATAAAGAAATGTGCATCATTCTTTCTGAATACTTTTTTTCCCAGTTGATTACAGCACTAACAAGCTGCTTCCTGATTTAGTTCATAGGTGCTGTAAAATTAGAATTCCAGCTCAAATTCTACAACCTGCAAACATATGCCTTTTGGTAGTAACAATACATTTAACATCTTTTTGAAAAAGCATGGAAGGAGGGAAGGAAGGAAAAAAAAGAGGAAAGCGGGAAGGAAAAAGGAAAAGGTAAGGGAGGGAGAAAGGGAAGGAGGTGAGTTAACCAGAAAAAAAAAACCCACTCGTTATGTTCACCTCTTCTGGTAGCAAAGTCACATGAGCTGGATGGCATTAGGGACTTTGAGAATCACCAACTGTGGCGAGAATGCTAATGTTGGTATTGCCTTTGTTGCAGGTGCTGGTATTCAAAGAATTCACATTGGTAAAGCATATAGAGTGGATCTTGAGGGATGCTAAAAGACCCACAGAAACAGAATGCTGTGATCTGAGAAACGGGGCCAGGGATGCCAGCGTCCTCAGGCTCTGCCTCAGCAAGGCAGGCTACGCAGACTCTGAAGTCTAGGGGGCATGGCTTCCAGACTCAGAGTGACCCATGAGACAAGTTCCAGGATCACTAAGCTGGACAATTAGTACTTTCCTTCCCCACTTTCCCCTTCCTCGTCCCCTCCTTCCCGCTCCTCTGAAGTCAGACAGAAGCAGTAGAATCACCTATTGGAGCTTCTGCATCACTCCCTCTCCCCCAGGTGAAATCCCAAGCTCCAGTCACAAGGCTGTGCTTTCTTTTCTGTATGTGACCTTGGGCCTTTGGGTATTAAAGATAAAACTCTTGTTAGCTTGAGGTACACTGAGTAGCTCTTTATCACACATTTAAGATATTTAACATGAGATACATAGCTTGCAAAAACAAAACTACCAGAAGAAAAGAGCTGAAGGTAGACTCGATGTCTTGCTTTGCATCTTAGCTTTTCAGTAAAGGTCTTCTTAGACATATGAACAGAAATATAGAAATATCAGCACCCAACAAGTCTACTGCAGACTCCTGCAGATAAAATAACTTGGAAGGATTCAATTGCTACAGAAAAGCACTTAATATATTCTGCAAGAAAACAGCAAATACTCAGTTGGAAAGGAGCATAATTTCATATAAACAACCCAACTACTATTTGTCAGCTAGGATTTTTGCTTGCTTCTGTTTCCCTGAGGCTAATAAGGAATGTTTTTCCCTCCATGTTCTCAACATTAATTGTAAATTCAAATATTAAAATAAATTGTTTTATATAATATAAAGGTTTTCCATTTTTTCCTCAATGGAAAGGATATGTTAACCCCAATCCTTTTTCTTTTCACCAACAAAAAATAGATCAAGGGCCCAGGGAAAGAAAAAAGAAATGACTTCGCCAAAGTCACAGGCTAGTGAGTAGATGAAACAAATTTACTGACTCTTCTCCCACCAAACAGCCTGACTGATTCATTTCCAGAGACTTCTCAGGATATCTTTTAGTGTTATTTGGTACTCACTGTATATAAACTAAGGTTACTGTGTATCAGAGCTCCTGTGCAACCATGCAACATTTAAACCATGTGTGTCATATTAATAGACATTCTGAGTATGCTGAATTACCTTTTGAGTCTGATATCATTTGTTTTTTGGGGGGAAGAGGGGTATGTGGGGTGAATTCGGGGTTTGAGTGCTGTCTCTGAACTCTGCAGCTCAAGACTAGCACTCTACCACTTGAGCCACAGTGTCACAGTCCATGAGATAAGAGTCTCATGGACTTTCCTGCCTGGGGTGGCTTTGAACCTTGATCCTCAGATCTCAGTCTCCTGAGTAACTAGGATTGCAGGCGTGAGCCACTAGGCCTGGCTGAGTCATTCTTAAGCTGATGGTGACACAATTGACAAATTAACAAATCATTTAATTTGGACCACACTGCAAGCTTCATAAGTAGTTGACTCAAGACTCCATGGCAACAATGTCTCTGTTTCCTTTTCTGGGAGTTCATTTCATAGAATATTATTTCATATGATCACCTGCACAGAGCTTCTGGGCTTTTGTTCCCCACTCCAAAGTATTGTCTCCTTTGACCTCTGTGAATGAGTAGATTCCGATACAAGTTATTATGTCCCAATGTGTGTGCATATTTGTTTTAATCATTCAGTGTACTTACTTGTAGATTTATAGGCACATTCTAGTTCCCACAAATGACGGAAACCATGGAACCTATGTTTCTTTGAACCTGGCTTACTTTGCTTGATGTGATTTTTTTCCAAGTCTTCCCATTTCCTTGTGAATGGTACAGTGTCATCTTTCTGATGGATGAGTGTTTGTTTTTTTGGAAGGGAAAGGAGGGCACATGAGAGGTGGAAAGGGTGAACAGAGTCAATGGCGGTCCTCATGAGACACTAGGTGGGAAATGAACCCCTATGACGATGGGAACAGGAGAGCGACAAAAGGGGAGATATAGTCCAAAAAGAAGTGTACTGATGACTCATTCCCTGATTCATGGAACTATAACCCTCTGTAGGTCCACGCTACAATCACAATAAGAAATAAAAACTCCATGGCTGGGATGAAATGCTACCCCACTGTTTATAGAAGCATAAAGGGTAAAGCATCCATCCACCTTACAAACTGTCACAACTCAGTACATCGTTTACCATTTTTAAGAAAGAGAAATTTGCATTTCTATTCATTGTCAAAGGAGCAACCAAATGTGACTAGTTTTTGTCAGAAATGAGAGGTGAGCAACCAATGTGGGCTGGAGGCTTTATGGGGGGGGGGGGGGGGGAGACACGCCGCCGGCGGGCTGTTCCCAGCAGGAATGGAGGCAGCAAGCAAGCAGACTTGAGGCCTCAGAGTTTTAATGTACCAAGAAAAGCCAGATTGGTTTGTATTTCTTACAAATGAATTATTATGGCAGATTTAGTCACTGCCAAATCACAGCAATTAGACAACATCTTATGTGCAACCCCTGCCTACCTCTATTCTTTGGTTTATTTTTAATCCTGGCCATAATTTCACTGTCTACACATCTGAAGGGAAGATTGTCTGCCTAAGGGTGTCGCTTTGGATCTGCTCACCCTCAAAAAGGAGGTTTGGGTTGGAGAAAGCTCTCACCTCTGTCTGGATGCAGATTCTTACATAACTGGAGGACTTCTGTGAGAGTGCAGTACAAAGGCTTCCGGAATAAATCCCAAAACTCAACCAAAACATCCGTGGGTAAAAACTGCCGGTTGAATGCAAGCAATAATAACTTCTGAACAAAACTATAATTTGGTTGTGCCCAAACGTCTTAAGAACAAGCGACACTAATAAAGGGGATTAAAGGTTGTTCTCACATGAATTTCATTCTTTTCTTATGTAACCACCTGAGTCACATTTTTTTTTTTGAGCTAAACATTCCTATGGTTGGAACATTCAAGAAAACAGCAATGGTCCCAACTTCCCAAAGAACATTTTAATGATCCATATTTGTTTAGTAGGATAAAATGATAAAGGACCAAGGGTAGAAAAGACATCTTTGATCTTAATTCTTATAGTAATCAAAATATTAATCTTTTCAAGAATATCTGTACTTGATTAGATCATACAACTTTATAAACTACTACCATGTCAGAAGAATATGTAGGTCTCTACGAAAAGTGACTCTCACATGTTGACCACCTTCCACTAAAATGATCGCCAGGGTTACCAACTAAACAGAGAGCAGAGCACAGCAAGAATACCAGACTGGAAATCAAAGAAGAAGCTTGGTTATGACTTTATCAGGAGTACATATAGTTATCTCAGATGTCAGAAAAGCAGGACAGCTAGCAATGCAATAAGTGAATCTATGAGGCAAATAAAAGCAAGTTTAAGTCAAGCCCTTATACATATTTAATTCATACTAAAAGTTTTCTACTTGGTTAGCATGTATTTATAGAGCAGAAAGTAATATAATCTGATTTTACTGCAACTTTAGACTGCATGTATTTTTAAAGTTTTAGGCAGTATGCTAATAATAAGAGGTAAACAGTATCACATTATTTCAATGATTCTTCAAATTTAATATATTCTATAATACTAATTAACTAACAAAATGCATTTTGTTAATGAAGTACACCTTCAATTCTTTTCTAGCTAAAACCATCTCATTCACCATGTCTTTGCAAGTATTTATGCAGGAAAGCCAAGTAACAATATGCTATTTATTCTACGTCTATCATGTCTTGCTTATATAGAATATTTCATAAGTTCTATCATACTTACTGCTATAAAACAAAGATTAGAAAACATTTTTTCTTTAGTGACCAGCCAGTAAATATTTTGGGCTTCACATGCCATATATTTTTTTAACTATATCACTTTATAAAATAAGACACAGACGATAAATAACCAAATGAACACAACTGTGGACTCATAAAGTTTTATCAAAATGGACACTCCAACATATTTGAGTGACCTCTGGTCTTGAACACAAATAATCTTTTGATCAACACTAGCCAATCAGGGATGAATATGATTATCAGAGTCATATCTCATTAAAATTTAGATTAAAAAATTAAGTATTTCAATGTGTAACTTTGGGGATAAAGTTTCAAAATTATCATTTTAGAAAAAATAATAAACCTACTGAAATGGAAATCAAACGATCTTTTGATAGTTATCTACTGATTATTTTCTTTAAGGTAATACAGTTGTGTTTTCTATGAAAATATGCAAAACCAAGACATAACAGTCAAAAGACCAAGCTTCTCCTGACACAATAGATCAGAAATGTGACAGCTTAACATGTGGTATACATTAATATTTTTATAAAGGGAAAATATGTACTTCATAAGCATGTGCATCACACGTGGATTATCATTCCTGTTCTGTTCTTCATAGACCAGACTGTGGGAAATGTACATTTCTGTGCAAAGAAGTGGAGTCACTTCTGGCTGACACATGTGACACTGTTACATCACATTATTTCCCATTGCCTGCTAGAGCATCATCATGAGTTTCCCAATACTCAATCGCCAAATCACTCAAGAGTTGACTGACTGCTAAGTTCTTTCAATTGTGTGTGTGTGAGATCAAGAGAGAGAAGAGAGGGAGGGAAAGGAAGACAGATAGACAGCTGACAACTCTATTCATGCTTTTTTCCTATCATACCTAATCTTTTTGCCTTTTTCTCAAAGGCACATGTGACTTAACAAAAACTAACCCTCACCAAAGTACTCAAGTCTCCTAAAACTTAAGATACTTATGCCCCAGACTTCAGTAACACATCTTGAAATGTGTTTTCATAAACTCTGAACTTCATACAGAACTAAACCACACTTAACCGAATGAGTCAACATTAGTAATGAAAACTGTTTACTAAAGGAGACTGACAAGTCAGTATAGTCAAGACAGTCCAATCAATGGCATCTCGGATGAAAGCTTTTCACAGCCCTTCATTGTGAACTCTGGAGTCTCTGGATATAAATCATGCTCTTATTGAGCCAAGTCAGCATTCTGAAATAGCTGTGCCACGCATGGCTGTACATGCATGGCAGACAAATGATTCTCTAATTCCAACTGCTCTTAATGTGACAGATCGCTCCATAACTTACAATTAGAGCATCTGTATTTCAAGTAATGGACATTATAATGTAACCCAGTCCATGGTAATCCTTCCGACTATATTCAAAAATGCTTTCTTGATTATGGGTGAGAGCAAACTAACCAGGACTTTGGCTTTATCTACATTTTAGTGTGCAGAGTTAATTAATGTAGTGATGTGTGTGAATTCTTTGGAACAAGTGAAACACATGGAAGATTAAAATAAAAAAATTTAAATCACCTTTTACATGTTTAAATTAAGAACAAACAGTATGCCTCTACACAGACCTTTCTTTTTTTTTTTTTTTCTTTTTACTTCAGTGTCATTACAGGGACTTAAACTCAGGGCCTGACTGTTGTCCTTTAGCTTTTTTGCTCAAAGCTGTTCTACCACTTGAGCCACAGCTCTACTTTTGGCTTTTTTTTTTTTTTTTTTTTTTGCCAGTCCTGGGCTTGAGCTCAGGGCGTGAGCACTGTCCTTGGACAGCACCACTTCTGGCTTTTTTTTTTTTTTTTCTATATGTGGTACCGAGGAATCGAACCCTGGTCTTCGTGCATGCTAGGCAAGCACTTTAACCACTAGGCCAAACTCCCGGCCCCACTTTTGGCTTTTTGATGGTTCATTGGAAATGAGCATCTCTTGAACTTACCTCCCCAAGGTGGCTTTGATCCCCTCTCGAGTGGCTAGAATTACAGGCGTGAGCCTTCTGCACACATCTTTCAAGCACACAGTGACTGTGACATGCCTTCACGGAGTCGTATGGCCAGAATTGCAGTGGAGACCTGTTTTCAGTCATGGCTGTCTGACAGGGTTTTTTTTTTTGCATTTTGCTAAGAATCAAAATCATTATATATAAAAGTCCCATTCCAAGTAATCTCGAAAACCACAGAGAATTAAAGAATAAATCTAACTAGAATTATGTAATGTCTATGGGAATAAATTTAAGAGGAGAAGTGTAAGAACTACCATGAGAAAACTATAAAATTTTACTAAAGGATATGAAAGAATGCATAAATGGAGAGAAATATCATGTTCTTCAATCAGAAGAGCCAATATGGTTGAGAAGTAAATCTCCTCTACTCCTCAATAAAATTTAAAACAAACTAATACTTTTACAAAAATAGTAGTGACTTATTAAATTTACTAAAATGTGAAAATCAATGAGGAACTATTTCACAATGACCAAACGTAAGTCAAAATATAAAGAAGAATATTTTCTTTACCTTTCATACTAAATTAAATCCTCATGGTGGTGGCACAAAATGAAAAGAAGTATTGATGAGGTGCTTCTAGGTAAAACAACAACAACAACAACAGCAAACAGACCTATAGGCAAACAGGCTTTCCTCAATGACAGAAAACTTTTCATTAATGAGGAGACAGCTGTCACAATGACATTAAATGAAAATAGTCCATCCACCTACGTAGCTACCTATATGTGCTTTTGCTTTTGATCTAATCCCTGTTTTAAATGGGTTCACTATTTGGGGTAAAAATTCTGTAAAACTGACCGGAGTTTGGCCTAGTGGTCGAGTGCTTGCCTAGCATGCATGAAGACCCGGGTTCGATTCCTCGGTACCACATACATAGAAAAAAGCCGGAAGTGGTACTGAGGCTCAAGTGGTAGAGCTCTAGCCTTGAGAAAGTCCAAGGACAGTGCTCAGGCCCTGAGCTCAAGCCCAGGACTGGCAAAAAAAATAAAAATAAAAAAAAAATTTCTGTAAAACAGAAAAAGAAGCTGAGTGCCAGTGGCTCACGCCTGTAAAGCTAATTACTTGAGAGGCAGAGATCTAAGGATCGTGGTTCAAAGCTACCACTGGCAGATTCTTATCTCTAATTGATGAGCAAAAAGCTGGAAGCAGAGGTGTGGCTCAAGGGGTGGTGCACCAGCCTGAACGACAAAGTCCAGGGTGAGTGCCAGGCTATGAACACAAGTCCCAGTAGAGAACACACACAAATAGCAACACAATATGTGAACATTGTTAAAGTCTTCGTGGAGACATGTGTCTTTGCAAACTTTAAAAATGAACATAAAGCCATATTTTAGTGTGCACAAATTAATAAAATATATCATTCACAAATTCATTAATGCATATTCGGACCCATTAGTAAGAAAAAAACCCAAACCTTCCACAAGAACCAGTAAATCACATAAAATGAGGATAAATTTACAAAAGCACAAATGGCCATTAAAGACAGGTATTTGAAGTTAACTGACAGTAAGATTTAATTACTGAAAGAAATAACCAATTTATCTATCTGATTAGTAAAGGTAGAGTGAATGGTACTGACAGATGCTCAGAACTGGTCCGTGAGCATATGCAAATGAAGGTCTCATATGCAAATGAAGGTAGCATATCCTAGTCCTGCTAATATTCGTCTATGTTTAAAGAAGCACAGATCTGCGGTAAGTATCAGCATCTATAACAGAACACGCATTGGGGTCCTGCAGTTTAACTCTTAACTTCAACTTTTGAGGGCCTTTAGTTCAGCTCCTAAGAATCTACCTGGGGAAATAAGTTTTCAAAGGCATCAATGTAAGAGTGGAGAACTTTTCAATACAAATCATTTCATCATCAAAAATAATCAAAATATTCATCATAGGGCTCATCAAAAAATATAGATGCTCATGAAATACTAAACATGACCGTTATATTTGATTACATATATTTTATTCAGGGCAGTTTTTTTTGTTTGGAGTAAGAACTGAATTCACTCTCTAGGAGTGAAGATTTATGACATCCAAGACAAATAGAAATCATAATCTTCAGTTTATCCACTAATCCTGACAATGTTGAAACGCTGGTAATTACTACCCTGCTGTTTAAATGAGGCTACTGCATTTACAGGGTTAGACTTTATTCTCTTGTGCTGTTTGATTTTTGTGGGTTTCTACAAGTCACCTGACATGCAGAGTGTGGACCAGTTAGCATCTCCTTGACAGTGCACAGAGGCAGGCCCATTCCGCTGTTGTCAAAAATTCCTTTAACCTCAGAAGAACACAGATGAATGGCAGAGGGGAATTGCCAATCCTGGTTCTGGCACGGTCTATAGATGTGGCATTGTTTACGAATAAGGAGGCTTAATGATGAAGCTCTTGCATTCTACTAAAAATGAACATGGGAAATAACTTCCACAGAAAGTGAACATCTATGAAACTCGTGAGCTGGATTTTTAATATTTTTAGAGAGGCTTCACAATTCCAACTGTATTCTACGGTCAAATCTTCCTATTTATATGAGGCTCTGGATTTAAATTTACAAATGTATTAAACATATTTGCATTGCATAATTATATAATGTGTTTCATATTAGCATATTAACTATTACATACGGATACATAGATGTTGGTAGTATAACACTGAAATCTGATAAGTTAGGCACATGCATGCAATGGAATGGATATGTGATTAATCTGTAAGTACTGGTATGTATGGATACCCACGAGGCACACAGTGATTGAGGCATAGTTCTCTGGTCAAAACAGGAGGCCCAAATTACAGGATTTAGGTAGAACCCTTCTATCTCAATTAAAAATGAAATAGCGGAATGGAGACTGACTTTTAGAGAAGAGTTACTGGGTGAAAGAGAGTGGCTGTAGTTTGGATCTAAGGTGTACCACAAAGAGCTCGGTGACGATGGCCTGGTCCCCAGCTCGTGGAATTATGAGGAGGTAGATGTCCCTTTAGGAGGTGGGCCAGGTCATGAGGTGCTTACGGAGGTGATATTAATACCCCAGCTCCTTTTCTTCCTTTATTTATTTTTTTGCACCCTGGCTACCACGCAAGCACCCCTACTGGGCCAAGCAACCGCAGCCAGAAACTGAGCCTAAACCAACCTTTCCTCCTCTTCAGTGGGTTACCTCAGGCAGTTTGTCACAGTAATTCAATGCTGACTAGCCCAAGAGCCCCGTAAGGCAGCAGGTGAGCTTCTTTTGTTTATTTTGATTTAATCATCTTGCACGGATCGTGGGCACTGCACCGTCATTTTAACCCAGTAACCTCAAGATACTCTAGCAACCGAATGCGTCCTTGCCACGCTCACTCGCCAGCTGTGATAACGGAAGACGCTACTGAGGTGGACGTTTTCTATCCATGTAAAAATATAGGAAAAACAAAACAAAAACCTTAACCCTTTTTTTTGTCTGAGTCTTCAAGAACTAACTGATACCATTACACCCTACTAATGTGCACGCCCAGGCATTGGGCCAGAGGGGCATCTCACCAGCTGTCACCCTTTCCAAACGGGATGAGTAGGTTCAACATGTATGTCCACAGAAACACTTCATCTAGATGGCATTTTTAATAAAAATTTAAATAAAAAATGTGTGTCTTTCTTTCCCGGTGAGGGTCCCCTACCTATACCTTTGTTCGTTGTGAAGATATTTAAGGCCTATCTAGTCATAGCAACTATCCAGGAGCTGTCTTCTGCTCAGGCCTCAACAACCTGCAATTAAGCTTTGTCCTAGGTGTACACCCTACAATTCCTACCTACTTATTAGAAATGACACCCTGTCTCTAGTTGTTGGAAGGGCATGCTGTGACCTGTCCTGCTTTATAGGATTTTCTGGGAGCTGGTAAGCGTTCTCTGTATTTGGTCACTGCAACCTTATCTGTCCCCATCCCGCCCTCTGTCTTTTCATACTGTCCTGGCTCCACTGAGAGCGCTAGCTTTTCATCTACCCACAAGCTCCTGTTCCTTCTTGCCCAGGCCCAGCTCTCTCCATCTCTGACATCCTTCTCCACCAATTCTACCCGCGTGGAACTGCACTGTTTTGAGAGCCCTTCTCACAACTAGGGATGAATCTATTCTTCCGTCTCTGTTACCATGACCATCGCTGCTCTAACTTCACTATCGACTTGTGTTTTAACACAGTGTCCATGTCAGAGTCACCTAGGCAGATTTTACAGGTGGTGTCAAGAACTTGATGTCAGACCTAGAGAAGGAATTTTGGGGAGCAATTCAAAAGAGATGCCTGTCAATTCTAGCATCAGATTACGTTTCATGCACAGAAAAAATAATTACCGTAAAGTGTAATTCTCAACATTTGTTTCAAGTGACTGATTCCATCTTCTTGTTCCGCCATCCAAAACTTGTCCCCATATCCCTCCACTTTGTCCCCTTACTTAGGCAAAGAAGATGAATGCCTCAAAATTCTAGAACTAGGCCTTCACCCCTGTCTAAGGGTTCCTTTACAGCCTTCCACTGTGCAGCCCAGCTGGCATAGTGCCAGTGTGGTCAGAAAGCAAAGGAGACTCCCCTCGAACCTGGCACATGACAGCCATCCGACTACTGCTCCAACAGAGTCTGCCCCTTCTTACTGCCACGGAGAGGTATTCTTTAATCCCTAATTGTGGCATGGCTCACTTCTAAGATAGATGGTGACTCACCTTTAAGACTCCATTAATTTAATTGCTGCCATTGTGTTAGAAGAAAATTTATTTCATCTTCAGTTGCCCAAGAATTACTTTTAAGTTAAGGCCTCTTGGCAGGCAGATGGGCAGTGGTTGCCAAATTATAAAGCAATGAAATAAGACCTGGCGATAGAAATGTTGACAGAATGTTTAAGAAAATGTAACACCAGCAAAACCAAAAGGCCCACCCAAAAGCCAATGGCCTAGACACAGCCTCATATTTTTCCATGTAGATTGTGACATGACAATATAGACCTATTTCTCTCCTGGTTTAATAACACACATGCTTGGCATATAAAATTCATGACATAGCAACAAACAAATCCTGTGTTTCTTTTAAAATAAACACATAAAATTTTAAAAACCAATTTTTAATGGTCTATTTTCAAAGTGTTTTCATTTCATCTAAAACTTCCTACAAAACAATTTTGGAAAAAAGCAAATAATGACTAAATAGAATAAAGAAAAAGTAACTAGAAAATCAAATTAATATATGACACTGAAAAACAGACTTTCCTTTATTTTATTTCAATTCAGTTATCCATTAAGCATTTTATTTTCCTACTGTTAATGGAGCATAAGTAAAAGTAAGTCAAGAAATCAATAGCTAGGATAGAGGCTAATAATCTACAAAATGATTGCAATAGATTCCTGTGGTTTTAAAAAATAACAGACAATGAATAAAAAATTCCCTATGTTTGAATATGTTCATGTGTCAGACTGTGGAAAGAATAGAGATAAAACATACCAGGTTACTACATTGGTATAGAAGGTAGGGGTATTTTTTTATGAAAAAGTATTCCTTACCTGCTAAAGTATGTGGTATAATATTTTACCTACAAATAGCTAAGTACAGAGTGCAAAATATGAGTAAGCAAATACACGACTGAAAATGTAATGAGAAAATTTTGAATTTCCATAAATTGATGAGGATATAGATGGTTACACTGCTTTTAAATATTTTCCCCACCAACTGTAAGGTGAAACATATGTGAGATCAGCAATTAAATACTAAAACCTATTATTCAATACCTACTTTCTTTGATTGTAGACAAAAACACAATTTCACTTTTCCACTGATGATTCTCATATGGGCCAATTGTGACAAGGGGTACACTTGACTTCTAGAGATTGGTTTGATTTCAAAATTTCAGGAGTTCTTTAAGTAGAGGTCAGGTTTGCTGTTAAATTCCTACAGTGCACAGACTAGACCTCCAGACATCCACCGCTGTGTCACCACATCATCCATTTATGAACAGTGAAAGCTGTCACTTCCTTGCCTGCTTGCTTCTGCAGGGTCTGCCTGCAGTCGCATTCCAGTCAAGCAGAAGCATTCTGAGGAGTTAGCAAAGGTGACGGTAAAGAGTTTGCTCCCAGATGTGGAGGATCAGAGTTAGACACTGCCCAAGCATGGCTAAGCCTGCTGGGTAGATACCACATCTGGTAGATCAGGGAAAAGAGCAGACAAGAGGAGAAAACAGCGAACTCTTAGAGGAGTATTGTAGGAAGAACAAGTTCAGTTACAAATTAGGTCTTTAAAATGCAATTTTATAAAAGGAAAAAGTAATTTTTTTCTTATAGCGGCCACCTATAGCTTAAAATCAAGATGGTAACTTAAAGCTCTGGAGTTAGACTAGACAAGATTGTGACAATTATTTAACATGCGACTGACACTGATGGTTATTGACAGATTTGGCTGCAATACTAGGAACATAACTAAAAAAATTAACCATCACCACCATTTATTATGAGAGAAAATGTGACATAAGCAACATCCTTAATTCCTCAAATCTTTATACAAATCTTCCGTTACGGCTTCGTCTAAACCGTGCTCAATGGATATAATATCAAATGCCTCACTGATGGCAGCCACACCTTGTACTTTAGACAATGGAATCAAGAAATTACCTGGAAGACTCTAATAAAACTGAGATGGCCGGGAGTTTGGCCTAGTGGTTGAGTGCTTGTCTAGCATGCAGGAAGACCCGGGTTCAATTCCTCGGTACCACATACATAGAAAAAAGCCAGAAGTGGTGCTGAGGCTCAAGTGGTAGAGCTCTAGCCTTGAGAAAGTCCAAGGACAGTGCTCAGACCTGAGTTCAAGCCCCAGGACTGGAAAAAAAAAACCAACAACAACAACCAAACAACAACAACTGAGATGTTTTGAAGACAGGCTTTGGTAGCATCGCCTGAAGGATTGGTCTGTTGAAGTTACCTACCATTCCCCCCAAAACAAGAACAGAGACAAACACGGCCAACAAGTCAGCTTGCTTATGGGAGGGCATCGTCCCACATGAAGCTGAGAAGCATTTATGAACTCCGGATGAGGTGATGCTGCCCGGTGACCTTGAGCAAGTCATATAGCCTCTCTGGGCTTCAGGTTCTTCTATTACAAATAAAGAGATGAGTGCAATCTCACTCTTTAGAGAAGGCTTGATTGAGATAATGAGCATTAACATAATAGCTGCATAAGTGAAGAATCCCATAAAGAGTGACTGCAATTATTTCATTATATTAATGTGATGGTGGTGGAGAGTTTTAAGCATTGGGAAAGTAAAGGGGGAGGAAGGGGAGGGGAGAGAAAAGAGGAGGAGGACAAAGAGGAGGAAGGAAGAGAGTTGAAAAGAAGAAGAGCAGGGGCAGGGGAAGATGGAAAATAAAGAAGTCAGTAGAACAAGGAAAGGAGAAAAAGAGGAAGTAACTGAGAAGAAGAACTTCTGGATTAGAATTCCTCCTGCCTGGAGAGAGGAATTGCTGTGGTTCCCTACTGACATCTGTTTGTGAGTCCCAACCGCTTTGGACAAAAATAACATAAAAATAAATAATAAATAATAGAAAGGTAAACTCTGGAGTAAAACACAAAATTGGTCATTATCATTTTCCCAGTGTCTATAGCTTAGGGCACCAACTCTAACCTCCCACTCCAACCCCACTCCAGTGCCAACTCCTTCTTTTTGTGTGGAGCGTGAGCTCTGGGCCTGGGTGCCATCCCTGAGCTCTTCAGCTCAAGGCTAGCACACTACCACTTTGAGCCACAGCGCCACTTCCAAGCACTCCAGTCTCTTAAAAGATCAATCTTAATACATTTCCTCATCTCCCATTGCCTCTTCCAATATGCTTTTCTTTCCCCCAGCATAGAACATTTATCCACAGATTCCAGCCTTTTCACTGAGCTTATCTTAATCCAGTTGGTCAGTGTACCATATTCTTGCTATGTTCTGGGTGTTTTCCATTTTCAATACACTTTTAACCTTAAACTGAGGTTCTTTCCCTGTGGCTGTTGTAAAAGGCGGTGCCTTAAGATTGGGCACTACGATTGCTATGGCTCAGTTCCCTACAGGAGTAGTTCAGTAGTATTGAATGCACAACACAGCACACCGCTATGGTCCTTCAGTGTCTATGGAGGACACACTGAAGGAGAAACTGACCTGTCGAGAACGTCGTGTAGGACGATGATAGAAGAAGAGGGGTTATGGAACATGTGAGACAACTTGAACTATTAAATATACAGCAAACGCCTGGTGGCTGGTGATTTTTGTTGTTGTTTTGGTGAAATTACTGATTGGAGGCTCATAGGCCTTTACTTGACTGTACTGATAAAATTGGAGAGAAAAGACAAGACCAAGAGCTAAGAGGCTGCACGGGCACAGTCTCAGGTGGGATGGAAGGAAAGGGGACACGGAGTTTTGTGGAGTCAGGTAGGAAGTGGGTGCGTTCGTGGCTGCATCCGGCAGGCCTCACACACGCCTGGCTCACGGCGGCTGCTAAAGACCTATTTGCTGAATGAGATTTTAAACTGTGCAGCTGGTGATGCAAGAAACATCTGCTCAAAAGAAGGGGGGAAAAGCCATACTTTTCTCCACTTGCTAACCCACATCAAGGTAATTTGTGTATGTGTTTACTAGAACTTGTTCCTCAAAAGTGAAATGCTGCCACGCTTGGCTGGTGAATGTGTGGCTCCAAGATGTGGAAGAAGAGTGATTTCAGTCCTCAGTCCTCAGAGCCAAATTTGAATCTCAAAAAAGAACCAAAAAAAAAAAAAGAATATTCATCAAAGAATCTTAACAAAAAGATTCCTGCCAATTTAACTAAGACAGCTAAAAATATAGCCTTCCAAGGCCCAGCTTCCTGCCCAGGAGCGTTGGAGTTGAGGCATTCTTTGTGGCTGCCACGCCAATACCAGCTTCCAGAGAACTCACTCTACTCTTTAGGAATTCTCTCCCCTGCCAAAGTTCTTCATACTGGAAAGTCACTGTTACTAAATTACAGCTACATGTAACCCCGGGATGGAATAAATTTAACATATCCCGTACGTGTGTTTTGTTTTGTTTTTTGCTAGTCCTGGGGCTTGAACTCAGGTCCTGAGTACTGTCCCCGAGCTTCTTTTGCTCAAGGTTAGTGCTCTATCACTTGAGCCACAGCACCACTTTCAGCTTTTGCTACTTATGTGGTACTGAGGAATCAAACCCAGGTCTTTGGGGTGTTAGGCAAGCACTGTACCACGAGGCCACACTCCTGGCCCAACATAGCCCTTCTTATCTTAACCAGGAAGACACTGAGGCCTTTAAAGAACATGGCTGATGCAATCATGCTTAAGGTATCAGGCAGAGTGGACCCCAGGTCTCTGGACTGCTGGCCTAGTCTTCATTAGGCACAATCATTATATGGTGAGTTCTGGCTGAAGCTCAGGAGAGGGAAAGGACTACCTGAATAGGGCAGGGCACTGAGCCACCCTGGCTGGGAATATCCTTCCCCTGACTGGGCATCAGAAGTGGAGCTGACATACAGGACTCGAGGTCCAGTTCACTGTCTTTCCATCCTTGTCACTTATAAAGCACATGGCAGTACAAATGAGTCAGTGACAAATCAACCTGTCCAATTCCTAGCATGCTCCAAAGGAAGACATACTATAACAAGAGTGCCACTGCCAGATATTTCTGTCCACAAACAGCCTCTATGGAGGGAGACATGTGTTCATCAACTACATAATCAATCAGCCACTCTTCAGCAAGACATTGGCTCCAAAGATCCTATCCTTTTTACTCCTGTACGCCATTATTATTTGCCACCAACACACAGCGTCTGTTAGGCCTCAATGCATTGCTTCAAAGCAACTAACCATGTATTTTAAACCAAAGTAACGGCGACCTATAACATTTTGCTTTGGAGGCTCAATCTGAGGCCACCAAGATTGATAGCTGAACTAGATACTAATTTTCAACAAGTCAAAATGTGGCTGGACAAATCCTTGAGTGTTAACATTAGGCTAAGAAAGGAATCTGGCTTGGAATTTTTAACACTTGGTTTTATTCATTAATGCTGCAAGCTGTCCCATTTACAGCCTGACATTTATTTTTACACTCTCAACATCTCATGATTTTCAGCAACAGTAAATAGTTTTAAGTGATGACACCTTGCTTTAGCTAGAACTATATTTTTGACTAGCAGGTCGTGGCATAAGGTCCACTTCAGATACCTTGGACAGGGAGGAAACGAGCAAAAATTTAGGGTGGACCAGAAAGTTTTTACCACTCATAAAACATCAAAGTTCTCAGCTGACCCCCTGCAGGGACCTCTAATCACCTCACGACTGTCTTTTGGAAGTCTAGTTGTGTCTTCATTTTTCCCCACTACAAAAACCACCATTTTCAGAATGCTCAACAGAAGCAGATGGTAAAATAAAATCTGCGAGTAGAGGATGTACGGAAGTGGACATGATCCCAACAATGAGGGCACGGGGAGTCGTGGCACTGAAACTTTCCTCTAATAGTTGACTTCTCTTTCCACCTTTCATGGGATGCTTCAAAATGCGTGTGACTCCGCCACCTGTCCCCTCGTTTGTTTCCCGGGGAGATGGTGTTGAGGGGCCTCTCCAGTTAATGAGTGTGTACTCACTTTAGGTGACACTCAGTGACACGCCTGGCGCTGACAGCGGGCACGAGACCCTACACTCCTCCCTCTCTCAAGTGTGCGGCCTGTTTTCTAGATTTAAAGTCTCAGAGTTTCCAGAGTGGTTGGCCAGGGCGGGGCGCAGGACGCGAGGCCTGGGCGTGGGGCGTGGGGCGTGGGGCACGGGGCGCGGGAGCGGGACCAGGGCGCGGGACACGGGACCGGGGCTCGGGACGCGGGGTCCGGCCCGCAGCCGGCGGCCGGCGTCATGGGCAGCAGGGGGCGCTCCTGCCCGGAGCAGCGCCCGGCGGCGCCGAGCGGGGCCGCGGGCCGCCTTCCTCCTCGGTCCACCCCGTACCTGTGAACCTCACCCTGCGCCCGGGCGGGGAGTCACTAGTGCGCGCGGCTCGCGCCGCGGTCTACACGCCGGGGGTTCGCGGGACCCGCCCGGGGCTGCGCCCGCCTCGGGAGCCGGAGCCCGCGCGCCCCGCCGCCTCGGTGGAGCCGGGGAGGGCCGGGAGGGGAGGAGCGGGGGCGCCGGCTACGAACAGGTGATTTCCAATAGCAACAAGTGGGCGTCTCGACGCCGGGAGCGGAGTCGTCTCCCGGGTCGCCGGGCGCCCGGAGGTCACGGGCTCCGCACCAACTTCCAGCGCCGGCCGCTCGCGCCTCCCGCGCCCCGCGCCCCGGCGTCGCCGCCCCGCACGCCCGCGCCGGACTCCGGCCTTCCACCGGGCCGGCGGTCGTTGCCGGCGGGTGCCCCGGGGCCCGGAACTCACCATGTTGACTTCGGAGACCATGTCGATGCTGGCGATGTCGATGTTCATCCCCACGGCCACGGGGGGGCCTGGCAACCGAGAGGGAGAGCCACGTGATCCCCGCGCCCCGGGCGCGGACGCCCTGCCCGGAGCCCCGCTCCCGCGGCCGGCCCCGACCCTCCCGCCCGCCCAGCGCGCACTCCCCGGCCCCTTCCCCCGCGCGGCCGGGCTCCGGGCGCCCGGCGCAGAGTCCCCGGCCCCGAGCCACTTTCCGCGGGGAAGAACTTGGCCGCCCGCCCGCCCGTCCGCCCCGCTTCTCCCGACGCGAAGCTCGCGGAGGCGGCCGCACCGGGGAGGCCGAGGCCGGGTGGCCGCGGGGCGCAGGGCCGGGAGCCCGCGCCGCCCCGCGAGCCGGGAGGGAGCGGCGCCCGCGCCCCACGGGCAGGGCCCCCACTCACCTCCGAAATCGGGTCTCAGGCGGATGTCGTAGCCCTTCAGGAGTCGGTCCACCGTCTCCTTCACCAGCGACATGTTACTGGGGTCATTGACACTACGGAGGAAGGCAGGGGCGGTGAGCGGCGACCCCGCTGCCCGCGCACAGCCCGCCCGGGCCCGGGGAAGCCGAGCCCACTCACCTCTGCGCGCACACGGCGGCCACGAGGACGGGGAACGCCCAGAGCCCGCGGCAGCCCCGCTCCCGGGCGCTCCGCATCCCTTCGGGTGTCGCCGGGGTGGAGGTTTCCACCGAGGACCGGGAAACCCAACTTAGTCTGCCCGGTGCTGGAAGTCCAATGCGAGGCGCATGCGCACGGCGGACCAAAACATCCAAGGGGCCGCGGCGCGGGGCGGCGGCGGCGGCGGGCGCGGGTTTCCTGGGCGAGGAATTAAAGGGGAACCGGGCGGAGCGCGCGTGTGCGCGGGACGCGCCTCCCGCGAGGCGGCGGCGCCCGGAGCGCCACCCTCGGTGTCCTCCGGCGACGCCGAGAAAGAACCTGGAGAGAGAGGAAGCGGAGCGGGAGGCGGAGGCCGCGGAGCCCGGTAAGTTTGGGCACCTGCGGGCGGCGCCGCCGGGTGTGCGCGCGCGCGCGTGTGCGGGTGTGCCCGCGTGCGCGCACGCCAGTTTGCGCGCGTGTGTGCAGGTGTGCCCGCGTGTGCGCGCGCGTGTTCTCTCACCACGCAAGGGCGGACGGAGCGTGCGGGGCGGGCAGCCTCGGGGCCACCGGGTCCCCGCGCCCCAACCCGGGCCCGGGCAGCGGAACCCGAGAGGAGCGCCAACTTTTATTTCCTGGGCAAATCGCACCCCTGGGGGGCGGGGCGGGGGAGGAGGGGGAGGGAGGGGGCTTGGGGGGGTGAGGGAGGACGGAGGACGGAGGACAGAGGTCGGAGGACGGAGGCCGCCCAGCCCTCCTTGGGACTGCTCACGAACGTCTCTCCTCCCCCTCCTCCCCTCTCCCTCCTCCTCCTCCTCCCCACCCCCGCTCGGCCCCCAGCCTGGGGGGGGGGAAGCGGGGGGGGGGGGGGCAGGCCAGGCTCGCTGGGGCCTCCGGTTTGGGGGTTCTCTCTGGCGGGTGGGGGGCGCGTCCTGCCGGTGTGCGCCCCGTGCACACATGCGCACATACACACGTGCACACACACGCCGCGCATATACACACGTGCACACACATGCAGTGCACATACACACGTGCACACACATGCAGTGCACATACATATGTGCACACACACGCCGCGCACGTGCACACGTGCACACACACATGTGCACACACACACGCGCACACACACGCCGTGCACATACACACGTGCACACACGCCGTGCACACACACGCCGTGCACATACACACGTGCACATACACACGTGCACACACGCCGCGCACACACTCACGTGCACACACTCATGTGCACACACACGCCATGCACATACACACGTGCACACAGGCCGTGCACATACACAGGTGCACACTTGCGCGCGCACACACACGTGCACACACACACGTGCACACACACACACGTGCACACACACACACACGCGCGCCGTGCACAGTCGCGCACACACTCCCAGGCACGCGTGCAGGTGGCCCACGCGGACCTGGGAGCATCTGGCTCGTCCCCGCCCCGCCGCCTCTCCACGCCTCCCCCGCCCTCCCCACCACCCAGGCCGCCCTCAGCTCTCCTGGGGAGGGATGGGGGAAAAGGGAGGGAGAGTGGGGGAGGGCGGAGAGGGGGGAGAATTTACTTCCCACTCGGAATGGGCCGCCTGGAAAGGAGGGTCGGGGGCTGGGGACCGCCGCTCCCCCAGGCCCCCCGGTTCCTGCTGGGCGAGGGGTGAGGTGCCGCCCTCCTCCGCGCCCTCCTCTCCGCCGCTGGCTCCCTGCCACGGGCTCTGGTGAACCGAGCTGAGGGCCTGCCCTGGTCCCGGAGGTGGTGCCCGGCACCGACCAGCACCGTCCCAGCGCCCCGTCCCGGTGGGGGACCCCTCCGTCCCCCTGGGATTCCAGGCCTGTGAAGGGGGGCCTGCTGGGGGGAGAGGGCTGGGAAGGGGGGGCTGCAGGCTCAGACTGGGGAGTTTCAGGGTTTCTGGTTAGAGACAGGAAGGTCCTGCATCCTACTGAGGCTCCTGATGGAGGGGAGGTGGAGAGGAAGGAGGGGGGGAAGGGAGGGAGAGAGAGGGGAGAGAAGAAGAAAGAAAGGGAAGGAGGGAGGAGGGCTGGGGAAGAGGGAGGGAGGGAGGGAGGGATAGGGAGAAGCTCCTGCCAGGGTCCTGTGTGCTCTTCTCTGGCTGGAAGTCACACACTGCCCTGTGGTAACTTCCCATAGGCCACTTCGCCGTATGTTAGGAGGAGGGAGAAGATTCAGTCAACAGAATGACCCACAAAAACTCTCAAGTAACAGTAATGACCCAGCAGAGCGAGTACACACACACACACACACACACACATCTATATTTAGAGCTCAGCTCAATCAGTAACTTGATAACCTGAGCAAATTATTAACTCCTTTAAGCCTCAGTTTTGTGGAAAACTGAGTAGCAATAGTAGCTCCTCGTGGCTCTTGTGGAAGGATTGATACATATGAATAATTATTTAATAAGTTGTAAGCAATAGACAGGAAGTAAGGCTTAGTGGCATTTATCTACAGAGACTGAGTTGATAACAACTTTGTACTATTATAGATTGGCCTGAGAAGAAAGAAATGACCATATTGTAAAGATTCAAGTAACAATTCAATGCGAAAACAGAATAGGAGTACATGGGAGAATTTTGAGTTTGCTCCCACAAGGTAATTTCTCAGGAATGTCTTACATCACAACTATTATTTGCAATGAATGTAAAATTTTTTGTTTTGCAAGTCCTGGGGCTTGAACTCAGGACCTGAGCACTGTCCTCAAGGCTAGTGCTCTACCACTTGAGCCACAGCACCACTTCCAGCTTTTTTCTGTGTATGTGGTACCAAGTTCTTCATGTATGCTAGGCGAGCACTCTACCACTAGGCCAAACTCCCGGCCCTGAATGTAATTTTAAGAAGACATTCCTTCTAGTTACAAGGCCTGAAGTAGCTGTGTTTGATATCACAGAATCAACTCCAGATTCCAGTCTGGAGCACACTGGTACTGTGGCTACCCAGAAAGATGCAACACTGGAAGAGTCATATGGATGTATCTGTTCATGGTGAGTGAAATGAAGAAGCGATAAACAAAACAGAAGAGACTATGTCTCCCCATTTGAATGCAAAGTAATAAAACAGCGAACACCTGTCTGTCTAGTCTTTCCTGTAATGGCAATTTATGATTCTGCATATCTGTTATGCACACCTAATGCTTTCAAATGTGAATTGATGAGCACTGGCTGAAAAGTGGACTTGACCTAAATCCTCTTCAACGTGTAGGCACTAGTGTGCGAAAGAGCTCTCACAGAGCTACGTGTAGCTGTAACATCGTGGAACATGAGAAAGACTGATATGGAGCCTATGGTTGATGCTTATAACCCAGTCTAGGGGTCATGGTCTTGCTGGCCTGGAGAAACAGTGCTTTGGTTAAAAATGGAAGCTAAGGCCTGAGTTTGGCCTAGTGGTTAAAGTGCTTGCCTAGCATGCACAAAGACCCAGGTTCAATTCCTCGGTACCACATGCGTAGAAAAAAGCCAGAAGTGGTGCTGAGGCTCAAGTGGTAGAGCTCTAGCTTTGAGAAAGTCCAAGGACAGTGCTCAGACCCTGAGCTCAAGCCCAGGACTGGCCAAAAACCCCCACAAAAATGGAATATAAACTATCTTGATAGAGAGATGGGAGAAGAATGATCCGGGAAGAAAGAAAGGAGGGAGGGAGGGAGGCAGGCAGACAGGCAGGCAGGCAGGCTGGCTGAGAATATCATAGGTGAAAAGATGAGCAGCAGAGGCAGGCAGGCAGGACTGGAGGGACTGCAGAATTGCTGCTGTGGGCCCAGTGGCTGCACCAGCTCAGCATGTGAATGAGTAGGAGCAGCAGAGGCTCTGAGAGAGGCGTCACAATGCATGGTGACAAGACTTCAAGAGATTTGTCAAGAAGCATCTGCAAGAATTCAGGTGAGACTTCTCTTCAGTGCAGTGCTGGAATTCCTCGCTAGAGCAATAAGGCAAGAGGCAAACATAAAGGGGAGCCAAGCAGGGAAAGAAGAAATACCAGTCTCCCTCTTTGCGAATGACATGATCCTGTATTTAAAGAACCCCATAGATTCCTCCCCCAAGTTACTTGAGCTGAAACTTTGGCAAAGTAGCAGAGTATAAAATAAACTCACAAAATCAATAGCTCTTCTCTATGCCAACAATAAGTGTGAGAATGAAGTCAGGAAAGCAACTCCTTTTGTAATAGCCTCAAAAAAATAAAATAAAATAAAATACCTAGGAATTTAAATTCCTATTGCTTTATTTTAAATCCAGGGCCTCTAGGATGATAACTTTGAAAATCTGAAAAAGGAAATTAAAGAAGATTTAAGGAAGTGGAAAGCCTCCCATGCTCCTGGATCCGGAGGATTCACATTATGAAAATGGCAACCCTGTCTAATGCCATCTACAAATTCAGTGCAATACCCATCAAAATCCCAACAACACCTCAATGAGATATAAGAAGCAATCCAAAAATCTAATAGAAGACCCCTAAATAACAAAAACAATCCTCAGCAGGAAGAACAGTGCTGGTGGAATATCGATACCAAACCTCAAGCTCTATTACAAAGCTGTAGTCATAACAACAGCTTGGTACTGGCGCATGCACAGGCTTGAGGTCCAATGGAATGGAACTGAAGACCAGACATGATCCCCCAGACCTATGGCCACCTAAGCTTTGATAAGGGAGCCAAAGCCACAGGATTGAAGAAAGACAGCCTCTTCAGCAAGTGGTGCTGGTGGAATTGGCTGTACGCATGCAGAAAAGTGAAGTCAGATCCTTATATATTATTACCTGCACCAGAATCAACTTAAAATGGATTAAAAACCACAGTGTAAGACCAGGTACCCTAAAATATATTACAGGAAGGGCCAGGGGATATATCAGAGCTCCTTGGCACAGGTCAAAACTCACAAAGCGAAGATCCAGAAAAATGAGTCAAAGAATGTATAATCATTTCGTCAAAATGAGCTGCAGGTAGGCCTCAGTGGTAGAGAGCAGACCAAGCAAAGAAGGAGCGTTGAGTTCAAACCTAGTACTGCCAGAAAAAGAAAAAAAGAAGGAAGAAATGAATAATGGAGGTTTTAACCAATTCTGAATATTGATTAGGAGCTTTGTAAAATAATATGTAGAATTGTTGGCCACTTTGAGACGTAATGAGAAGACCTGAAGTAATATGTAGGGAAAATATATAGCATATTTATGTTTATTACTTTCAAGCGTATAAGAGCATGCACTTTTCGTCTGCTGATGCAGTCGCCCGGACCAGCCCATCTGTAGGTCACCTAGAATCCTAGTTACTTTGGAGACTGAGACCTGTTGAAGTTCAGCACCAAAATGAGCAGGCAAATCCAAGACTCTTTAATTAACCAGCAAAAAGCCAACACTGGAGTTATGGCTCAGTGGTAGAACACAGGTGTGAGTGAAAATGTCTAGTGAAAGCTCAAGGCCAGCTACCAGCCCAAATGAACAGATTTGCCAGGTTTGTGTCCTGGACCTGGTATGAAGTAAAGATACAATCTTTTAAAGTTGGGCTCCCACCTGTTATCCTAGCTACTCAGGAGGCTGGCATCTGAGGATCACAATTCAAAGCCAGCCCAGGAAGGGAAGTCTGTGATGCGCCTATCTCCCATTAATCACCAGAAAAGTGGAAGTGGTGCTGTGACTCAAAGTGGTAGAGTGCTAGCCCCGAGCAAAAGAAGCTCAGGGAGAGCCCAGGCCCAGACTTCAAGCCCTGGGACAGACAAAAAACAAAAAACAGTTTTAAATAGATCTTATATATAATTGCACCTTTAATTCATACAGTCTAAGGAATGCTTCCAGCAGTTTGAATTTAGAAAATATTTTACCTTTATGCCAGTCAAAAAAAATCCTTTATTTTTATAGCAACCCTCCTTTCCTTCACAGACAAAAGAATATTCTCCCAAATTACCATAAATCCCATGTTATGGAATTATGGCATAATGAGATTTTTGACTCTGCAGAATTTAAAATCTGAATACGTGCTCACTGCGTTTCATACCTCCTTCAGAAAGCCCCACTGACACGAACCTGAGTTTCTATAAAAATCTGGGCCACAGTAGCCTGATAAGATAAAAACCACTTGAAATGGTTTAACCCGAAACACAGTATTAATGAAAATAAAGCACGTTGATGTATCGCATACCACTCCAAATGAACGATACAATTTTTTAATCCTCAAATATGCCTGTGAATATGATTTGGTCCTAATTTTATACAAAAAGAAACAGAAGGGAAAACTAACTGGTTGCAAGACTGCATATATTTATATTGCATAGGAGAAATATAAAATTCATATATTTTATTGGAAAATATTAAAAGGCTAAACCTTCTGATGACTTCCTGGGGCCTTGTAAGTGAAACTCCTGTAGCTTCATGTATGTTCTCAACATTCCTTACCCACTGAGTTAACATGACAGAAGTACATTCTTAGCTCAGACCTCTTCAGTTTCACCATCAGAATGGCCAGCAGGAGAATGTGGAGTCTGGGTGGCTGGCCGACCATCTAGCGGATGGGAAGGAAGACGAGATGAATGACACTTTGACTGAAGGGAAAATTGTTTCATGAGGAAATTCCTAGACGGACACCACTGGGTCCTAGGAAGAAAGTAGAATCACATAGAGCCTTGACCCAGCACCATGTTCTCTATGCTAGAAATGAACGAATGGGGAAATTCCTTGTGGCTAACTCATCTCCAAACAAAGTGGGAGAAGAGGGGTGCCTTAGCAACATAGGGGCAGACGCACACCAGACACAAAGGCCTGTGGAGTGACTTGTGGAGTTGACTGACTTCTCTGAACAGCCCCTGGAGAGATACCCTAAGGGAAGCAATTCAGCAAGTCAGGCAGACTTTTCTAGAATGAGGGCCACACTTGGGGCCCTAAGTCTTTTCTCTTATTCCTTGACTAGAACTATTTATCTGTTTAGATAACCATAGTTAGGAAAGAAATTGTAAGTCCAGCATGTAATTATAGTATCTGGGTGGGGGGAGTCAGGAAGATTTCAAGTTTTAGGCTAACAACAAGACCTCATGTAGAAGTAAATGTCCCAAATGAAACAAAAATGTATAAGAGAGTGATTTACAAATAAAAGGTAGAAAGCTCGAGTAACTACGAGAATTGCAAAGGGAAATACGGTGATGCTCCATGATTGCATTTACTACTTCTACACAGCAGGCCCTGTCTATTGGTATTTGTTGATGAATAAAGTTTGGAATGAATGAATGAATGAAGTTTCTTTATAAACTTCATTACTGCCTAGTAACTATACGAAATACATCACATTTTTAGTATTCCCAGGATAGTTAAAATTCTTTCAATGTCATTTTTTCTCAAAATAAAAATAATCCCTCATTATTTCTCTAGCATGTGTTAGTCACTGTTCACATTAATGATATGTCATTAAACTTGGAGCATCTCTACACTGCATTTAATTCTCACAAGATATGAGGTAAGTTCTATTATTATCTGCATCTGACAATATCCTGAAGGTATCAAATGTTTTGTGATTAAAAGAAGTTTCTTCCAAAAAAAAAAAAAAAGAGGAACAAAGAATTCAGTCTATCAGAGTGAAGTTTCTTTAATTAGAAACAATGAGTAGGTGACAAGAGCCATTGTTTTCTTCCCTTTGCTTTAGTGTAGTTCTCTCGTAATTTAGCATAGTTCTCTCAGGTCAGAAACTGTGTGCGTGAAGATAGGTAGTGTTGTGCCTTCTTCATGAGATGAACTTAGGTGTAGGTTCAGATAAATGGTGAAAGCGCTAAGTGGAAATGTCCCTACAGAGTGTGTGCCACCACTCAAGTGGTCAAGTGGTTGACTAGCATACACAAGGCCCAGGGTTCAATCCCCAGTCACACACACACACACACACACGCACAGACGCACACATGCATACATGCATGCACATACGCAGACCGGGGATTCATTAAAACAGCATTTAAAGAAAGCAAATCCTCACACCATTTGTAAGGAAATGGAAAGATTTGGAAAAAATATTAAGTGAAGTAAGCCAGACCCAAAGGAGCACAGGCTCCATGGCGTCCCTCACTTTTCATAATTAGTACACATCTAGGATTCTCCTAGCAGAGGATCACTTTGGCTCAAAAGCTACATACATGTGGTCATACAGGATGAGACTAAATGAAATGAACTCTAGGATATGGAAACAAGAGCTTTCTCTTTTCTCTCTTTTTTTCCCTTATGGTTAATCTCATGTGGTTACTGTATCTGACTTTGTTACCTGGTATGTTGTATATTCACTTATTTGTTTATTTGAAATAGGGAAGGGAAGGGGAAAAGCAAGATGATTGGGAGGGGTTGGGGGGAAGGGATGGGGGACAAAAACTTGAGAAGGGGTATCAAGGTTTGAGAAATAAGGTACCCATTACCTGATGAAGATAACTGTAATCACTCTATTCATTATCTCAACAATAAAATATAACAACAACAGAAAAGAAACCAAATCCAACTCAGGGATTTGAAAGACCCTCAAGCAATCATTGATATATTAAGATAAAGAAGGTATTTTAATAGGATAAATAAGGCATTTCAGACACGCCATTTGATGTGCTCTCCTGAGATTCAAGGCACACTGAGGACATGTGAGCGTGCCTCTCTGGATGCCCCGTGATGCATGGTGCTGAGAGGAGGGTTTCCCCTGGACGGATGTGTCTGAGGTCTTGATCTTGTCTATTTTCCACTCTTTCTTTGTCTTACTTTCCCACTGGCTTACCCTGAATCTTCTCTTCATGGTCTGCTTCTAGGAACAGAATGTAACACCAGAGGAATGTTTAAGACAGATGTGACTTCATATTTGCAGAAAATAAGATGTTATTTGAATTCAAGGCCAAGGACTGGCAAATAGATAGATAGATAGATAGATAGATAGATAGATAGATAGATGGATGTATTATTTTTTCTATTTATGGATGGCACTGGGGCTTCAACTCAGTCCCCCTTGCACTGACTTGCCTTTTTGGCATCCAGGTAGTACACGACCACGTGAGCTGCCCTGCCAGCTTTTTACTGGTTAACTGGAGATGAGAATCTCTTGGATTTGTCTGCCTAAGCTGGGTTTGAACTGAGATCCTCAGCTCTTAGCCTCCTGAATAGCTATTATAGGTGTGAGCCACTAGTGCCTGCTGTCAGAAGTGATGCTTTTAACCACAGTGTTAAATTCCTTGAGAAATGAAGTGGATGTTAAACCTTCTGACTCATAGTAAGTGTGTGCTTTTCGTAGTGGAATTCACATCAACAGGAAGTCAGGTGAAAAAATGAATGGAGAAGAAAAAAGTGTGTGTGTATGTGTGTGTGCGTGCACGCACACACGCACACGGGGTGGGAAGGAGTGTTTTGCATGTTCTACAAAGTTAGACAACACCACCAAGAGTAAAATATAGCCTGCGAATTTCTTCTTTGTTATACGCCATCATAAGAGGTGGTTTCGTGTTCTTGTCATGTCTCCTCCCAGTGCAAATCTCAGACACGTTCACAGACAAATTCACAACTCAGGTGATGTTTGGCACAGTCCTCAGCATGGCAGCAGCCCGGTGTGCAGCACAACTAATCATCTCAGGTCACTTCTCCTTCTCTCCCACTGCCTCTGAGGTCCAAGCTCGGCTCAGACGACGTGATGAACAACAAGGCCAAGGACAGAGAATTTTTGCTTCCCACAATGCACAGAGCCACGGTGCATTTTAGATCTCACCGACACAAATCCCTTGAAATTGTATTTCCACTCAGGTAAAGACTCATTTGGATGGAACAAACTCGTGTACTTGTATAAACAAGAAGAAAACACATTCCAGACATTTTAAAATTCATCTTGCATAAATGATGGCTGTAATTCACCCGGTGGCGGAGACGGCACCTAATGTACACACGTGTCCTCCTCTCCCCTGTCCCTGGGACCCCTATTTTTTTTTGGTAACCATTTTGTCTCGCTGTGTTTTAAGCTATCACACACTGTGTGAACTCAGCTCAACTAACTTGCTTTGGGCCATTATACCTGTAATTTTACTCCTTTCCTAATGTTTCCTAATGTGTGTAAAGTGGCTGATAAATTTCTTCTTTTTTTTCTGTCCAGATCAGAATTGCCTAACCTTAGCATCTTTAGCCGAGCTTGGACCAGCAATAAGATTAAATCAATTTATCTTTCTTACTGGCTCATGTTCTCTCTTCCTTTTCTTCCTCTGCCCATTTCCTGTTGCCATTACTACTGGATTGCCTGAGTTTTAGGTTGTACTAGCAACTGTGTTAAATACCTCACATACATTAAATACCTCACTTAAATTAAATAATTTTCCCATTAATCTCTGAGATGGGATTTCCATCTCTAATTTTCAGATGAGGAAACTAAGGTTACAGAAGGCTTAATGACTTAGACAAGCTTTCACAATGAAATGGTGATAGTGCATGTGCATGTTATTATAAAAATAACCATGCATTCAAGGTGCCATCGCTGAGCAGACACAAGGTGTTGGCATTAAATACTGCATGCAAACACGTAAATCGTGATGGTCCAGAAATCGTCACATGACGAGATTCAAGGAAGTCTCTTGTTGACAAGTAGGGTGTAGACAGCACTGATTATTCTAGATCTAGCAGAATGAGGGTAACAACCAGGCTGGTGGCAGTTCGAGAAATAAACATTCAACCTGGCTGGCAGCTTGACAGATTTGGGGAATGGATATCTGGATCCCTCCAGGCACCGGGGCTAGGAGCCAAGCAGAAGGAAGTCTACCTGCGGTGTGTTTCCTTGGCAAACAAGATAATAAGGAAGCAGAAAGGACCTAAACCGCTGACAGAGTACCTCTTCTGTGCTGAACATTTATCCACACTGTTTAACATTCTGCACAAATATTCAGGACTTGAAAGATCGATCATGTTGTCTTCAGACAGAAAGGTGCAGAATAACTGGAGAATGGTGCTGGAATATGCTAACAAATAGTACTGACAACTCAGAGGACTTGAAAGAACATGCAAACAGTGTTACGATCTGGGGGGGGAGGGCAGGAGGGAACCCTTCCATTTGTTACAGCATTTACTTTTTTTTTTTACTTATATTTTACCACTATCATTAACTCTAGATAGATGAACTTCCAAATTTACCTTAGGCTGGAAAAATGTATGGAAAATCCATAAGACAGAAATCTCCCACATCTTTCCAATAATAATAATGATATACCTTTTCTGTTTATAAATAGAAATTGTGCCTTCCTGCTACTTTATTTTAGGAGTTCTTTCTATTCAAAATGTACAATGCATTGAAATGTAAGGTTCCTACTTGCTGAACATTTATTTTATTTTTAATTATCTTCAACATGTCAGTTTATGAGTACAGTACATCTTGGTCAAAGGCACTCTTCCATTCTTCTTCCCCTCGACTCCCCCAACTTTACTCAAGCCTTCCAGGCCCCTGGTTCCATTTCATACATGCTATGGGCTATTAGGACTGCCTGCCCACTCTTTTTCTTTCCATTTGTCTACCCTCTGCGTTTTACCTTTTCCTAAACTGGCCACCCACACCAAGTGGTCCTGCCGGTCCTGCCCTTGTGCCTGGTCCTTGTCCCTCTGTCTGAATACTCGTTCCCTAATTCTTGCCATGGCTGGCTCCCCTCTCTTCACCTGCTCGGCCTGGTTACACTGCGCCATCGCATCTGTATTACTGTACCTGTTCCCTATCTACCTTTTCCCATTAGAATGTAAGTTCAAAAAAGCCATGTATGTCTATCTTCCCCAACATGGCATCCAACGTATCAAACACATAATTCTAAAATATAACTGATAGCTCCATGAGCAATTACATTCCAACTCTCTCCACAGATCTTTCTTCTTTGATTCATACTGCTTTATTCTTCTTTTAATCAGCTGTAAGGAGTGCATATTTCTGAGTTATGTGAGGCATTTTACATATATATTTGACTCATTATAATAACTGGGTGAGGAAACTACTGATATGCCTATAGATACTGACAAAGCTACTGCATATCAGAATCTGAATTCCAGTGAAGGTCGGATGGTTTCAAAGCTGATTGTCTTGGAGCTAAGGCGTGTAGTTGTTTGAGTATTATGGAGTCCCTGGCCTCTACTCTGAGGATGGGTTTATCACATGCTTTCTTCTTTGCATTTTGGTGCCTTTTTTTAACTTAAAATTCTCAACCTGGTTGAGAGTTCTTGCAGTACACTTCATTAGAGTAAAAAAAAAAATCTAACAGCCAGGGGGAATGATGGAAGACATATTGCAGATGTATTTTCAATGCTTGTTGAGGTGCACTGATTAAATAGGCAGACAGATGGTACAAATAAAGAAAATCCCCTGGAAATTCTTGAGAATGCATACTGGTTGTGCAGGAAATGAAATCAACCCTCTCAATGCGGAAGCCTGGGTCACGCTGGGTCCCTCGTGCAGAAGGGCTAAACAAAACCACTCCAGACCCACGTGAACAGGAAACCACAAGCAAAGCCCAGACCTCCTCGCACCGTAGACCCAGATGCTACACATTTTACACAAGGAAAAGTGGCTGGGAGAACAATCACATCACAGGGCTCTCCTCTCCAAAAAACCTCTTTGTTCTGAAGATACCTTCACTTCGGCTTCTGTGGCCTTTTCTTGAATTTCCACTGATTCCCAGCCACACTCACAGATAAATAGCTTTCTAAACAAGCAGTAGACTACAGAGCGGGATTACTACAGATGGAGTTGGATGGAGTTTTTTAGGCGTCTATTTAGAGCATTGAAGTGAGGAGAAATAAGAGGTACCAGTTAGATCCCTTAGTAGGACAGGATTATTTTGGGGAATTAAACTGTCTTAGATGTAGAAGCAATAAACAATGAACACTTTCACTGCAGATCTGTGTGCTGAGCATTTCTCTGCAGACCTACTGTGCACCAGGTATTTTCCAAATAGTAGGAATTCTCTAGTAACAGACATCATTGCTTGCTCAAGAAAGGCATGTTTTAGTGGGGGATTGGCTACTGGATAAACAAAATTGTGAAGGGAAATTACAGGGTGTGTGCTGAGAGCTCAGGCTAGACAAATTCAAGAGATGACACATACACTGTACTGAGAAGGCTGACCCAGGCGTAGGGGGGAGAGCAAAGGGTGAGGCAGAGGGAGATGAGTTTAGCAGAGAATGCTAACTGTGATGACCACTTCACATATTGAATAGCAAAGTCTGGGTGGACAGGAAGTGAGAGGTCAAGGAAAGGAAGCGGGGGACACCATAAATTCAAAATGAAGAGAGCAGGGTGCTTAATAGAAAAGCCAAGGAAGACAGATGAGTGCAGAGTGGCTGATCAAAGCCACATGCAATGTGTGGCTTTTTGGTGATGGGCTGGGTTTCATCCGATACCTCTGTAGACTCCCACAAAGTCCTCATGAAATCACATCAACTGAAAAAACAATATTGAATGTGTGCTCTATCATCAGGCATGAGTTGATGGCATCTGGAAATGGCTGGCAGAGCCTGGTATGGCCAAATCTCATAATATTGAAAGACAGTTTATATTTCGAAGCTGTTGGTCATGGCAAGAAAGACGGATAAATCTATAAATTATTCTCTGGACACGATTTGGTGTGGGAGGGGTGAGGCTCTAGATCCCAGTTTTTCAGAGGGAATCATGGCTGGGACGCTTCCCTGTGTTTTGAGTAGGGAAGGAAAGGCAGGTGCATTCTTTTCTTGAACCTCAGTCTGTTACTTACAAACTGGGAATACTGGCAAAAATCTGACCAGTCACACCGTTTATTGATCAGGGGTGGGAAGAGTGGATGGCCTTGAGAGATAATGCAGCTGGACAGCCATCCTGGTGTTGGGCACAAAATACAGACTTAATAAAGAGTGACCATCATACTTTCCTCAACATGAAGAAGAAAAATAATGGCTTTTTCATTGTAATGTTCAGTTAGAAGGCGTTCACTTGGCTTTCTGTCATACTTGTCTAATAGCTGGGAGAGTAGCTGAAATAATCACCTGCTCTTGTGGGGACCACAGCGGGGGATGCTGGCATGGACTGATGGTGGGAACGGTGACACAGACGTTATGTGAGAAGGTGTCCCGCTCCACTGCAGGTACGAATGCAAGTAAGTGGCAAAATCACTGAAAGGCAGGTGAAGGAAGCTACACACTGTGGTGTTAAAGACTCTGAAAGAGCCATAAGAATGTGTTTCCAGGGCTTCATTCGCCTACCTTTTCTGTTTGGTGAGGTGAACATTCAGTCCCCATTCCTGGATGCTGGTTCCCATGGCCTCTTACAAAACCCCATCACATCAACAGCTAGGATGTCACTTTCAAGTCATTAACAGACACACCTCTGCAGGATAAAAGGAGAGTGCTTGCATATCAGTTGCCTGAGAAAGTTCAAGAACTTCTGACTTCAACGAGTATCTCAGGCTGAGAACCTGACAGAACCCTGTTCTCTTTCTCATACTGTTGCAAGTCACACATTCCCTAAGCCACACCTTGGATTACAGCATTGCCAGGGACTTCCAAGGACTCCCCACAACGGCAGAAAAACTGTCAGTCCCTTGAAATTTTGAGTCTGCCGAGTGTCTGAGCCAGACACATCAATTTTTATCCCTTGCTGAAATCCTGTCGTTCTGGCAAGTGATTTATTTAGGATGCTCTGGACATGCCGTGTGCTTCTGTCCTCACATGCTCACGAGGGTAATAATGGCAGCGTGTGCACTGGGCACAGGTGTGAGGACGATGCTGTCCAAACATTTATTTATATATTTGTTTGCCAGGCCTGGACTTGAGCTCAGGGCCTGAGCACTGTCCTTGGACTTTCTCAAGGTTAGAGCTCTACCACTCAGCACCACTTCTGGCTTTTTTCTATGTATGTGGTACTAAGGAATCAAACCCCAGTCTTCGTGCATTCTAGGCAGGCACTCTACCACTAGGCCAAACTCCCAGCCCTGTCCATTTTTTTTAAACAGATTTTTTGGATGTTACACTTGGGAGTGATACTAGAATCCCATTTGGACCACAGAGTTCAACACACAGCTAGTAAGACAGGTGCGATGGGCTAGGACACTCTGCCCTTATTTCTTTCATTCCTGTTCAATTTCAATATTTATATAACAAGAGTGATTTGCTGAGGTCTTTTTTTCCCCTATTGTGGTGTGTCTCCTTTCCTCATCCATTCTACAGACATAGTCTGGCTTTCTGTGGGCCATTGTCTAAGGAGAGATTTGTGCTTCTGGAAATAAGAGAACAAGAAAGGGAACCTGCAGGACTCGGCCTGGTCTACTTTTGTAGCCTAAGCCTATGATTAAAAAAGTTTAAAAAACCCATAAAACAAAAAAAATCTGTATTGAATTTCTTGGGAAAGAGAAACTGGTCCAAAAAAGGCAGATAGCAGGGAGGAGAATTCCTGTCTGGGAAGGGGGTGATTACTGCAGAAGACAGCAATGTGCCACCCCCATGTCACCATACACTGGGGAGCCTTGGTCCCCAAAGGAGAGAACAGCTTCCTCCTCACAGTAATGAAAGCTTATACATCTAGTTTGACACTTCAAACTGACTTAAAAAACAATGTTGATTTCCTCATTAACTTGAAGTAATGAAGAATGATTAATTCAAATTAATAACAAATATTATTCAGAATCCTGTACAGGAACCAGGTATTAATTAATAAACTTTTGATTGCAATGACTCCTGTGCCTTAATTACCTCCTCTTCATAGCTAGTTTTGCCTGGATCAGTGATGTATCTGTAATATATATTATGAAGGCAGAGATTTTATCTGTCCTTAGTAACTGCATCAGAAACCAGGATTTCAGTGAATTCACGGCAGCTGATGGTTACTCAGCCATGGCGATGGCTCCTGAGAGTTTAGAAGAAGAGTGGGAGACATACATTTCAGTGGGATTTGGGCAGTCTGGTATTGCAGGGAATGCTGCCTCTTCCCCTGCATGGCTTTCACCCTGCTTGAGAAATGACACTATCTCGTCCCCCACAAATGCCATCAAATCCCAAAGCAGTTTATGTGTGGTTGCTTACCAAGAAGGCTGAGTGTTAAGGCACAGGCAGCTACAGAAACCAGATAGAGGATAAGCAGATCAGGAAAAGAAAATCACTTTTCTTTATCTGTTATATCAATATTTTTTCTGCCAAGCTTTTGAACCTCTGCTATCTGGCAGGAACCATCATTTTTCTTTACATAATTTCATAGCTCATAGTCTCTTGCAGATAACAATCCTGACCTGTGTTAGAAAAACACACAGTGAAGCAGCCATACCCACAATTCAGTTAGCTAGGGGTTAAAATCTATCCTAGCAACAGAAACTTTACAGCTGCTGTCAGAAACACAGTAATTACTGTGGTCACCATTCTCTCAGAAGCTCCAGCTGTCTTATCAAGCCTGCTTTGTCAGAAGGACTTCTTTCTTGGGAAGGGTATGAGGGAGAGAGAATAAGCATGATGGTGCCAGGGAAAGACTTGGAAAGAAAAAATCAGAAGCCATGTTGTGGCTTTTTAATTTTTTTTTGCTTCAATTTTGATCATATCAAGAGTGTGTCTAAAAATGACCATTTTCTACAGCATTTTAAAGAGACTGCCCTGCCCAGTCTTTTGCTCTTCTCTTTTAAATCAAATACTTAAGAAATGCACAGTAGTATGGCCACTGATGCATGCCTCAAGCATCTGGAAGGTGGAAGTGGCAGTGAGGCATTCCTCCTCATATTTGCTGAGACTTTATCACCTCAGCAGGACACCTTTTGCCCTCTGAATGCAAGGAGGGAACTGGAAGGTTGATCTGGTCAAAGGTCAAGATGCTTCCTGCGGTTAATGTAAATATTCAGGAGTCATTACAACATGGATCATTCTAATGTGAACTTTATTTCATAAAATGATTTACTGTGCCTTCTCCTGGGGTTTTTTTTGGCCACCCCCCCCCCCCCCCGTCCCCAATGAGGAAGAGCTTTCATGGAATAGACTAGGGACTAGTGGATACAGAAGCAGGTCATGTCTAAAAGAGAGAGGGAAGGAGAGAGAATGCTTGATGTCAGTGGGACTGTTTCAAGTCTGATGAGAGTTTAGACCCTGCACCATGACACTTAACAATGGACCATAGCTGTCTTCGATATGCTTGGGTTTGACTCTCATTTCTGCAGACTGAGTAGCTCTTCAAACACAATGGGAAGGTTCCAGTTAAAATGCTGTGCTTCTTCTAATCCCAGGCTATGTAAACTATACTGCAGTTTTTCTGTTCTATTCCTCTCATAGATTATCAAGACACTTCCTGCCATGATCTTTATTTTACTTAGGATAATTATTTTATTAGTCACACCTCCAGCCCTTTTCGCTTTTGTTATTTTTCAGAAAAGAATTTCAACTTGTGCTCTGGAAGACAACACTTCAGTTTCATCATAAGAAGGTAAAATCCACACGCAAAAACACAAGTTCAAAGTCATCTTCACTATGCTTCTACAATACTCTGAAATCTCAAGGCCGGCCAAATCAAGGAAAATTTAAAAACACATGTCAAAGGACTGTGACATGGCATCATCACTAAGAGCTCAGAACAGAAAATGTTACTAGATGCCATCTAAGGAGATGCCAACAGGGCCTGGTCTTTCAGTTTCACTGGAGGACCAACAGTGCTACTTAACGAAAAATACTATGTGAATACCACATAAAACGTAAGGATTCAGTCACAGGTGAAACCTTTGAAAACCTGCTTTATAACTCAAGTTTTCTACAAATGTGGAACACTTTTCATATAAAATGTTCACAGAAAACTTTGGCATTAAAAGCAAAAATAGAAAACAACTCAAAGGTGTAGAAAATCACTTGAATAACTGAAGAGGTAGAAGTGTGTTTCTGTAGACTAGCACGCCACACCACACACACATCAAGGAGCTTCTCATCCCTACAGCCTCGCAGATGACGCTCACGGCACTGGGCTGAGGGCAGATACTGGAACCAAAGAAGGACTTCACCTGTAGGATCTTTAAAAATTCATGTTAAAGAAACCTCAACAGGAGTTTCCCCTAAATGGAGGGGGCTTAAAAGAGAACATAAATGTACGTAGTGTGGGAAATGTGCTATATCTCAATTTCCCTAAGTATTGAAAACTCACTGAATTGTACTTTTCTAATGTGCCACTTTCATAGCAGGTGCACATCTTACTTTCATAGACCTTCTTTTACATTACTTATCCAGTGTGGGGAGAATGAATGTAAGAATCCTAATGGGTTGTCCACTCAGTGCTAGTGTTCTACCGCTTTGAGCCACAGCACCACATCTGGTTTTCTGCTCACCTTTCTAGAAGTGTAAATACTACATTGTCTTCCGAAGCAGATCTGCGGGTGATGAGACTTGCTGCAAAGAATTTGTCCGGAAGAATGCTGTTCACTTCTTCAGAAAGCTCTTTAAGATAACGCTCGTGTTCTGTCATCATTATGGACTGAGAACTCTCTAGACAATCTTCATACAGAGTGCTTATAAAAGATGCTGGAGAGGGGCCAGGTTCAATTCCTCGGTACTACATACATAGAAAAAAAAGCCAAACGTGGTTCTGTGGCTCAAGTGGTAGAGCTCTAGCCCTGAGAAAGCCCAAGGACAGTGCTCAGGCCCTGAGTTCAAGCCCCAGGACTGACAAAGAAAAAAAAATAGTTGCTGGAGAGCTCAGATTTACTTCCTGGTGTACAGAAGGAAGAACGTTCTGAAATGCTCACATTCTGGAATATACAAAGATACAGTGGGTGAATAATAATAAGCAATTGTCTCAAGGGAAACAGAGCCCTGAACGTGTGTGCGGTGAGGTCCCTGCTGTAACCGTCACCACAGGTACAGGGTTGATTAGCCAGTGGGTGATCAAGTCAGCCAGTACAGCTCCAGAAGACAAAGGAACAAGGGCTTCCATCATCTCCCCTTTTCCTCCCCTGTCTGCACATGTAGACTAGATCACATCTACTTGGAAGATCTAAATAAATGAAGTCTTTCCTTTCTGCTGTGGGGTGTTACCTCCTGAGGCAGACATGAATGTGAGGGATTTATTTACTAAACACTTTATTTAATACTATGTGTCAGGTGCTGAACATCCAGATTGGTATTGTATTTACTTTGAACAAATTGTACTATCTACAAATTACAAACTGGGCCTAGCTGAATAGAACTGTGCCGGCAGGAGCTGGACTCACCATGTTTCCATCACCTGTACACATCCCAGCCTCACCAGCTCACTGGAGTTAGGAAACAAGCCAGAGACTTCATCAGCAGCCAGTCCTGGACGCTCAGTCCGACCCTTTGAAGCCCGGTGTGTCTGGAATTGCTGTAACCCTTCAGAGTTGCCTTCAGAGCTAGACCAGAGTTTCACTGAATGTGAATGCCCTCCCCCATGTCCTTTCTATAGGAAGCCACTGCAGTGCAGCAGGGGACCAGAGCCCCAATTCCTGTCTCACTAAGAGCCAGAGATCACTGAGCGCTGTCTCCTCTCTGAGCAGACGCCACTAAAGGGCTTCGGGAATGGAGGGTTAGGTCAGGTGCCGCTCCTGGTAGGGAGAATGCCCACGCGTGTTCCTGCAGCACAGTGTTACGAGGAGGGAGAAGTGCAATGATTACAGGGAAAAAAACAAAACCAAGCATCACCACCACCAATAAAAACCCAACAACTCAGTGCTGACCCTGGTAAAGCAACCACACTGGGTCCATCAGAGGACAGAATTTGGAGTAAACATCCACAGAGTAATGCAAATAAAGTGACAGAATGGAAAAAGGTACTCAGTTTTCAAACCAAACTAATCTTCAAGTTGTCTAGGAATCTCATTTTGACATTTTTTCCTATATATAAATATGTAGAAATATCCAGCATGATGGATCTGAGTAGTACAGCTTCTCTGGGTGACATGATTTTGACAACAGAGTTGATCTATGCTCACTTGCAGGAGCACTACGGGTTTAAGGGAAGTATTGGATTTTCCAACTGTACACACACAGACAGCTGAGTTTGTGTATCAGTGTGGTGCCTGGCATAGAATAGATGTCCAGCCCATTTTGAGTGCTTGGTATGTACTTTACAATTCTACAGAGGAAACGTTTAGGTTATTCATGTCAGATTTCATCTCTGTAATAAAAGCATTAACTGAAAAGTTACTGGTTGTAGTTAGATATTTCATAAGAAGATAATCTAGACTTGATTGTACTTTGGATGTTATGAAAAACATCTCAAGTCTTTTCTATGGCAATAGATAGATAGACAGACAGACAGACAGACAGACAGACAGACAGACAGATAGATAGATCTGAAAATACTACAAGTTAAACACTTTACCAAAGACCCCAAGGCTGCATCTGAGAAGAAAGGCCTGGCTGCTTCGCTTCCAGATAGAGCTCAGTAAAGCAAAAAATGTTGAAGAGAATTACAGCTTTGATTTTTACCTTCCAACTGGCAAAACACTCAGTCCTAGATGCTCTTCTATGTTCTCATTTGTGAATATGCAAAGATTGGTGGGGGGACAGAAAGGACCCCGGCCCAACACAGCTACTCCTGGAAGCGCCTCTTGGGCGTCCACTAGCAGGATGACTCAGTAAGCAGGGATGCTGGGAACTTGATCTTTTGCCGTCTCTGCTGTACAACAGCAGGTATCTTCTAAACTCAGGCCGAGCAAGCCCATAAATCAATCTGGAAGCCTGCTTGGGAGGAGGAACCCAGGTATCTATTCCCCCAGTAGGAGTCGTGCTCCGAGTGCCGAGTGAGCCTCAGACGTGAAAAATACATGTGTTCCCACCCACACCTTCTCCCACAGACAAATGCTGCAGCGCTGGAGGCCAGAATTCCAGAATTCTATTCCACAAGGACACATTTACCCATCAGAGGGAAGGGGAGAAAAGAAAAGGCTGTCAGCAATGCAACACCTGCCTCAAGTTGAATATCTAATTATGCCCACGCCCCCAAAATAGTACATTCCCAAGCACCCGAGTGTTGCTGTCTCAAAAGCAGGGCGTGTGTATAAGTGGTCTCATAAACACATCTGGTCTCACGCATCTGGCAGCCTAGGAAACATGAAGGTGCTTGCTAGAACTGAACAAAATAGCTCCTCTTTCCGATGCTAGATTCTCAGCTGGTTGAGAATACTATCAGGAAGCATGGGAGTCACAAATGTGAGCCTGCGTTCGCCCCTCATTCCTCTGTCGACTCGCTGACCCACAGTCATCATCGCAATAGTTAGGTAGATTGGGAATCCCAGATCTTCACCTCAACCACCATCTCCACGAATGATAAGGGACAGTGAGAGGGCTTCGAGGCCAGGCTCAGCAAACTCACATCGCCATCAACTTGCTGGATGCCTTCTTGGAAGCATCAAGAATGACAGCTTCAGAATGTGTCTCAAGAAAGGAAGGCTGTGTCATACAAGTAGTTCTTAGAAGCTCAGAGTGTTTCACAATATCCTATAACATGTTGGCATTCCACCAATATTTCCCCCTTGCAATTACTTTTAAGGGAGAAAAGCAAGCATTTGAGTGGGAGCGAGTGAGAATCCCTATCAGACAAGAAACAAGACATCAAGTTTCTGTTAGATTGTCTAGCCTTCTGCTTCATCATCAGTCAGGCACTGTTCATGGAGATTATTGGCTCAGAATTATTCCTGTGGAAAAACACAGATTACGTGGTATACATACTGCTGAATTTTGAATATATGTCCTGGTCACTGTGGTATTTGATATTTTCTTTTTAATTAACGGCATGTGACACTGATTAGTGGTATTGACCAAGCATTTCCAAGTCTTCTATAAAGCAGAGGATGACATTACATGCTTCCTTCTACCTTATGCTGGAAGAGGAAACGGGACTTTCTTTTGTCTTTTGAAACATTTGTAGTTAAATCCAATCCAGGGCAAAATTAGCCCCTCTCTGTCTTAATGTTCAACAAAATTTTACCTGGCAATGATTCTAGCAGCAAAATCCCCAGAAGGAATATAAGAAAGTCCACAATTGACCCACAAAGAAAACAAATGACACACAGAGAAAACCAACAGAGCAAACTTTGTTGTATACAGCTCTACAGATTTTGGCACAGTAGTTCTTAGCTTATCACTGACAGATATCAAGCAGATATCATTTGCATTTGATAGGTGAGAACTTAAAGATTCAAGTACATTTTTTAGCTTGTTCAAATGAGTCTATAAACGAATAAATATGTCTTCAATAGTCTTTCTACAACTGATCAAGTATTTTCACAAATATTACTTTATGGTATTTTCACACTAATCCTGTGACTTAGGTCAATTTCAAGATGTGAATGCTTTAACTTCTGCAGAATATAATCAGAATCATTTTTGTAAACACTATCTGGAAGGGGAATAAGAGAGCTTTGCAAACATTTTGGTATCTTTCTCCTCCTTATTTTAACCAGAAGGCAATGTGCAAGGAATGTTCTTGCACTAGGGTAACAAGTAGCTAAGGAGGTGTTGGAAGCAGAACTTCAAGATGGCACAGCCCTCTGGAGATGGGCATTGCATTGCAGCATCACAGCTACTTCTCACACTGGTAGATTAGCTGTCACTGTCACTTGTTGTGTCAGTGAAAGGTCTGAATATTTCATGTAAAGTTCTCCCTTTGTAGCCACAGTGGAACTTCAAATTAGCTTCAGAGATAGTAAAAAACTTAGCTCTGAGGCACACATCTTTCAATTCTCTTGAGTAAGAAAATTTGTGCCCAAATTCCAAGCGTCAGACGTGTTGCTAATTCTGATTTTAGCATGTCTGTGTCAGAAGGAATATTGTCATGCTCATAAGTGCTTTGAATTCATACGTTGCATTTTTTGGCATTTCTAGATTTGCAAAAATCTTATTATTTAAGCTGTTTTTTTAAACCTTATTCTTGACCTATTTTGAAATGGTATTTTGAGTCTTCATTTATGTTCTTAAAAGTACAGGCATCTATCCCAACATGTCATCTGTGTCTATATTTATGTATCCATGTATATATACGTATGTTTTTTGTATACACACACACACACACACACACACACACACACACACAAAGCAACATATGTATGGGTATATAAGGACAGATATCTAGTTATAGGGATACCACTGTAGGTACAGGAACACACACACACACACACACACACACACACACACACACACGCTTCAGCTGGACTGTAAGAATGGAACAAAAACTTCAGAAATAGCCAGAAGTGTATGGAGTCTAAGTTCAGCCATCTTGTTTTAGAAAAGAATACTCTCTTAAAGGAATGAATATAATCCAGCTTCCCTAATACATCATGTGCTGCATTCAAGGCAAGAGACAATCAGTGGAGACTGATGCAATGTGATCCAGAATTTGGAATTAGCAAACACTGTAGAGTAGGTATTACAGTGTTCATAAATAAAACCAACAGCATAAAGAACAAAAGGATAGCAAGTGTTAGCATAAAAATAGAGAGTATTAGAACAGTGTCCATTATTCAAGCTAAAAAAAGAGGGGAAAGATTGGATATGATGAGAAGGATTCGGAGTATTTGAAGGCTCTAATTTGAGGAAGAAGGAAGGAAAAGAGACTTCCAAAATTTGGTGCAAGGCAGAAGTTACATGCTTAAAAATCTTCACCCCAGGCCAGGCGCTGGTGGCCAGGCCTGCAATCCTAGCTACTCAAGGGGCTGAAATCTGAGGATTTCCACTCCAAGTCAGCCCATACAGGAAAGCCTGCACGACTCTTGTTTCTCCAATTGACTTCTCAGAAAAAGCCAGAGCAGCACGGTGGCTCAAGTGGTAGAGGACTTGCCTTGAGTACAAAGAGGGCAGAAAGAACACTCAGGTCCTGAGTTCAAGTACCAGGACCAGCAAAATCCCTTCCATCCCCCCCAAAGGAAGAGAAAAATACAAAGAGAATTACCTTTTAGAAAGCAGTTAAGTTACTGAACAATAAGAGAAGAACTTTTAAAGAGGTTAAACAACATACACAGATCCGGCAGCTTCTCAGCGTTTAGTAGACACATCTTGCTAAGCTGAAAATGCATTTGCTATACCTACCTAGCAAACTGCCTCCCTTAGCAAGACGGAGCCCTGGAGAGCACGCTTGTTTCGTCAGATGATTGTGGGACTGGACTGGGCCTGCCGCTGCTGGCACTGCAGGCTCTGCTACATACTGCTCTCCCAGGAAAGAAGCGCATTCTGCACTTCAGAGTACGACTTCTAGTGGGCACAGTTACAGGGATGAAAGGGCAAGATCTGTTGCTAAGATAATTCTGCGAACAATTTTACTCTGGAGTAAGAAAGAAATAAGCAGCTTCAGATAAAGGAAACCTGTGTTCGTTACCTGCCAGTAGGCATAAGGAGAATGCAAAGGGAAGAAATTCTAGGTGACATGTAGACCTTAAGAAAGATGTAAAGATCATTGTTAAATATATATATATATATACACACATATGTATATATATGTTTGATGGACTGGGAATATGGGTAGAGTGCTTGCCTAGCATGCATGAAGCTCTGGGTTCAATTCCTCAGTATCACATAAACAGAAAAAGCCAGAAGTGATGCAGTGGTTCAAGTGGTAGAGCACTAGCTTTGAGCACAGAGAGGCTTGGGGATAGATCCCAGGCTCTGAGTTCAGGCTCCACAACTCACTCGCCCAAAATGTATATGTATATGTGTATGAATATGCATATGTGTATGTATATATATATATGTGTGCTTGAAACTGGATAGTCTAAAATGATTATATTAACTGAGTTAAAAATTAACATTGTACTGTAATGTTTATAGCATGTGAAGATATAAAACATCAAAAATTATGTCATAAATGCAAAATAAAAGTGTATTATGTGCTGGTGTCTCCCACCTGTAATTCTAGCTCCTCAGGGTGCTGAGATCTGAGGATCGAGGTTTGAAGCCAGCATAGGCAGAAGAGCCTTTGAGACTCTTTTCTCCAATGAACAAGTAAACCACAACAGGGGAGCACTAGCCCTGGGCAAAAAAGCTCAAGGACATGGCCCAGGCACTGAGTTTAAGCCCCATGACCAACAAAAAGAAAAAAGTATATCATGAATAGAACTTACACTAAACAAAATTAGCCAATAAGCTTAATTAGATTGTGAAAGTGAATGCTATATTTTGTCATCTTCAAAGGAAACATATCTAACTGATAGAAGAAATGACTAGAAAGCCAAGAGATACAGAAGATAGAAAATATTCAGAAATAGCCACATCACTCTTATTCACAATGGCCCAAAACTGGAAACAGTCAGATATGGATGAGCAGGGGAATGATTTAAACACATGCACACACGTGCGGGGCTGTCATCTTTACAATAAACAAATAGTAACTACTGATACATGCACACATATGAATAGATTTTACACATAAGATGCTGAGTGGAAGCCGCCCACGGAAGCACACACTGTCATTTCCTTCACAGACACTGGAAAGCAGTCAAGGCCCTGAGTGATGGAGAGAATGAGAGCTGTCTCTACACACAAGAGGAGCAGGGCTGAGCAGAAGAGAGCGCTGCCTTAGGAATATATTTACTTGCTAAACCCTATTGATAGGCACAATGATGACAAATCTACTCCAGGACGAGGGCTCCTCCCTCGTGACCACAGAAAGGGGGAAGGAAATGCCCTGCTATGCAGCCCTCAAGAATTCACTTCCATTCATCGTTTATCCCTCCTCATCACAGGCGGGGTGGTGTGAAATTTCCTTGGCCAATCGCCAATGTTAAGTTTGCTGTGCTGTCTTCTCTTTCGTGTGTGTGTGTGTGTGTGTGTGTGTGTGTGTGTGTGTGTGCGTGTGCGTGTGCCTCAGTTTAAGGTCAAGCCACACTTTGACTTCTGGCTTTTGGGTAGTTAATTGGAGATAAGGCTTTCTCAGACATTTCTGCCTGGGATGCTTCAAACCTTGATTCTCAGATCCCAGCCTTCTGAACAGCTAGGATTACAGGTGTGAGCTACCATCACCTGGCTTATTAGTTTTCTGCACTGAAAAATGTTGTAAGCTGCAGGATCAGTGAACTTGTACCATTGTCTCATGTTCAAATAGGTGCATGTCAGCTTTAGTTTTCACACTATGTGCGTGGTTTGTGTGTCACAGGGTCACGAATGCTCACCTGGAGGAAGCTGACCTGTGTTAATCTCAGTTTCTTGCTCCCATTAAGAACTAAGGTGTGGAAACATGTAGTGTGAGTTCAGGTCTGACAGCGCCCTACATGAGATGTGCATCTATGAACAAAAGCCAATGCAGGCTGGGCTCCTGTAAATCACAACTTCTGCTGGCTACATAAGCCTAAGTAGCTCTGCAAAGAAATTTGGTCTTGTTACTTCTTGCAGGAGCTTTCTGAAAGGGAGCTGGAGGTAGGTACATGGATTGGAATGCCTAGGCAGCTTACAGAAAAAGGGGAAAGTGAGTGGAGTCAGCTCCTTGCTGGAGGATCTCCTGGCTGATGTGGCCTCCTGGGGCAGGTGTCCAAGAAAGATGACAAAATGACAAGCCATCCTAGGTCTCCAGCAGAGGTGTTTCTCAAGAGCTGGTGAGGATGTGGAGAAAAGGGAGCCTCAGATACTCTTGATAGCAATGTAAAACCAGCACCGCCACTATGAAAAGCCTAAGGATTCTCCTGAAAATGAACACTATCAACTCCTGTAGGCTTCAGTACATATCTGAAGGCACTGAGATGTTCATCCGGTTGTGCCAGGAGTGTCTACCAAAGGCCTGATGTCCAAGGCTTAGTGTGCTGAAAGTCAGTGACACTTTAAGAGGCAGGGCCTGATGGAGATCCTCGGTTCACTGGGGACATGCCTTTTGGGTGGGGTACTGGAAATCAGTCTCTTTTTCCCTCTCTGGATTTCTGGCTAGGAGCTCCACGGGCACTGCCTCAGTGATGCACAACAGTGGCGCTCTCAAGGAGGAGCCCCTGAGCACCTTCTGTCCTCAGAACTGATGGCATCCGGTATTTATCACAGGGACCACGAGCTAAGCCAAGAAATGGACATGACCTGTGTGTCCCTCAGTGGATGGATGGATGGATGGATGGATGGATAGATGGGTGGATGATGGATGGATGGATGGATGGATGGGTGGCTGATGGATGGATGGGTGGCTGATGGATGGATGGATGGATGGATGGGTGGCTGATGGATGGATGGGTGGCTGATGGATGGATGGATGGATGATGGATGAATGATGCATGATGGATGATAGATGGATGGAGACAATGGGGTATGTAGGGAATAGTGAGTCTGAAGAAGGGAAAACTTGTTATTTATGACAGCATGGAAAGAAACCAAGGAATCCTGGGAGATGAAGCCTGGGAGCTCACACACCTGTGCAATCCAAGATGGCGGATCTCATGAACGGTTGGAGGGGAATCAGGAAAGTAGGATCACTATAGAGAAAGCTAGAAGAAAAGACTTCGAATGTTCTCAGCACAACAAAGAGATCAGTGTTTGAAAAAGTATTTACCCTGACTACATCACTAAAACAACATACGCACACATCAAAACGGCACGTAGTACCCCACAAATGTATAAGTTTTAGATTTTATGCCTTTGTTGAGTGAAATATTTTAAAGCTTACAACTGATGTGGCCATAAAAGTAGCAAATACTTAGGAAGAGAGATGTATCTACCCTTAGTCAAATATCTTATATGACATGAATGAATCACCACACCACATTGTCCCCCAAAAGTTTTTGTCACTTTAAAAAATGGATAATTGAAAGGTGTTTGAGTTACAGCACAATTTTACTTGCTTTCAATAAAATCTTAAGTGGAGTGTGAAAAAAGTATGAAAACATAAGGTTGTATATTTTCTCTCCACTGCACTAATTCATTTTTACATTCAAAATGACATTTATTGAGGCTGAAGACCTAATGGGTTGTCATACTCTTACAGATAAATTTTGCTCCAATGTTGGTCATCTATAAATCAAATGGGAGGTGTCATTTAGACCTAAATCCTTTTTTTGCCAGTCGTGGGGCTTGAACTTAGGGCCTGAGCACTATCCTTGGGTCTTCTCAAGGTTAGAGCTCTATCCCTTGAGCTACGGCACCACTTCTGCCTTTTTCTGTGTATGTGGTACAGAGGAATCAACCTTGGGTCTTGCACTTTACCCGTAGGCCAAACTCCCGGCCCCACACCTAAATCTTCCTTGTGTCGGACCTGAGTCCCTCTATTTTACTGGTTTAACTTTGTTTCTATTCCCATTCTCAGAAATCACAATTAAAAGTCACTTTGGTTTCACTTTTACTTAGACATCAGGAAATAAGGCTTTCATCTCAGTCAGACTAGCACTTCCAAATTGCAAATTAAAATCAAATCAGGGCTAGAAAATTTCCACAGGTGAAGCAAATTCAAACAGTGTGAGCTGAGCCAGTGAGTTCTAATTTTAAGGTTTCTGTAATTGTGTGTTGTAATGAGGCTGACTCACCCATAACCTTCAGAGTGCTGCCCTGGGCGTTGGATCCATTCAGCTTCCTTATTTTATTTTAAAAAATTTTTTGACATGAACTATGTTACAGATCTAGATTTTTAGATGACTTGTAATAAAGCTCTTAGCTATAGTGCACTAGTTATAATGCTGAGGAATGGTGATTATGCCCTTGTGGCTGGAGCGGCGGCGATAAAGTCAGGGAAGGAATGTGTCAAAGAGACACATGGGATTCCATGGGGACAAAGTAACAGAGATCTATCTACCCAGGAAGGGTAAAGACAGCCGGGAAGAGACATGGAAAAGGTTTCTGCTCATAGTCCTTAGACCAAACAAACACGGACAGAGCTTGAGTTTGGACTTCTTGCTTTACAGAACTGAGAATAAAGACACTTCTGTACTTTGAAGCCACCAGTTGTGGGGACATTTTTGTATTGTCCACTCTAGGGAACAAACATACATGAACTGCCAGGGTCCATGACAAAGTGACCAGGAAAGAAGTGACGTGAGACTCAAATTGTTTTGGCTCAAGATGTTCTGAATCGTGCTGGCAAGCCACTTCACCAAAGGCAATGCCACACAGACACATATCTGAGTCTACGAGCACTGCTCTACGAGCACCCTGGGGCTCCGCTGAGCGCTGTCGCTCATTAAACATAGAGTCTGTAAAGGAATCTTCAAGACAATGAAGGTGTGGGAGAGCAAGGAGCCCGGGGTCCCACGCTGGTCTTCAACAAACCGTGTACCCATATCTCATTTCAAGGTCCTCATCAGCCATCGTCATCTTTAATCTTTAGGATGACAGCCACTTTTTCTACATAAGATAAATTGGGGTTTCAAGTTTCATTCCCCAATTAGTGATGCTTCGTGCTCTTTCATGTCGCTGCTGACCACGCACGCCTTCTTGTTAGCAGTGTCTACTTTGATCTACTGCTCACGCATTGATCTGGTTGTTTGGGACTTTTTTTTTTTTCATTTTTTAGCCTTGAACTTTTTGAAGTTCCTTATGTATTCTCATTAACAAACTCTTGTCAACAGGATAAATTGCAAGCATTTTCACCCTTCTGATATTCTGTCAGTTTACATTATTTCTTCTTCTCTGTAGCAATGTATTTTTTTGGAGACTTAAAAATTGAAGGATATAGATGTAGCTATGTTTGCCTAGTGAAATAGCTGATGTATTGCCATCCACTCCCCGAAAGCTGTGCCTGACTTTTGAATTGACATTTCTGGCTAGGTAATCCTGAAAAATTACTTAACCTCTGTAAACTTTTGTCCTATCTTTAATGTAGAGACCATTATCTTTGTAAAAATCCCTTGTTTTTTTAATGATGTTCTCATTGGGATCTTTGGCACGAAGTAAGTGTATAATAAATGTAATAATGAGGTATCCCCACTGGGAAAGCTTCTTTTTGTCCATTTGATCCTGAGAGTGTAAATGAAATGTGATTTGTTCCTCTGACTTCTTCTCTGAAGACAAGTATTCACTCGAAGAGCACTGCCACAGGACTCGGTGTCATAAGCTCATACTCTCCGTTTTGCCACAGTTAGCTTGAGGTTCCCTGAGAACTTCAAACTTACACTGTAGACTTCAGTTTCCTTCTTTTGTAAAGTGACATTAACAACTTTCCAAGTGAAAAAAAATCCGTCATTCTGAGAACACGTGAAGCTCTCGGCAGTAAATTCTCTTGTTGATCAGTCTGTGATTTTTTTTTATCAAAAACATCTTCTTCTTCTAACATAGTGAGGTATTAAATTGCAATATGGAGATGTGGCATCTGCAACGGTGTTGTAGTCCATTCATATTATACCGTAGAGCACGAACCCATGCAAGACAGAAGTATGTGTGTGTGTGACATTTAGGATCCTATAAATAAGCATATGGGTATGCGACAAAAGCAAAATATATATTTTTACAAAACCTAATTGCTAAACCTTGATGCATTCTTCTAGAGATTGCACATTCTCTTCATGCTCTGTGAGGACGCACAGCTAGTAACGTATGTCCTAGGAGCCAGGGATTTTGAATTCACTTCATCGATACGGTGGTTCAATGTCCAAGAGTCTCTCCCCTCCAGCTCAGTGGACTGGACAGTAAGCTCTGTTTCCAGGTATGCTTGGATGTCACTATCTCAGCTGCACAGGATATGTTTCCTACAATATAGGACCGATGCAAATGCTTGCCACAGACTCCAGGAAAGGCGCCAACCACCATAAAGTCAAAGAGCCGGGTCCTTGCTAAAATTCTTGGAGGGGCAGTTTCAGGACAGTGTTCATTCTCATCCTCCGTGATCATCTTCTTATTCTAACTGAGGATCTTACAGGTGCAAGCATGTACGTGTGTGTGTGTGTGTGTGTGTACACATATACACGTATATTTATATACACTGCATGTATCCACATATTCATCTGTATATATTATAAATGTATATTCTGTCTGATGGTGATATATGTGTGTATATATACACATGAATGAATATAAAATCTGGTATCTATCAGAAAAGAGTTGAGCACATCTATTACATATGATGATAAAAAAGGGTGGCGCAGAATATCAATATCACAAATAAATAAAACAAATTCCATTTCTTGGGAGTCTAGCTGGACTTAACAAATCAATAGGGAAGGAAGGCAAAGCTGAACTCAGGATCTGGAGATGCTGTCCCAGTGTGGCAGGGCAGCCCAGAGGTTGCATATTGGATGAAGGGCTGACGGGATAAGGACTAGGGAAATTCTCATTTCCTTAAAGTCCAGAGCAGCAGGAGAAGCATGGAAACCAGTGGAACATCACAGAACAAAGGCCTTGGAGGAAACTCTACAAGGCCCCCACTCAATAGGTTTGGGGCCTCAGGAGAATCCCCTTACTTCTCTGCATTTCATCTGTAAAATGAGATTCTTTGCAAGAGGATACGCTGCCCTGTGCAATAACCCTGCATTGAACACACTGTGAAATCAGTGCATCCCACATTTAGATGACCAGGGAAAATTGTGTATGTTCTTTTGTTCAGAGTCAAACCAGTTACTAATGGAAATACTCTGCAAACTCCTTGTAGGATGCATGACCATCTCAGCATAGATAGCCGAAAGAAAGTTCTACAAGTTCGTGATGTGTGTCGAATGACACAACACCGTGGAGGAGAACTCTGCCTTCAATGGAAAGAGATGCTAGCGTTTTCACCCTCACCTACTTGGGGAACTTTGAGAAAGCCTCTTTGCCAAATTATTTCATCACCTGGAAGCATAGGAACAATGGGTTTGTATTTGTGTTATTGGTATTTAAATTTCTGTTCTAAAGTGCACAGTACAACAATGATTGCATGCCTACCAAGGTATGAACATAAGACAAGTGATAAGCTGGTATCATTTATTGAAAGAGATATGGTTCTCTCTGATATCCGGAGGTTTTTAAGTGGTCTTTCCACCATTTTATTCAAGAGGGCACTGAAAGTCTTTCAGTATTCGATTACACAGTATTGGATTTGTCTATGCATGTCTCTGAGATGGCAAAGAGAATGTCTAATTGACTTGTGCCATTGAAAAAAGATAAAATTTCATAATGAAGGAAAGCAGTTATGGATTTTTAAGAAGGCTCTGTTCTGAAGGAAATAGAATAATATAAGTTAATATGCACTTGATCCAAGAGAGCCATTTGGGGAATACCCAACAAGGTAGTCAAAACTATTTCTGAGGTCTGTGGACAAGGTGGAAGAAATGCAACCACTTCAAGTATAAATAATTGGGTAGGCTTATCCTGTATTATTTTAATGTCTGAGTGACTGTTTTAAAAGTTAAGGCAGATATAAATTTGTTATTTGGGTTCTGAGTGCTGTGTGACATTCACTGATGTTATCTTACTTCCTGGTTCACTGCATACATAGTAAAACAAACAAACAAACAAAAACAACAAATACCAACAACAGCAAAAAGTTTAATTGTACGTATTTTCAGATGTAAAAATATCCTGTGCGAGGAAATAATGAAGAGGTGAGAAGGAAATGAAGGCAATTCAATTCAGCTAGTGTTCTGTTTGTGAAAATGTGCCTGCGTGAGGCCATTCACCCCTATGCTGAGTTGCTAGGCCTTGCGTAAATGAGCAGCTCAAATGGCCTTCCCTTCACACTTCTGACTGCAGAATGTGATAAGTCACATTTTGGGGAAGTAAAAACCAAGACCTAACTTTTTCAACAATTCAAACTTCCATTAGGTGGTACATATATAACAAAAAGAAAGCAAGTGTTAACTGGACAACTCATAAGAAAATATATATGTATGTGTACACACATGCATGTGTGTGTGAAAATAAGAATTTATAGATACATTTTAGTTGACTTTTGATAAAGTGAAGGGACTAGTTTAAAGGGGCAGCTTAGAAACTAAGCGTTTGTGGCTCATGCCCATAATCCTAGATGCTCAGGAGGAGCATATCCCTAACCCTAACCCTAATCCCAACCCTATCCCTAACCCTAACTCTAACATAACCCTAACACTAATCCTAACCTAACCCTAACCCTAACCCTAATCCTAACCCTAAGCCTAACCGAACCCTAACCTAACCCTAACACTAATCCTAACCTAACCCTAACCCTAACCCTAATCCTAACCCTAAGCCTAACCGAACCCTAACCTAACCCTAACCTAACCCTAACCCTAATCCTAACCTAACTCTAACCCTAACCTAACCTTAACCCTAACCCTAATCCTTACCCTAACCCTAACCCTAACCCTGACCCTAATCCTAACCCTAACCTAACCCTAAGGAACATATCCAGAGGCTCACATTTCATGGAAGAAAGTCCACGAGACACTGTCTCTAAAATCACCAGCAAAAAGCCAGGCAGATGTGGATCAGCCAACAGGCTGAGCAAGCAAGAGTCCTTGAGAAAAAAAAAGATGTGATTTATAATAAATTGGGATTTTTTTTCTTGCAGTGCTGGCCAAGGACTTGCACTTACTGGACACCCCATTGGGCTACAGCAGCAGCCTACCATGCAATATATAATAGTTAACATTTTAAAAACTATGTTAAAATAATTGCCAAAATCAGAGGCCAGAATCCTGGCACTAAGTTTCAAGGTTCCCTCTCAGGCTAGCATGTTACATGCTTAGTAAAAGAAAGCTTCGCTCTGTGTGACTCAGCTTTCTCATCTGAAATGATAAAGCTAAGTACCTCACATAATTTTAGAGTAATTAGATTAAGTTAAAAATGCACATGAAATGTAGTACCTGGCTAATAGAGAAAACATTTAGTGCTAACTTAATACTTGAAAATTCTGTTTTTAATGGAGAATCTTTATGCATATTAATCATCTTGTGAATAGCAATTACAGACCTAGGACCATTATTATAACAGCTGTTATAAAACAACTATTGTGAAGAACAGGAAAGCATATAAAAACATGCATAAACTAGGAAAGAAGTAATCTTAAAAGAAGGAAAGCAACGTCTCAGAGTTTTGCAACTGACAGCAGTTCTCTAACCTCACACCCTAGTGTGCAGTGGTGAACAGGTAAAGAGCTTCACACATCAATTATCCTCTACTGGAATGGGAGACAGAGGCTAGGAGTGGGTGTTATTAGAGTGTCTAGAAATAAACAGGAAATCAGGAAGAAGAAAGCACCAACACTGAATATAAATTCTCAAACATTACTGCATTTGCAAGACAATCAACAGACACCTCTGCTCCCCAAGAAAAAGATGCAGCTGGGAGAAAAGAACCTGAGCAGAAATTCTAGAAGCCTCCTATGAGGGTAATATTTGGAGTTCATTTGGCAATCACACGAGCAGCTCTTCTGAGCAAACCACAGCAAAACCCAGGCTCCACAGAGGACTTTGCAATGAAGCTGTCAGCCTTTCTTCTAATTCTCTCTCGGAACAACAACATTCTTTCAAAGAGGAAGCCACAGTCTAGATTTTCTACAACACATTATCTACAATGCCCCCATCATTCAAATAATACAAGATAGAAAAACATTATGAATTCAAAATAAAAATGTAAAAACAGAAACAGACATAGAAATGACTGAGATTACTGGGATGATATTGAAATTGAGAATAAGAATCATTCAAGTGGCGGGGGTGGGGGGAGGGAAATGGGGACCAAGACATGAGAAAGGGTGTCAATGTTTGTGAAGTAATGCACCTTCTATCTGGTGAATATAATGTAACCCTTCTAATAATTACAATGAAAATATATGAAAAAAATCCTTCAAGTGGGATTACTAAACATCATAGCAGACATTTTACATGTATTAAGGGATTCAGAAAAAGATAATGAAAATGTCCAAACACATGGAGAATCACAGAAGAGAAATGGAAACTCTAACACAGAACCAACTGGGATTATAAAAAGAAAAATTACAGGACCAGGAGTTTGGCCTAGCAGTGGAGTGCTTGCCTACCATGCACAAAGACCCAGGTTCGTTTCCTCAGTACCACATACATAGAAAAAAACAGGAGTGGTGCTGTGGCTCAAGTAGTAGAGCGCTAGCCTTGAGAAAACCCAAGGACAGTGCTCAGGCCCTGAGCGCAAGCCCCAGAACTGGCAAAAAAAAATACAAGAAAAATTACAGCTAACGTATTAAAGAACTTTTGATGGGCAAGTCACAATAGGAAGAAAAAAGGTCAAGGGATATAAAGTTAGATCAATGTGAGTTATTCATAATTATAGAATATGAATGTTAAAAACCCCTGATAGAAAATTTAAAACCTGTATCTCATACAAAACTGTCTCATGCATTGTAATTCCATAAAGCAATGAAGAAAAAATTCATTATGAGACATAAGCTAAAATACTTCTAACACTAACAGAAGACATGAAATCGCAGAATCAACTTTCTCAACAAATATCTTACAAATTAAAGAAGATAAAGAAAAACACAGTATAGTGTTTTCAACATTATAGTAAGACTCTTGATAGTTAAAGACTTTAAAGGTAGCTAGAAGAAAAATTAATACATTGATTTTCACTTAACAATGACATTATCAGGAGGAAAAAGGGTAGAACGAAGAAAATTATCTCAGTCTTGTAAATCAGGAAGAATCTATAAATATGGGATTTTATATTGCTTTACAAAAATGCCTTCATAAAAGGAAGGTGAATCAATAATTTTGATGAAAAAATGATGAAATTTTAATAAAAATGTTCATAAAATTTCCTCAGGTTGAAGAAAAACAATGTGTTATGGAAAGTTAGATACAAGAAACGATGGATTAGAAATTAGAATTAGAAAAGGTAAAAATTTGTGAAATATACATGCATACACACATGTATACATGTATACACACATGTATACATATTTATGTATGTATACATGTGTGTATACATATTTATGTATGTATACATGTGTGTACAATATGAGTACATATGTGTATATGTGTGTATATATGATGATATCATTCTTAATTTAAGTGCCTACTGTCTGTTTACAATAATAATGGCATATAAAAGATGTCATATTAACACATTGAGAAAATGAAACTGTACATGTTAAAGATGATGGTAATTTGCTGATGAAAAAAATTCAGAGCAGTCAATGAAAAGCAATGCAGTAAGCTAATAGATTTCAAGGAGTAAATTAAAACTAGCTAAATAAATAAATAAATCTAAGTTTAACCATCAGTCTTAAAGGAAAAATGTTCAACATCTTTCTCCAATGAAATAATAGAGGATGACTTTACCTCTTTACCAAGCATTGGGCTTTAGTCAGAGAGATAAGACAAGAAAGGAAGACATAAAAAATTGGACATTTAAAGGCAAAACAATCACTTTTTAAGATTCCATGAATATAGAAGAGAAAAATGGAATTAACAGGGAACTGACAAAATGTAAGTGGTTTTTTAAGGTAGGTAAGTATGTATTCAATACAAAATAATCAGCAATTTCAACATTCCAACAATTAGCCAAGAGAATTTTTCTAAAACTACCAATAGAAAAGAATGATATAACATGAACTTCTGAATAAGTCAATCAAAACATGCCCAAGAAATACACACTTAAAGCAGTATAATGCTGGCATAAAATTTCAAAAGGCTACATAAATGGGATGATAAACCATGATTTTGTTAAGAGATATCTAAATTTGTCTACAGACTCTTTGCAATTCCAATTAGTACCCAAGGATACTTTTTATAAATTTGCTAACTGCATCTAAAATTTAAAACAGAATGCAAAATATCTAGAATGCAAAGGAATGTTGAAACAGATGCATACATTTGGAAGCCTTGTAAGTCTTTATTCTAATACATGCTATAAATATCCTATTTTAATATACACTATAAAATGCAATAATTATGATGGTCTATAATTTATATGACCACAGATGATTAGATAATGGAATAAAATATCCATATATACAGCATTGACTGATTTTCCACTAAGATACTCATATTTTTCTGGGTGAAAAATATATTTTTCTCAACAACTTATGCTGGAATAATTGATTCTCTCTATAAAAATTTGAATCTTTACCATACTTAATGCCTGGAAATACATATCTATGTCTTCTGTCTCTATATTTTTAAAAGACAGTAAGAGAAAATATATTCACAAGAAAACAATTTTTTTACAATAAATGAAGGCATTAGTAATCAAGCACACAATAGAAATATTAAATTTTATCTGAATTTAAAATATTCCATTAGTCAAAAAAAATCCCCTATTCAAAAGGCATTTTCAAATATGTGAAAGAAAGAATACATTCGCCAGGTGCTGGTGACTCAGAAGGAGATTGAGATGTGAAAATTGAGGTTTGAACCTAACCTGGCAGACAAAGCCAGGCGACTCTTACCTCCAATTAAAGAGCAAAGAGCCAGATGCAGAGGTGTGGCCCAAGTGGTAGAGTGCTGGCCTGCGTGAAACAGCACAATGAAAACGAGGCCCTACGTTCGGCTCCCTGTTGGCATGCACGCACATGTCCATGCACACATATGCCAAACTATGCAAATTTATATAAAATCACACATACAAATACTAATAAGTATTTCTATGTAAACTTCTGTGTTGTGTTTACAAATCATTAGGGGAAAATGTGCTAAAGGTTTCCAGCAAGAGTCATACAAAGTTATGAAAGGGGCCAGTAGTCACATTCAGAACAAATTCGATGTCACTGGCATTAAACCTCATGGACAAGCAAATCCATAGCACCCACACTCATCAGGAGACTTCAAGCAAACCCTCAGGGTCCCCGACATTTGCGGCCTGCTTGCTCGGCTGGCATGCCACCGCCTGTCGCACACCTCCAGTCCTGCCTTTGTGTCTTATTGCTTACATTATAGAAGCATGCGTCTACTAGCTAACATGCACTTCGTCTAATTAGAAGAGGTGTTTGTTTTTGTTTTTAAACAACAGTCAGTTAAATGAAAGTGTTCAAATTAAAATGCTATATTAATGCTATGGTTTTATTGAACTATTTCTAAAGAAATGTAACTTGATTATATTGTACACATTTTTTAGCACCATTAAATTTAAGATTGTTCCTATTAGGATATAAATGTAACTTTGTTGGAATAGAAATAAAAATTATTAAAGCTGATTTATAACCCAATTAAATCCTGAGATATATTATTTCATTTATAAACCTATGTCAAAAGCATAGTACTTTCAACACTCATTATTCAAATCATTTTTCTCTTCTTCCCATAGCTGAACTATATTTACTCATTTAGGTTACTATATAATACAGGGAATATAATTAGGAAAAGTTAATTGACTCATTTTGGTTTGTTCATAAATATATTTGTGAGGTTATTATGTGCTGTATATATTATGTTAGTCAATAATAAAATAAAAATATTTTTTACCAGGGTAATTTTCTTGGGATAAATTCTTTAATACTAATGTGATTATTAGTTTTCTAGTCTAATAGATCCAGACTAGACCATAATCTTGTAATTTATCAGCTAAGACTATTGTTTGTTTTTTAATTAGCTCCCAAGGCGTTTTCTCCATTGTGAGATACAGTTCTTCCTACGAATAAACTTTCTCTTCAAAAGATTTCTTGCACATTGCTCTTGACAAGATTTAAAGAAAATTTAAGCCAGAAGCAATAATTATTGTGCCATTTATAAATAGGAAGTCTTGAAATAATAGAGTTTGGTTATACAATCCACTCCTACTTCCCACTCTATGGTTGTTTACCATGAAGCTAATTTCTTCTAATTAAGTCAGAACATATGATCCTCTCTAGAACTGACTTTGAAAGTACTGCGGATCTTAGAAGTGCACGGGTTTCAGGAGGTAAGACATTGCCATGCCTTCTGAAAGGTAAGATATTTGGGCTTATCCATAACACAGGGTCTATACATGCCTGGATCTTCTAAGAATTCTAGCCATTATTAAAGCATTTCTATACACAGAAGCTATTTATATATTGAACAATTCATCAGTTGCCCAGAGGTCTCCATATTGGTTTAGTGACTCCATGGAAGTACCATAAGCGCTCGGTGAAATGAGAGCTCATGTCTGTGATTTCACCACAGAGAGCATTAACACAGAGTTCATTTTGTTTGGCCAGCTCATCTTTTTCTTACACATGGGAAATGGCACACTGGTAGAACTCAGTTTCTTCTATAATAATCATTCAATGAAGGGAAAAGGTTGTCATGGTCAAAGACATGGAACATTGTAAAAGCACACATACAGCAGAAAGTCGATACAGGGCAGTGAGTCTGATGTGGTGTTTTACAGGAGTTGGACTGCACATTCCTGACAGGAAGAGCGTGGGAGCGAATCAACCTCTGAGAGCTACAGCTTAACAAATTACTTAGCTTTAAATGCCTCTTTGGCCTTGACTACCAAAAGCCTTACACTAAAAAAAAAATACTTTTTTTAGAACCTCAAGTGGACACTTGGCTGTCAAACAAAAGTTATTGACAAAACAGAGGCAAAATAGGAAATGCAAAAATGAAATGGAGGTTATGAAGAAAAGAACTCCAGAAAATGTACGGAGTTGGTAACATGGCAGTACCAAACTAAAAGGAGCGCCAGTCTCCATTTATAGACCTGCAGTGCATCTTAGCTCACATGCCAGGGCAAAGACTCACTTGAAATGAATGGGTCAAACGAAAGTCAGAGGACAGCTTGCAGCTGAACAGATCTGTAATGCTGACATTTTCTAGAACCACGGACTCAAAGTCTTCCATACACATTTATGTTCTCTTGCTCTCTATGTTCAAAGCACACAGACTATGCTAAAACATCGTGTATCCTCACTCTGGGGGGAGACTGGATGAATCTGAAGTATCCATGACACCCCAAGACTTCTCTTGATGGAATAATATAAGAGAAGACATCCAAGGTTCTAGTGGGTTTTCCCCCCTCATATCAAAATTTCATTTAAAAGAAATCCGTCTAGCTTCTGAGGTACAAAAGAAGAAAAGTTTTCTAGCTGAGACACTTCCAAAAATAGATAGAAGATGCGTCAAGCACAGGATGGCAGGCATGTCTGCCGGGAGCCCTGCTCACTCCATGTCTTTCTCAGGACTTCATGGCTCTTCAAAGGCAAGTGGCTTTCTTGTGATGCTGGCAAGAATCTTGCACAAACCTACTGTGAACTCGAAAGAAAAAAGTAATTTGTAGACACTTAAAAAGCATTACTCAAACCTCTCTGCCAGACCAACTGTGTCTCTCTCTTTCCAAATTGATTTCCGTCCAAGCAGAAGAACGAATGCTCTTCCAGAATACCCACGGCTGAGTTACCTGAGTGATTCCATTGGAATCAAATCCCAAAAGCAATTTCAGTGTGAAGGGTACAAGGTGTTTAATTGCTACACAATGGTTGTATTTGCTCTCGAGACCACCAAAGACTACTGAAAACATTTTAGAAAAGCTTAAGAAATGGCTGTACTTGAATGGAATGGGAAGTATAAAGATATTGGCTGATTTTCACCAAACTCTGAAATAATGTCATGAGATAATACATTTTGTAAATAGAGAAAGACATTGTGCCTGTAGGAGAAAAGTGGTTTTGAAATGATTTCTCAGAACTGAACACTTACTTAGTAAGGGAATCTAGACTTCTCCTTTCACGTTGTATCTTTTACAACATATAGCATATTGTCTGCCAGCAAGTAGGGGAAAAAAAAATCACAGTCTGTCGTTTTCTTCTATTTTCTTCCCCATGCAAACATATGTGTGATAGGCTGAAATTTAGTTCTACAAAGTTGGAAGTTTTGCTCCAAGAGTTTGAAATCACTAAAATAAAACACCCCAACTCAATTTATTTTTCTTGTTAGCTTACAACCAAAGAATTCATTTATCATCATTTTAACAGACAGCTAATACTTGTTTACATAATGGATATAATAGAGTAAATTCTCCTGGTGGTTAAACAAGCACTACAGACTATAAAGTAATGATTTTACAAAATGCCAGTAGTTTTTATTAGGCTTTCAAAGACTTGAACCAAAGGCTAAAGTGAAGGTAGAAGGAAGACAATCTCTTTTCACACCTGGCAATCTGTTGTACTGGATAATGTCTTGCTATGTTATGATCCCATTAATATGTCAGAATATTAGAGATGTAATTGAGAGGCAGAGTAGCAGGAGGGCAAGCTGAGAAGGGCAAAAACAGGAATGCAACAAATAAATAACTACAATGAAAAAGGAAACAAGAAAGGAAAGTGAGAGAGAGCATGTAAATAAAGAAAAAGAATGGGTAAGAACTAAAATATAGTTGCATATAGAATATGATCTATAATTTTCAGTTCAAGTCAGCTATTCCCATACTAAACACACAACGGAAATTCTCATGTAACTTACATGAGAATCTAGCTAACTGGCACAAATTCACATCACTAATATATGACTTTAGGTTTCTAATATCTTAATAAAATATGATTATGGAATGGCTGTCCCTCTCCTTTAGTCAAGAAAAAGACTCCCCTTGTTACCAGAAAAATAAAACTCTTATAAACACAAAATTTCCAAGGAATTGCTTGGCCCTAAATAAAGGTAGTCAAAGTGTCTCCTCAGCCAGGACCCATATAGTTCCTCTGGTACCAGTAAATAGCCATGTATTTTTTATATTCTCTATAAACAGGACATAAAGTGGCTTAATAGTTTAGTGAGTTCCATACCTAAGTTATCCATCTACTGATAAAACTGTAGCCTTGTACAGACATTTGGGCTCTTTGGCATTTGGGCATATATATGTATAGATATTTGATACAAGTCTTTAATCTGTGTTTTGGAAATCTTTTCCTTGTCATCTTCTTTACGGTTTGACTCAGAGCACAGGTTCTTCCTCTGTGGGGGTTGGGGCGGTACCTAGTGGATGGAGGATACCAGCTAGGAGGAGGTCTAGGGTTTGCTTTCATTTCTTAGCTGTCGCAGTGGAGTGCTCCTGAGGAAAAGGACTCAGTCAAAGTTATCTTTAAGACGCCTCGTTGGCTTACCTTTCACATTTAGAGACACAGTCCTGCTGGGATTGATTTTGTATGTGGTTTGAGTACAGAGCAGGGTCTAATGTTGCTTGTCTGAGCTTTCTGTTGATTTTACAGCACTTATCACTATGGCTATCATTTCAGGTAAGTCAGATTTTGCTGTGGGAATGTGTCTGAATTTCCTGTGCTGTAGATCGTTCCTGGCAGTCTACAATTTTCAAACTACAGTCAACACCTAAGTCTTGATATCTGGTAAAGTATGTGTTTTAATCACATTCTTCAAAAGTCTTATGGCTCTTTTGTCATTTCAGAAGATATTTTAGGACCACTTTGGTAATTTCCATAAGAAAAAAGCTTAGCATTCAGTCAGTAATGAATAATTCTACAGATCAATTTGGAGAGAATTAATATTCACAATATTGGGATTTATAATTCATAAATGATATAATTCTCCATTAGTTTTGCTTTTATTTCATTTCTCATATGAATGTTTTTATTTTCTCTGTGGAGATACTTCACACACTTTAGGTATATTTCTAGGTATTTCATTTGATACTTTTATAAATACACTGTTGGGAATCTTTATGCAACATCCTTCTTAAATCTTCTACTGATTTAATATTAAGTTTTTGCTTTGGGATTTTTTTGGCATAAAACTATGTCCTATTTGAATCATCATAATAAAATTATTTCCACATCCATACAATTTTTGGCCACATCAGAGTAAGTAATATGTACTAGACTTTCATTGTTTTTATTTTTTATTTACGTTTATGATCTGTAAAAATAAACTGAATAATTGAAACAAAGGAGGTAAAGTTCAACATGTCGATTTATGAGTACCATACATCTTCATCACTCTACTTGACTGTCTAATGTGGCATTGAATTGAACACTGATACTGTTTCATTTCTTATCATAGCAGCAAATTGCAACTATTTCTCAACTAAATAAAATAAAATGTTCTGTAGCTAGCCCAGAGGTTCACACCTGGGTTGGTGGCACTTCTCTCTCTCTCTCTCTCTCTCTCTCTCTCTCTCTCTCTCTCTCTCTCTCTCTCTCTCTCTCTCTCTCTCTCTCTCTCTCTCTCCCTCCCTCCCTCCCTCTCTCCCCTCTCCTTCCCTCCCTCCCTGTCTGTCTGTCTCCCTCCTTCCTTCCCTCCATCCCTCCATTCTTCTCTCTCTACCTTCTTCCTTCCTTTCCTCCCTTCCTCCCTCCATCCTGTGAGCCTGCTAGGTCTGTTTCTCTGGAAAACACAGATTAATACAACGAGATAACAGAGCTTGAGTAGTCTTGTTGGGACTAATTGCCTCCATTGCCCTGTTCATGAAAACTCCAGGAGCATTCTCATTTCTCATATCGAGTGTCAGTGCACTCATTTGTCAGAGGACATACATGGGGTCTCACAGGCTGATCCATTTACATATTCCCCTAACAACAAGAACTCATTTTAAGCAAAACAAACACATATTTCTGGCAATGCAACATTGTAACATCTGTTGAGAAGATATTATCATAAATAACCCTAAGTGAACCCATTAGAAATAGGTACATTCTATCAACATTTCCAATATAAAAATACAAATAAAATACTACTAAAAGACTTAATTTCTTTAACGATGGCAACATTCACTTAAATTCTAATCATTCACACACTGGCACTCTGTTTTATGCTAGAATAAAATTATTTGCTACCAAGTAAATATTTTATAGTCCATTAAATGTTTTAATTAGATAATCAAATTAAGCATAAAGTGTATGCTAAACTTAACTGATTTAGCAATAAATAAAGCATTGGAAGAAACTGTATCAATGTGTGAGGCAAGATGCTTATCTTTTAAAAGTGCCATTCTAGTCCTGTGTTGGAAATAGGATTTAAATAGGGTTTTCAATGTTATCCTAATATTTACTTTGTATTTACTGACATAACACACTCAGTGTATGTCATGGCATTTCTGAGCTATAAGGTTTTACTTCTCATAAACATACTTATATTGCTTTATTAGCAACTGAAATGAAGACTCTGCTCTTAAAGAAAAAGATACTGCCCCGAAATATGTGACTACCTTTTATCATTCATAAAGCTGAAGAAACGCGAACTTTCCTAAGACCTTTGAAAGTAACCGACAGCTGCGGTATCATCAATTTCACAGTTCTCAGTGGGTTGGTCTGGACATTTGGGGAATTTCATTTCTCTTCTATCATGTTCATTTTCACTCTTGACAATGATTCCTGACATTCAGACTCTGCTATCCAATCCACTGTGCATAGGAGAGACACATAATTAAATTTTTTCTCAATGAATCCTTTTTGCAAAAGTAGCTAACCATAAATCTCCCTCTGCCATACAGATATGGGCCGCGTACTCTGAGGAGAAGTGTGAGTGAGAACTTTGAACTGCCCATCACACCATGGCTGAAACCGTCATCTCGATCCCTGAGTATGTTTTACTGGCATATTAGATAGGCTTATTCGTGTAGGAAATCCTGCAGAAAGGAAGGCAATAACTTGTGACGCTGAAATGTACTTTAGCCTCATATTAAATGTCATAGCAAAGACTTTTTCTATCCATTATAAAATAAAAAGTATTTAAATGTGGCATCTTTTCGGGTACTATATCCACATACACACACAAACCCGCACATACATACACATAGAACTACACATAAAACCATGCATATGCAAGTATAATTAGAAAGCACTTAAATAGTAAACTGAAATGTATTCACTTATAGGCTCAATCACAAAATGTTTACCAAATACGTATTTTGTGTGCAATACTGTAGTCCATGCTGTGGCAGCCACTCTAATCCATAGTGTGCAGTCTAATTGGTAGAGGGTGATATTCAACCACAAACAATTAGCAGTGTACAATGGCATGTCTGTGTGTTATGTAAATATTTTATTGTTACCTGGGGAAGAAAGATGAGAATAGGTAGATTTAGCAGTTAAATTGACATTTAAGGCACAACCCTGAGTAGGAGCTAGAAAATAATGAAGAATAAAAGATGATATCCATCAGAGTGTCATTCCTCAGATAATAGAATCGGAAATGTGCCAGTGCTAAGTAAGCTCAGTGGAAAAGACTGGGCAACGGCTGAAGACCAAGGGCTACCTTCTCTGGGGAGTGGATTCTGGACTGGGGTTAGAATGCAAGTGATTTCATAGGGGAATTAAGACTGTCTGTGGAAAGAAATCACAATAAATCACACAAGAATAATAGAAGACCAGCACGGACCAAAGCCAGCCCTGACTGTTCAGGCTAAGATTTCCAGCTAGCAAGGCCCAAAGGAGAAACAGAAAGAAGGGAAAGTTATATAATTATAGAAAGTAGAAATCATGTCCACTCCTATAACTAAATTCTGCAAGAAACATCCCAGGTAGGAACAATACACAGATATGCATAATTTCTTTTGATCCATTCTGGCATGAAACTTAAAAAAATGTACTTACAACTTAAGAGATGCAACCCAAGAAGGGAGATTCTGGAAGATGTTCAAACTAATGTAGTTTGATGATGGTCTGGGTGCTTTAACAAAACACCAAGTCCCCATCAACTTGAGGTAGTAGCTGGGTAGAATACATTAGATGACACTGGAATTCTTTTTTTTGCCAGTCCTGGGCTTGAGCTCAGGGCCTGAGCACTGTCCTTGGACTTTCTCAAGGCTAGAGCTCTACCACTTGAGCGTCAGCACCACTTCTGGCTTTTTTTTTGCTATGTATGTGGGGAACCGAGGAATTGAACCCGGGTCTTCATGCATGCTAGGCAAGCACTCTACCACTAGGCCAAACTCCCGGCCCCGACACCAGAATTCTTGAGTATAGCAAAATATTACTAACCTGTGGGAAAAGAATTCTAACTCCCCTTAGAATAGGCCTCTCACAGAAAAAAGCCAGAAGTGGTGCTGTGGTTCAGGGTAGAACACTAGCCTTGAGGAAAGCTCAAGGACAGTGCTCAGGCCCTGAGCTCAAGCCCAGGACTGGAAAAAAAAAAAAAAAAAGAATAGGCCTCTCACCAGGGTCCTGTGCGCCCATGCAAACTCTATCTGGCTCTTGAACTGAATGAGCCAAAGACTGCTCTGGTGCTCTAGTTCCTACTTAACCCATCTTCTAGTAATTAACATGCCTGGAGATTCTTCCCTGGATTTGTCCAACCAGCTCATTGAGCCACTCATTCCTGCTCTCATCTTCTTTGGCTATCTACATTACAAAGAATGGCGAACTTTAATAAACTCATCCCTTGCTATTGAATTTTGATAGTAATGAAAGAGTTTTGTAGAACTCACTTCCCAGTTCAGAAAGGAAACATCCCTGCCCACGTCACTCCGTCCTTACCGGATTGCAGATGGGATGGCAGACAGTGAGCCATCAGAGCTGCAAGCTGCAAACACATCTGGTGTAGGAAGCACAGAGCTATCAGCTCTGCTACTTCTCGGTGGCCAAGCTGATGCTGCCTGCCTCCCCTTCGCTAAGGTGAAGAAGCACAAGTTTCCCCACTGCAAGGTGGATGTGTTGTTTTGACATTGCATAGGTTTCCCGAAAGAGAGCCACACAACAACAGACCCACAGCATCCACCGCCACAGCTCCTCTTTGAATTCTGATGGTATTGCTCCAAGGTCTATTAACATCGATTTTTAATTAATCTACTTATTCCTGCAATGGCCAGGATTGATTAGAGGGATATTTATTACCACTTTGGTTTGTGTGCAATCTCATCACTCACTGATGAATTATTAGCTTCAAATCATACAGAAAACACTTGGTTGCTTCTTCTCTGAAAGTTTCCACATTCCCAAACCATTTCCCTCTCTCATTACAGTCATGAGTGCATACAAAAGCAATGCTCTTACATCGTATGCTAACAGGAGAGCTTACATCATTTAAGATAGCAACCCAGAAGACACCACATGGAGGCCTCTGGACTTTCCAGGGCTCATGCAAATAGTTTAATCACATTCTCCAAAAATATCCCTTTACGTGGCCACTGGTGTGGAAAGTGCGTGTTATCCCACAGAATCCACGTTGAATTGAATTCCATCCTGCTTGCTCTTCTATAACATTTCCCCGGAGCTCATCACTGGGCTTCCTTCCAAAATTCTGTCCTCTCTTTCCTTCACCCCAAGCACCTAATAAACAGGCCAATGGATTCTGGTGTGGGCTGCAGGAAGAGGCTCAGTGGTCCCCTAGTGGCCTGAGAGAGTCAGGCAGGCTGCAGAAGTGCTCACTCTTCTCCCAGGTGTGAAACGCTGGGCAGCAGGTTCATTAAGTGAGCACAGTGAGTAAGCAGCCCCCCCCCATCCAGGATCTAGGTTTGCTCTCTGGGGGGCCATACCACCCACATCCAAGTGCCACGTGGTGTCGTCACAATCTGAAATGCTCCCCCCTTGTGTGGGCTCTGGTCGAAGTTGAAATCCCTTTTGGATATTAGTAGTAGCAGAAATTGACTTAAGTTGTTAAGCCAAAAAGAAGAAATGCGTGATGATGATGATGACAAGGATGATGACAACGACGACAATGACGACGACATAGAGCTCTCTTGCAAAAACAGTGCCAGAGGGGGCCGTGGATGTCACAAAGGAGCTGAGTGAGGGCTGACCTCAGGGGTCGTGGCAGCTGTGCGCTCCTGCGTGTTGGTTTCTGTGGCTCTTGTCTCTTTCTAATGGAAAGTAAGCATTTCTGTTTTTTTTTTTTAAATTCTTTTCCCAGGCGTTTTCTACTATTTCATGAGTCCAATCACACCGGTCTTTCCCAGTTCTCCACATGAAATGATAGAGAACACGACTTCCATAGCTCCATTTCTGAATACTAGAAAGGAGAGATGAGATGTGGCCCCAAAGGGTGATGGCAAAAACCATTACTGTGAAGTTGATGTGGTGCTGATGCAGGATGTTTAGACTTCAAAGTCAAGTCCAATGTCATGTCTTGTAAGAAGCGAGTGCTTAACTCGTTCAACCACTATGGAAAGCAGTATGGCAGTTCCTCAAAAGACTAAACATAGAGCTCCCCTGTGCCCGTGAGACCACAGCCAGGTCGCTTTACTGCCCTGAGCTTCCCAGAGCAATTTTACTCTGAGAGCACAGCAGCCCTGCAGGAGACACACGAGGACTTGTCAGGGTCTCCAAGATGGTGGGGATCCTTTAACGACCGTACGAAAGCGCTGCTGGCCCAGATACTCTAAAAGCTATGCGTTTAGAGAGCGAAGAGTGAAGCCTGACATACAGAGAGCACGAGGAGGTGGGCAACGCTGCCTTTGGAGGTGGGCATGCTCACCAGCCCGGAACCTCGGGTCCATGACAGACCCTTCTGTGAGTCTCCTGTTCCTCCTTACAGACAAGTTGGACAGATCAGAGATGATCTTACAGATAACGTGAGGGATACGTTAGCGATGATACATTTGAATTAATATTAAAATATGGTCAGCGCTCTGCAAATACTCAAGCTTACGTGATAGAGTGCACTGCTCCTGCCTCTAGGCCTGGGAGGTAGCAAAGCTTCCTCATTTTCTCTTTCCTCCAGCCTCCACGTCCACATTCCCACGTCGTTCCAGAGGAATCTCACAGCGGAGCCTTTCATCCGTGCTCTCACTTGCACATTTTGCTCCACAGGTCCTTCTTAGGGCACCTTCAAACGCCCACCCGCCCTGTCCTGGTGGACGCTCGCAGGGGAGTCCATTCCTTCCCGTCCATGGTGGGAGAACTTACTATCCTCCGTGGAAGCCGGTCCATCAGTGAAGGTGGCTGCGAGTTGACAGTTCTGCCTTCAGTGGAACTGAGGCTTGACCGGTGGATTTCTTCCCTTGCCCTTGGCCTCTTCCTAATTGCCCTGAACTGAGGCTATTCTGGCTTGAGTTCAGACATTGCCACTTCTTGGCTGCAGGAAACGTTGCGTGTACGATGCATCCCTCCAGTGTGACACCTCAGAGCGGTGGAAGGCCCTGGAGCTCTTCTGAACTCATGCATTTCATCCTAGAGTTGCAGAGGAGTGGCCTCGTCTGGAGAGAATGCAGCACACAGAGACCCGGCTCCTCTGCAGTCTTTGCTCCCAGGGTAACTTCTGTCCAAGGACTGGACGCTAGGCTCTCTGCTTCCGACCGACCCCTCCAGGGAACAGAGCCAAGCTTGCTTGCGCTCATCTCTGATGCCTCCACGTGGGCTTTCAGCTCTTTCACAGCAAGTTTGCTGCCAAGAGACGAAATGCTACTTGGATCCTCTAAACATAGTTTTTGTTGTTAATGATGTTGTTTATACACGAGAATGATTTACGATCTCCCTCATTTCCTGGCTGAATAAAGTGCCACTGTGTATAAATGCCATGCTTTCTTTGTTGCGTTCGTCTGGTGAAGGGCACCTAGACTGAGTCTATACCACCCTTCTTCTTTACCTCCCCCTTTCCTTCCTTCCCTTCCCTACTCTTCGTTTGTTTGTTTACTTATTTATTTATTTTGTCAGTTGTGGGACCTGGACTGTAAGCTTGGGACTATACCTGAGCTCTTCAGCTCAAGGCTACCACCCTACTTGTGGTTTTCTGGTGGTTAATTACAGATTCTTATCTCTCAGACTTCAGGGCTGAGAGATGAGATCCTCAGATCTCAGCCTTTTTAGTATCTAATCTTCCTTATCTTCCCTAATCTTTCCTTTCTTCCTCCTTCTGTTCTTTTGGGAAATATTTGAGGCTCTTTGGTGTGAGCAGAGGCAACTGTGTGCTGTTGCTCGGGAGGCAATTGTCTGTATGTCTTGATTCTCTTGTTTGTTTACACATGGATACAAGTGTGCATGCCTGAAGATGCATATTCATATTTGTATATCATGGGAAATAGTTTAATATCTGATACTAAGCTTTCTCTTTATATGCAATAACTTCTGTTACTTATCCTGAAACTTTAGTAAGGCAATTCATACATATAAAGCAGTGTTGTATTGGTGGTGCAAGGAATTAAAATATTAGACAGTAAAGCAGGACACCGTTCATACTAGAATGATTGTTCTAGATTGCCCACCGAACAAAATATTGTCATCCGATTATCATTTTGATTAATGGATCCTGTATGCCCCATCCTGACAGGAATGTGTGAACGAAGGAATTCACTGCACATAGGAAGTAACATACGGAGTAACTGAAAGACTTCCAGGCCTAACAGAATCACATAAAGGTAAGTTCCAGGGATGGGAGGAAAAAGCCGATTTCATAATTTATTATATCTTCTAACACTAGGATTTACTTCTCCTATTGAGAGTAGAAAAATAATTTCTTCTCTTACTAACTGATTAACTACAAGCCTATCCAAATACATCCACAGATGTTTATTTTTTGTTTAGAGAAACATGTAATGACTATTACTAGTTCTTTGTTGAAAACACTATGTTAAGGGAAAAGTCTGCCTGTTCTATAAGCATATATGTAAAATGCTCAGTCTTACCTATACTTGGTTTTATTCCATGTAAAAATGAAATCTAGAAAACTTATTGATGTGCTAAAATTTTCTTATTCCACAGCGAAGAGAACCAGGATAACCAGGTGATAAAGATGCTACTAGATAAATAGCAATAGATTGCTTTTAAATGGGAGTGTATTTACAGCCAATAGAGCTGGTGAAACCTGAAAGAGAATCCAGGCAAATCCTTGTGCTGTTTGCCTTTCCAACCAGAAAGAGTCACGTAGGAATCTGTCTGTGAACCATAGAAATAATAAACGCTGGGCCCATTGGAACATAATCTCAATCAGCAAGAGGCCACCGCTTTCCAGGCTCCCTCACAGGCCCTGCACATTTCATGCCAACCCTAGCAGCGCGCTCCTTCCTCCTAATCTCCCTTAATGCCTCACTCGATTACTGTCACTGCTGTGGGACCATGCACCATCCCTTCCCACGCTTCATTTCCCAGCTGAGGCAGACAGGGGAGGCTGTGTGTCTGCAGGACATAGTCTAGGACCCCCGACCACCTGGTTCCACGTGAAGAGACACAAAAAAGTAAACAAGAAGACTGGAAGAACTCCCCGAGTTCTACTGGAAGCCTCTTCATCTGTTGGACTCCTGACTAGACTTCAGGAAGAGGGCTATGAGGGGTTCAGAAGATCCATCTAGTTGACTGGCGAAGGAGAGCCGGCCCGGGGAGGAGGAGCCAGGAGGGAGAAGGTGAGCTGAGTGGAAGGATGGTGCCGCTTCTGCCCTGGCTGGCCGTGGTTCTATGGTGAGTAAGAGGTGCTTGTGAATTGTTTTGGCTTTAGCAGAAGGAGCTGTGCATAATGCAACTTCCAGGATGGGGTAGACTGGAGTGGACAAGGAGCTCTGTCTTCTCTGAGCCTCCCTCCCTCTCCTTTCAGGCTGGAAGAGGCTGTGGCACAGCCAGAGGAAAGCAACTTCCATTCAGAAAATGTCAGCCGGATCCTGGACAACCTGCTTGAAGGTTATGACAATCGACTGCGACCAGGCTTTGGAGGTAAACAACTTCCTCGTGGCTCCTTCGGAGGCCTGAGGTTTCTTTCTTCTTTTCCAAACCCTAGAGGAGGTGGCGGGTCATTTGCCAAGAGCGGGAAGATGTAGGGAAAGGCCTGTGTTGTGTCTCTCCTCCATTCTCCATCAGTGGTATGAAGATGGATGCCTGAACTTTTCTATCTCATTGTCACTAACTGTGCTGTGGGTGTATGGACGTGTTTGCCGCATGGAGTGGTGTGAGGGCAGAAAGAATCCTCGTGTAACACGCTTTCCTTAGCATCTGTACAGTGGAGTCTGTTGATTTACATATGCATATGTATGCCTATACACGCACGTATATATGTGTGCAAATGTATATATATATATGCACACACATACACACACTTATATATGCAAAAATGTAATTTATTCGGATATCAAACCAGTCATCTTCCATTCCTTAGGATTACTGGGATAAATGTCATGGGAGGCAGTGACAGAAGTTGGCCATGTTGGAAGAACTGGGTCTTCCCCTGGAGCCTGGCGTAGCTGCCATTTCTGTTGGAGTTGTGTGGGCTCCTTAGATTTCCTTCCCTTGCATCCCTGGTGGTAACCCTGTCCCTGTGGCTAATTTCAGGTGCTGTCACTGAAGTCAAAACAGACATCTATGTGACCAGCTTCGGGCCAGTGTCCGATGTGGAGATGGTGAGCTCGAGTCGGGGTTTCACGTAGGAAGGAGGTGCTGTTTCCATCGCTGACTGTAACAGGCACTGACACCACGCTGGGCTCCAGATTCATGATACGGTCAGGGTGTTGTTGCCGGGAGGGCATGGCCATAAGAGCAAGGGGCTGACTCAATGTCCTTCACAGGTCATGGAGGACCCTGCTGGACATTCCAATGTGAGGGGACCCATTAAGATGGTAGCTTATTATTAGCATATTATTCACATAATATGCCCTGATAAGACTTTCTCCTTTAATGTGAAGTCCCGGTAAATGACAATCATTTTAAATGCAGAGATGGTGACACCACACACAAGGATATACTAAGGCTGTCTGTGGAAACTCCCGTCTTTTATAATAGCTGGCCACCATCTATTTCCCTGGGTAAAACTCACTTGGAAAGGCTCAGGGTTTGCACCTTTCCCATGGCAGAGGGCCCAGCGGGTGTGCTGGAGATTCTGCCCTAGGTACAGATGGCTGTAGGATTCATAAGAGACTATTTATAGTAAGTGGCAATGAAAACCTGAACAAATGTTCTAGAACTAAGTGTGTCATGATATTCTCTCACAGCTCTCAGGTAGCATTTCCCCCTGGAGCGAACGTAGTAATGCTAAGGTAGAGATATACACAGCCATCCAAAATGAGGTATGTCATTAGGTTTTAGTAGGGAATTGTACTTCGGGATAAACAGATTGGGAAGACATAATTTTTGAGTTGAAAAGAAAGGAAAGGAAGGTGAAATCAAAGAAGGAAGGAGAAAGGAAAAGACCAGTGTGAGAGAGAAGCTTTATTGAGAGATTACTCTCTTGACACAAGGAGAAAAGTGAGTCAGAACAATTCAGAATCTGATTGCTTTAATATTATATTTTTCATTCAAGTACTGACTCACACAAGTATAAATAACTATGACCATATTCTGTATTACTGAAGTCCTTGGAATTTTATTTCATGCATGTGACTCTTTAAAAATGTATTTGCATTGGGCTGGGAGTTTGGCCTAGTGGTAGAGTGCTTGCCTAGCATGCATGAAGACCCGGATTTGATTCCTCAGTACCACATACATAGAAAAAAAGCTGGAAGTGGTGCTGAGGCTCAAGTGGTAGAGTGCTAAGCCTTGAGAAAGTCCAAGGACAGTGCTCAGGCCCTGAGCCCAAGACCAGGACTGGCAAAAAAAAAATATATATATATATATACACATATATATATATATATATTTGCAGTGTCTTAAGACAGCATGGATCACTATGCTATGAGAGTATTGTGCATTACATCATATAACTCTTAACATCTAGCCACTTCATAATGGCAATTGGTTTTATAAGGAATGCATAAAGTAGGCAGAATAAGTATTACAATGTATTGATATGATTATAAATTGCCTTTTTGTTGACTTTTTTGTAATTTCATTATTCTTTGTTTTTTGTTTGTTTGTTGGTCATGGGACTTGAACTCTGGACCTGGGCATTGTCCCTGAGCTCTTCAGCTTAAGCCTACTGCCCTACCCTTGAGCCACAGTGCCACTTCCCCTTTATTGTAATTCTTAAACATCACTATTTTATAAGAGCAATCAGTTAAAAATCCTAACTGGGATGCATTTTTGAATGATGCCTTGCTTAGAATGATCATGGCAATACTTGCTTTTATATCCTTTGACCACAATATAAAATAATTATGATATGCAACCATAATGTGCTAATCGATAAAGTCCATCTATTCTTGGCACTGCACTGAATGGCACCACAAGTCTGAGCCCCCTTTCAAGGTGAAGGGGTGCTGTCCTGCAGAACCACTAGCTGGTGGTAGGAGAACCGGTGCCAAGCCTAAACTGTAAAACATTTCTCATGCCTTTTTCGTAAGGTTGTGAGGTAGACACAGAAAGGTTCATGAAGGAGAAAGTTGCAGAAAGTAGGATGGGAGACGGAAATTTACGCATGTACAAAAAGCACCATGTTTTATCGTATGACAGATGCTCTTGGTTTGATAAAAGTAATGATTCACCAAAATCATTGTTCATTGATTATAAACCACTCTCTGAATAGAATCAATATATGTCATATTTTATAATTCATTGATTATAAAAATCATTTACTTGCTGTTAAATGACTGTTGGGTTTCCTGAGAAGTAATTGTCATAAACATGCTTTATTGCTTCAGTTTTAGGACTGGGTGTATAAGCTAAGAGACAGTTTTAGGACTGAGTGTATAAGCTGAAGGACAGAATCTTTCAGCAAACCATCTCGCCTGTGTCTATGTGAGTATCTTATTTCCTTTAGGAGTACACAATGGACGTTTTCTTCCGCCAGACGTGGACTGATGAGAGGCTGAAGTTTGGGGGACCTGCAGAGATTCTGAGCTTAAATAACCTGATGGTCAGTAAAATCTGGACTCCGGACACTTTCTTCAGGAATGGCAAAAAGTCAATTGCTCACAACATGACGACCCCGAACAAACTCTTCAGGATAATGCAGAACGGAACCATTCTCTACACCATGAGGTGAGGCGTTCTCTGAGGAACTTTCCTTTGCCCCAATAGTCTGTCCACCCAACAGACTGACGGTTGTCTTTCTCACTGTTGCAGGCTGACCATCAATGCTGACTGTCCCATGAGGCTGGTGAACTTCCCTATGGATGGACATGCTTGTCCCCTCAAGTTTGGGAGTTGTAAGTTCCAAAAAGCTTCTCAGAGTCAATACAGCCCAAGTATGCACTTACTTTGTGTAGGCCAAGTCTAGAAAAGAGACTTACGACTATGACATTTTAATGTGATTTCAGGAAACGGTTATATTTGCTTTAATAAAAAAAAAACACAAAAAATAGAGAAGACAACTTGTCTTATCCATTGCTGCTTGTTTCAAAAATTCAGATGCTTATCCCAAAAGTGAAATCATATATACATGGAAAAAAGGACCACTGCATTCTGTGGAAGTCCCAGAAGAGTCATCGAGCCTCCTCCAGTATGATCTGATTGGACAGACGGCGTCCAGTGAGACCGTGAAGTCTAACACAGGTAAGGACTTGCCCAGTTCTTGCGACTCCAGTACACATGGTTTCAACATGTCTATTTGTGGTTTCTCAATATTAGCACCCCTCAGAAAAACGTGTTTATGGAGGGACGAGGAGCACGAGTAGCTGTCCTCAAAATGGAGTTTGCAACCCGGTGCATTTAGTGGGTTGTGCCATCCTGGGATGAGATGCTTTGTAAATATACGGCAGAGGGAACCTCGCAGAAACCACTGAACTGCTATACTGCCTCTCAGCCCACTGCTCACACACTGCAGGATGCCTTTGCTGATTTTCCTTTCATCCACACTCATTTAAAAGCTCGAACGATGAATAGTGGCCCGCATTCTTTTCACAGACTGTCCACCGCAAGAATACTGACGTGCATGTTTCCCGACAGGTGAATATGTGATCATGACAGTGTACTTCCACCTGCAAAGGAAGATGGGGTACTTCATGATACAGATCTACACGCCGTGCATCATGACCGTCATCCTCTCCCAGGTCTCCTTCTGGATTAACAAGGAGTCTGTTCCCGCGAGAACTGTCTTTGGTATGTATGTCTCCTGCTCTCAGCGCTGCTTCCATGCATCCTCCAGTGCTCAGGGCTTGAGGATTTGGGGTGAATTATCACACTCATGTCCCTTTTCTATCCACAAGGGAAACAGACTCACAAGATGTACAGATCATGTTGTTGTTGATTCACTATTAAGTTGTGTGATAGTCAACCAAGCAAAAAAATTGTAAGAATTGTGGCTGGTTTTCTATGACTTTTATATTTAAGCAATGTGAAACAGAAAGGTAGAAGCTAATAGTTAACAGGGAACAAAAGACTGAGACATAGAACACATTCACATACGTTATATTTCACTTCTATGAAGATGAATCACAAAATCTTTACTAGTTTTGCAGGTCTAAATGTTGTTACTAATTTCCTGTAGCTCAACCAAAATACTTACTTCCAGCGATGTGCTATAAAAATATCTCTAAACATATTAATCAAGCAAAATGAAACAATAAGAAAAAGCGCTGCTGCCGGTACTGGCAGTTCATATCTGTCATCATCGTTCCTCAGGAGGCTGAGATCTGAGGATCTCGGTTTGAAGCCAAGCCTAGCAGAAAAGTCCCCATGGGATCTTATGAACCACTCAAAAACAGGAAATGGAGCTATGGCTCCAGGTCATAGAGTAGTAACATTGAGCAAAAGAGCTCAAGGACCGCACCAGGCCTGGAGCCCTGACTGGGTCAAGCCCCAGGGCTGACCAAAAAGAGAGAGAGAGAAAAAAAGAGCTGTTGCTGAAAATACTGCCAGCACCAAGGGCTGTGTTTATTGGATTTTCTTTGTGATAAATTTAGCAAACTATAAGACTTCCCCTGAACTAAAATCTCACAAACATTCTGATTTTTAAAATTTACTGTATTAAAATTGCAATCCACAAAAGAATATTCATACTATGTGTTCCTTCCACAAGTATAACTGGTCACCTAATCATGCAAATTTCCAAGTCAAGGTGAAATAAATAAAATGCTGGTAGAGGTAAGATGAATTGCATTCTCACAAGTCAGCGTTTAACCTTAACACCAAGCTAAATTTTGTAACTGAAACATCTAAGTTTATGCTGATTATTCTAGCATAAAGACTTCTCAACTCTAATGACAAATATTTTCATCTACTAAAGTTGATCAGAAATTCAAGATGGTTTTGCTTAAGTAATAATTTGCTATGTTTTCTTCAGAAGGAAACAACAAAAACTACTCATTAAAATTTCACAATAGTAACCTTATACCAGTTCCAAAAAAAAGCCTACTTTAGAGCAATTACATAAATCACTGCACTAAGTTTGAGTTATGCCAAATTGAGACTACCTCTGAAAATCATGGTGAGGAATTACAGTCCAATGAAAGGAGAAAAATTGTCTTGCAAGGGCTTTACATGGCTTCATCATCTCCGAGGGTGACCTTGCGTCTCTCACCGGTTCTTCTTCCAGGAATCACCACGGTTTTAACCATGACCACCCTGAGCATCAGTGCCCGGCACTCTTTGCCCAAAGTCTCGTACGCCACAGCCATGGATTGGTTCATAGCCGTGTGCTTTGCGTTTGTCTTTTCTGCTCTTATTGAGTTTGCAGCCGTCAACTACTTCACCAACCTCCAGTCACGGAAGGCCAAAAGGAAGGCTCAGGCGGCAGCCCCAGCTCTGGGGACGACATCCAAAGCCACCGAACCCATGGAGGCTGAGATCGTGGTGGTAATTGTTCTCTTTTCTAATGTTATTCCAGTGATCAATAAATGTAGTCCAGGCAACAACCGCAAACCAATAAATGGTCCCAAATAATAGTAGCTGAGCACAAGTTCAATAACTCCAGCTCCTAAAGCCAGATCCTTAGCTGCCCTTGAACTTCACAGAAAGAAGCCAAGTAACAACCTCTCATTTATCTTTGCTCTAAACTTTCAGCCTTCTTTCATCTTTATTACTAGTTCTGGCAGCTTTCAGGTGCTCAGCAGAGACTAGAAATTCTGCTAAGCCTTTCGATGTTTCCTTGGAACAGATTCACTCCTACCACTGGAGGAGAATGAAGATTATCTGTCTATCTACCTGTCTCTCTTTCTCTATCTAATGCCCAAGTGAGGCTTCAGGAAAGAAATAGAGACTCACGGAATGGGCAATATTTGAGATCTGCTTGCTGCTTTGTTTCATGAGGGAAAGACCTAAATGTCCTAATAGAGTCCCTGAATGCTAGTCATAATCCTACTATTTTATTTCTATTAGAATATTAACATGTTTAATTAGTGTAGTATGTTAAGTGTGTGTACAACTCTATCAGATATACCACCCTGGATGTGGCCAATCTCATCTAAGCAACGTTCAACAGTAAGTTTATAATCAGCGAGACGTGTTCATAAATTTACATTGAATTTGTTGTGGCCAAGCCCAAAGGTTTTTGAGTAAGAAATGAACAGTTGTGTTAGTATTTAGAGTCATAAATCTACTCCCAAATTTCAGTTTCGTGTATAAACTGGCTTCACAGTTTCAAAAAATCAATTATAAAATTGATTGACAGGTATGATTTTTGTATTTTAGTACTAACCCCAAAGAGCAGCTATTTGCCCCAAAGAGAAAAATTTTGCTTTGGAAAAGAATAATGCAGACAGTTCAAACTGGAAATTTCTTATGATTGATGAATTGTGGTACACATTTCCAACTTTCAAAACCACATGCAGCTCCACAATCCCTGATATTTAATTTAACGATTAATAAAAACTGTAAAACTATGCATAATTTACATCCCTAAATTTAAGACACTTACTGGCAAAAAGGGTCATAGGATCATTTTCTCTGTAATACACTAAAAAGTTCATTTAAAAATCTATCTTTTCTCTGGGAAATCAAAGAAGGCCATTTCCACACCAAAATATGTAGAGATTTCTTTTTTCTTTTCATTAAGAAAAGAATAAAGGACAGAAAGAAAGGAGGAAGAAAGGAAGGAAGGAATGGAGGAAGGAAGGAAGGGAGGAAAGATGAAAGGAAGGAAGGAAATAAATATGTGACATCTAACCATCCAGTGATCCAGTCTAATTACGTGCCTTTTAAACAAAACAGCAGTCTCCCACAGGAAAAAATTGCTATTTACTAATTGGCAGGAGAAGTAGGAATTGATTGAAAGTCTTATGGAATTCATATTAGGGAAGCCCAGGGCTTCCCCTCCCTGGTTATCTCTCAGGAACTCGAATCCAGCCAACTGGATGTCACTGGATGTAACACTTGTATTGTATACCACTGCATGGAATCCTTTGAGAATCCCCAGATTCTGTCTTTGACTATTCTTGTATATATACGTGATTGGAAAGATCACAAAAAGGTAGTGTATGAGAAAAATGTGCTAGCTTACAGACAGCACAATAAATACAAGTTTAGTCATAACTGTTTGCAGGAAAAATGAATTCCAAATATTAAATGGAATGGTTTTATGTTTATAAAGTAATTCTCCTATAAACTATCTGTATGTCTATAAAGTATAGAATCTCCATGTTTATGAAGTCCATATACTGTCTAAATATATACCTATAAAACATTAGAATTTAATGTGCATATTTGAGAAATATATCAAAAACGCAGAGAAATTCTTTAGAAACATATTAAAAATCTATTCTGAATAAGCATATTGGTTAGATGCTGAACCAAGAAAATCCCAAATTCTCCAACTTTTTTGGAATATATAATATTAAGAAGAATAAAATTTCTAATCTTCAGACAAAAGATGACCATCATTTAGGCTACTGTTTAAAGGTATAATGCATTGATAAGTTGCAATTTAAGTTCTTAGGTCTTTCTATAAACTATCTGATACAATCCTAAAACAGTAATGCATACATAACAAGCAGGTACTATGAGAAGCTGGAGTAAAACTCACATTTAAGCCATCTCACAGTACTCTCTCACAAATTGCTTGTTTTTCTTAGGAAAAAATGTATTTCTGGACATAAATCTTCTTTAAAAGTATTTTAAATAGGAGAAGGTTGTTTCTAAAAGGCCAAAGTATAACAATTATAAGCCAAAAAAACCAGATCAAAACTTCAAGCCCTGAAGGTTTCAAAAATAAGTGCAGGTGATTATGTAGGGCATTTACATTTTATTTGTTCATGTCACAACTTGGCAAGTTGCCTTAAATACTGAACAGGAACAAACATAAATTACACATCTGACATTTATATTACTCAAGGGTATACTATGATTGCAAGGTTATATTTTTTCTAGAAAATATCATGATATTTAAAAATGCCTATTCAGTGGTAATCAAAACAACATTATTTAAATAAGTTGGACACTGGCAAATATGGTGAAGTTGAAATAAATTAAGTGGTGAGTTATTTCATATGATTCAGTTCTAAGTTTTAATATGCCCAGTGTCCTTCAGAGGAAACTACTTAAAATATATGTAGCTAAATATATTATTTCTTTTTATCATTTTTTATTTTTGACCTTGAAATTTAGTATAATAGTGACAAAGAAAACTGAATACTTACAAAACCCACAACTCAAATCCAGAAAGACACACACCTTACAGCTAAGTTCTCAGAAGAGCCCACTGGATTAATCATCTCCTTGTACGTAAGACATCTGAACTCAGAAAAGTAACTTTTTTTCAATTGTGGGGCTTGAACTCAAGGCTCGGGTACCGTCCCTGGTCTCTTTTGCTCAAGGCTGGCCGTCTGCCTGTTTAGGCCACAGCACCACTTCTGGCTTTGCGGGCTGTCTGGGCTGGATCTGAACTGAGATCCTCACATCTCAGCCTCCTGAGGAGCAAGTGTTAGAGGTGTGAGCCTTTAGCACCTGACTGGAAATGTAATTTTTGATTTAGGTTTTAAATAGATGCCTTCTCTACAGCAATATTGTATGTTTCCTTACTGTTCTGTTTTGTTTTGCTTTGTTTTAAATGTGGCATGCTACGTTAACATTACAGAATCAGTCAGTCCTGTCTTCGTAAGTTCAAGCCTATTATTAGGTAAGACCAAGCTTGATCCTTGATCTCTTGGCATCCTTTGCTGGTTTACTTGTTATTTTGAAGGACTAAGGCCTATTCCCACGCTCCCAAGTGTGAATGAGTCCTAGCCTCCCACCATCCATTACTGTTCTTATTCTTAATGTGACATGCCTTCTTCATAAGAAATAGGATACATTTTCGAAGATCTATCTACCAAATTGGTCATAATATTGTTAGCCACAGTAGAACTCTATATTGATGTTATCTTTGTTTTCATTAGACCCTTATGGGTTGTGTGCCTGTGTATACATCGAATCATTCAACGTCTCCTTAAGTGCACCCCTATTACGTGCACTTGTGTGCCAGGACCTTTGCAGAATCCTAGGGCCTCTTCTTTCATGGAATGTCCTGTCTGACGTGAAGGAAGACAAGCTAGGTGATGGCTAGAGGTGTGAGGCAGGGTGGAGAGCCCTGGAAGAGGGTCTGCTCCATTCGGTGATGCATCCATCCCCGGAAGAGTGCAGGCACAGCTGAGAAGGATAAGCATGATTCTTCTCAGAAAAGGGAAATATAGCTAGTGGATTTCCCCTCCCCCCCTGCCTCCAGGCAAACTCAGCTACTACCATGCTAGACTCATTTATCTAAAGAGATGTGAGGAGTAGAAGTGTTGAAAAGTTTACCTCCTCTGCTCTAAATTTTGCCATGATTTCTGCTGAGTGTGGTCATTACTTCCAAGAAAAGACTGAATTCAGACATTAGACTTTCTAGAATTATGATCTCAGTGCCTCCTTCTCCACAACTGTGCCATCATATGGTTGAAGGGGAGACGGAGATGAAGTAGATGAGGGAGGTAGGTGATTTGTTTTTCTCCCTGTCATGTATCAAATTCCACCCAGAGGCCCCACCCCTTATTATGTTTTCCCCTAACTCCACAGACAGACGCTGTTAAGCTATATCCTTCTAAAACTCCTGGGGTCCTCTATGCTCCCTAGTCCATCAGCTGTGATGCTGATGCAAAACAAATCTAATAGAGTCCATCTTCCCCAGCATGATTAATGATATGTTTTTGAAATACATCAACTACTGGATATTTCTGGGAGCTATTCTCCTATTTTTGGTGTCCCTACAAACAGTTACTTAGCCCATTTGGTAGTGCAGCTTGGGTAGCCATGCCTCTATTAAGAGGTTACACGTTGCCCCCTCATTTAAACTGTCCGAAATATTCCCCCAATGCCTTCTCCCTGTATCAGACAACGAATCGTCATATTGTGCACTTTGACTCTAAGTACCTTTGCTGTATGACTTCACTTGAAACAAAGAGGTGCTCTAAAAATACCTAAAGCAGGATGGCTCCCAGCAGCAGGGAAGCCCGGGAAAAACTCAAAACCACAGGTGTTCCACTCAAAACCATGACAGCCCCAAGCTGAGCCCTCATCTGGACTCTGACAAAAGCCTTTTTTACCATCAGTGGAAGCTGCTGGGCTTACAATAGAGCAGGCGGGATCCGAGGTAAACCTGTAGCTTGACTGGCTTGCAAAATTGGCTTGCTTTTCATTTCAGATACTTAGTGTGTTTCTTCTAAATTGGTGCCCAGAACCTGCAGGCTGTCAACTCCCAATTATCCACTAGCTGATTATTCGGCAGGGAGAGGAGGCAGGACTCTTGCATTTCCTCTGCAGCCCGCTAGAAATCCCCCATCACTTCTGGGCAATGAAACAACGGTGATCTTGAACCAGCGATTTTCAACAGAAGGCTATTTTTCTCCCATGGGGTTGTCTGACAGGTCTGCGGATGTGTTTGGGGGTTAGAACTTGTGTGCTACCACGATCTTGTGGGAAACAATCAGGAAGTTTGCTCAACATCCCATAATGTCACACAACAGCCTGCCATAGTGAAAAACAGAATGTCAGACTTCTGAGTTTCAGAATCATGCTAAAATCTCAACGTAAGAGTTGCTAAGAATGCCATCTTTCGAGTCTGACCAAACAAGACCTATCCAACCTTCTCCTAATCAGAGCCACCCTAGGCTTCTATTTATTTACTTCTGGAGTGAGTGATATTAAGGGGGTTTTCAAGAAATAAGTAAAAGTTTGCATGCAAATGCCTCATAGTGCTTGTCAACAGTATTTAGAAATGATATTTACAATAAAAAGCAATATCAAACAAACCATTAAAATATCATGTAATGTTACCAGAAAAGTTTTCATACCCATCTTTGAAAATCTCCTCCAACAATGTTTAGAAATGTTTAGTTACATTCATTGTAGAGGAAGCATGTAGTATGTTCTCTGTATTGACTGGTCATCTTGAAACACTCCTGCAAGAAAACAATGTCTTTTATCGCTTAGGAGAGTTCATGCTAGGAAAAGAAGGCTAATATTTAGATGAGAGAAGGTGGTCATAGCTAAATGAGGAATAATTCCAAGGAGGCAGAATGGGGTATAAAGGCTGGCATTGGCAGTGACACCACCATCACACAGATGTAAAGGCAAAGCAGATCTCAGTAAGTAAGATCTAAAGTCTTCTGAGGTTTTCTGTTCAAATACTTGAAAAACGAACAGGAAAACATTATGAAAAAATGTTATTTCATAAGTTTAAAAAAGCTGAAGCTTAGAGGAAAACCATAATCTCGGATTGGATACGCTAAGCTGCATCACACATTAAGCAGTAGATTCAGAGCAGCAAACTGGAGATTTCTGATTCATGTCTTGGCACTACAAGGCCATGTCCACAAGGCTCACTGGGGTCAGTATATCAGGGCAGGTGCCATCTTGGTATAGGGGACCTTAAACTGCAGACTAATACCACATAAATGCCATAATAAATTCGCCATAGTGTCTGGATCAGGCTTGTTTAACAATACTCATTACACGCTTTGTGACAATGTCATGATGCTACGAGATTCCAGAACAGCTCCTCCACCCCACACTGCTAACGAGGGCAAGGGAAAAATAACGCCTGCCATGTTTATAGTACATTATGTTCTCCAGTCACATGTTTATCTCAATGAACTTAGGCATATTTGCCTGTCTTTGGCTTAAAATCAAAAAGGATCTAGGCTTTAGATAGCTCCTAAAGGTCAAGATGGGCCTGGAAAAGCCATCTACCCTGAAGATCCATCTTCTTTTCCTCTCTGTCATGGTACAGACCATCCTACAGGAATTTTACAAGGGGTCATTGTTTTTGTGTTCTGTATATGTGCTTTGAGCTCATAGAAAATAAAACAGTTATATAGTTCTCTTGCCCAGGAAAAGAATATTTTAATAGATGAAAATTCAAATTACATTCAGAGAAATGAGATAGAAAACTCTTGGAAACAACTGCCAAGTTTATCCTGTACATCAGGCAGCAGTCATTGAGATCAAAATACTGTCACTGTGATCCAAACCACATATAGTCTGGGGATTTAGTTCTCGGAATCCATGTATTTTGAACAGGTAATTTCACTTATTTCCTATCCAGAATCAATAGATTCTGGAGGAGGAGTCTTTAAAGTCTTGTTGTGTCTGAGAGTTTTATTTAATTCCGCCCAAGAGTGCCTAGCACAGGACCAGCTGAGAGAAATCCTTGCTTGAAATTCATTATAGTACATCAAATCAGGCTTAAATGCACAGATTTGGCTTTGGGTAAAGCAACTGATTTTTCCCTTGATCTCTAAAAGCATAGGGGCCTCCAATCTCTGTGATGACGACTGTGATATAGAAACTCAGAAATGTGTACGGCAGTCCAACAGTCGAGTCTAGGAAGGAAAAGGAGCAAGAGTAGAGCACTGGGGTCGTGGGTGCTGTGGCTCAAATGTCACTCCATGGGCAGTGACAGTGCTCCTGTGGCTCTGTCAGCACAGGGGAGGGAACTGCCTCATCCTGGGGCAGCGGGGTGGCTGGCTTAAGCCACAGGAGCCTGCCACGGGAGCCACATCCCCGCCAAGCAGCAAAGTGGTGATTTTGCTGCCAGGGAGGAAGGAAGGCCATTGTACAAGACCAGGCTATGTACAGCTAGTGTGTGCAAGGAGAGACCCAGCAAGACAAGCTGGCCACAGGGAGAGGCATTGCCGCAGGCTACAGAGGAGAACTAGAGGACAGCTACCAAGCTCCCCACAGCACGGCATACAGCTAAACCAGAACCCGAACCGGAATCGAAATCAGGCAGAGCCAGAATCCCTTGAGAGATAAAACGATGTGTGAATGAAATAGCCTTGAAACCAGCCTGGGGTCTTATAACACGACATGGCCTATGTAAGGCCTGGGCCTTCTCCAGACCCTACTGGGCTCCTAGCCCATGACTGTGTCAAACACTGATATCTGGCTGATTGTCTGGACTGGCAGTGGTGCTGTGGTTCAAAGTGGTAGAGTGTTAGTGTTGAGAGAAAAAGCTCAAGGACAGTGCCCCGGTCCTGAGTTTAAGCACCAGGATGGAATAGATAGATAGATAGATAGATAGATAGATAGATAGATAGATGAATGTTTGGGTGTTCTAACTTGCATAATGAATGTCAGTTGTGAAAATAAGGATTCAGTAAGTGATGTCTATTCTTTTTTTGTGTGTGATGTCTATTCTTTTTTTTTTTTTTTTTTTTTTGCCAGTCCTGGGCTTGAGCTCAGGGCATGAACCCTGTCCTTGGACTTTCTCAAGGCTAGAGCTCTACCACTTGAGCCTCAGCACCACTTCCGGCGTTTTCCTATGTATGTGGTACCGAGGAATCGAACCCGGGTCTTCGTGCATGCTAGGCAAGCACTCTACCACTAGGCCAAACTCCCGGCCGTGATGTCTATTCTTTAGGCCACACTAAACATCCATCTTCTCTTCTAGCGCGCCAATTCCAAGTACCACCTCAAGAAAAGAATCACCACTCTCACTCTGCCAATAGTCCCTTCCCCTGAGGCCGGCAAAGTCCTCATGGAAGCACCCATCTTACAGTCTACTCCTGTCACACCACCGCCACTCTCGCCAGCTGTGGGGGGCAGCAGTAAAATTGACCAGTATTCTCGAATTCTCTTCCCAGTTGCATTTGCGGGATTCAACCTTGTATACTGGGTCGTTTATCTTTCTAGAGACAGGATGGAAGAGGGAAGTCGTGTGGAATAGCACGCAGCCGGGACAACCTAAGCACCTGAAGTTCTCATGTCCTGCACTACCATTAAAATACAGTACTGAGACTTGTGTAAATGCTTCTTAGACATGAATCAAAATGGAAGATCTGTAACCCACAGCTTTGAGTAAGTACTCCCCAAAGCAATAATGTTATTCCTCACAGTTAAAGTGGAAGGTTAGTAAAAGATAGGACTTCTCTGCATAGTACGGAAAACAATTTTATGAGGATAAGATGGATGTAGGATGAATATGCCAACCTTTGACTTTTATTGTTCAATATTTTTAATTGTCACTGTGAGTGATATTTACCACAAGGCAGATAAAATAAGAAATACTGACACTTCCAAAGGTTGCCTTAAATTCTGTTTGTCTCGGCTTAGTTTCCAAGAAAGCAAAATAAAAATAGACTTTCAATGTTTATCAGTAGATTTCTACCAGCATGCTAGAGGCTTTTATGCCTGTAAAATAGCTTTCAGTGGTATTACAAAGCAGATACCGGGTTTATGCATTTGTTTGTGAATCTCCCTTGCTCGTTTACCTCAATCAAATGTGGTGTTATATAGTTATAAATTATATAGAGATCATAAATTATGTAGGTATACGCACATAGCTTTAGTTATACTATAAATACAGTCATGTTTTATTCTATTGGACTCTTTTAAAAATAATATGCTTACAAAAAATAATATGCTTACTATAGTTCTATGGCATTCTAGAAAACAATGAGTTTAAGGTGGACTTCTATATTATAATAATAGTTATATCTCATATATTTCTCTGTATGACACAATAAAGAAAAGAATAAGAAACACTTGCTGTCTGGCTCTGCTTTGCCAAGAAAGGAGAAAGCTCTTGCTGCTGAATAATGCACTAGGTGCTTGTCAGAGGCAGAAACAAAGGGGAACACAGGGCGATCCCTAAACACACTTCCATCACAAGGCCGCGCTCTCCCTGCTCCTCCATCAACAGTTAAAAGTGGGTGAGACTCTTCTCCCTTTCTACCATTCCTCCGCGCAGCGCTTCTTTACACAGAATGGAACCAGGGAAAAAAGAACTGGAGGTGGGAGAAAAGCATACCCCTGGTTTCTCAAATGGGGAAAGACCTGAATCAGACAGATACCCTTGGGCCCTAAGCATTTTAGCAGTCACCCTGCACCAGAACCCAGGAGGAAATACGCTGGTACCACTACTCTTGAGCCTAGCCAGAAAATTGCAAATATGCGACAGAAAAACAACTTTAGGTTTCTTTGAAATAACTCTCTAGGAAGGGTGAAAGAGATGAGTCAAGGCAGCAATACTAGGCACTCAGGAGGCTGAGCTCTGGAAGGCCATGCTTGAGAGCCATCGCAGGTAGAAAAACCCAGGAGACGCTCTTTCCAAATAACCAGAGAAAAACTGGGCTGGATGTGTAGCTCAAGTACGAGAGTACAAACCAAGGATGTGAGGATGTGTGAGACCCTAAGTTCCACCAGTGGAATCAGCAAACAACGGCAACAAAGAGCAAGATGAAGATCAGATCTCCAGGCAGCTTTTCTGGCATCTATTTAGCTCCTTTACCTCTTCAAACTTTAGGAGATTCAGTTTTATTTGCATTTGCAAAACGAAGGAGCTGGATGAGATCCTTTCAAAGGCCCCTCCTTGGTGAACAGCCTGTGCTGTGGGCTTTTCTGTGGAAATGGGTGTGTCAGAGGAGTGTGTCAGGAAGAGGCCATGTCTCCATGCTTCTTCCCTACAATCTCATCAAGTATGGCCTACTGTATTCTACATTAAAGTGGGGAGAATGGTGCACAGATCAGGTAGTAAGCTTTGTTCATATCAAACAACCCTCGAGCACTACATTTTTCCAACCTTAATTTCATTTCCTGTAATAGTTTCCCCAGATTTCTGACATCCTTCATGCCTTTCACCAATCTTCATTCTACAACACCCTGCCAAGGGCATCCGTTTCTCTGACACTTGTCTACACATAAATATTGAGAAGGTAATAAATAAAACCAATTTAAAAAACATGATTCTTCCTGTTGAACATTCATGGAATTGTTAATATGATAGACCCACACAGGTTTTATTTTTGTGTCTTTAAAATAAAAGTCCAAAATATTTAAATTTTATGGTCAAATATGCAGTCAACAGCTGCTACTTTTTCTTTATATATTAAATTTCTCATATGCCTTTTATTGTTCTAATACACCCAAGCTTGTGTGACCTCCAGTGCATATTAGACCATTCACTGTATGAAAGAAAACATGTTGAATAAATTTGTGAGTTTTTAATAAAAATAGAAAATCTGATGTTTAGATAAAAAAAACATGATTCTTATATTACGTCCTAGTAAAGGGTCTTGAAAATTAAAACCTTCACAAAATTATGAAACCTATTATGCATTTCTCAGGAATTTAGAGAATGTGATCTCTCCATGTATACTATGAGATGGCCACAGAAAATAATAAATAAAACACTTTTTCTAGTCAAGTAATTTGGGCAGAGGTGATGAATCAAGTTGCCTTTCTGCTGATCTTCAGTAGCCTTTCTAGGACTTATAAGCACTGAGTCTCTACAAGTTTGCTCTGGTAGGATAACATTTTACATTTTCAGTAACTACATGACTGTTAAGTATCATTTTGCAAAAAGGAAAATCTTAGCAGAAGCACTCCCCAGAAACCAATCTGGGAAATATCACTTGAGACGCAATTTATACATGATTTTCTCCACTGCCCCCAGTGAAACAGACACTTTTCCCATCTTTGAATGGGGACATGACCTACTCCTGTCCTCACGGCCTGTGAGCTGAATTATGATTGTAAAACAGAACCCACACTGGGCACTTCTGTGGCAAGAATTTACATTGGAAGAATTGTTTGCTAAGTCATACAGGGACATTAGCTGTCGGAAGCAGAGACTAGAAGGGAGATAGTGCGGAAAAGAGAACCTAGCTTAGAAGACAGAGTGAGCAAGATTTTTTTTTTTTTTTTAAAGATGCTGCATAGATTCTTGGTAAATAAATGTCACTTTCCTCTTCAAGGCCTGGTCTCTACTGGGCCTAAGATACTATCTTTTCTCTCCCCTGTAAATGTTATTACGGTTCACATAAAATATTAATTTATGTTTTTAAAGAACATTGCTAAGGAGGATTTATTAAGGTATAGTCTTCTTGTACCAGCGATTGGCCTGCATAGTGTGCAGGGGGCAGAATAAGCAGACCAAAACCTGTCTCACAATAAAAGGGGGCGGTTCTAAAAAAGAATGTGGAAATCAGGCCTGAGCACTGTCTTTGGCATCACAATTTTACAAGAGCAGAAGCCCACTGAGCAGAAAGCTGGCCAGTTCCCAGTCTTTATGCCCAGCTTTGTCATGAGGATGACGGCAAGATGGTGAAAGCAGGCTGACCTGCCGTCTTCCTGGCAGCTTGCCTCTGCCACCTGCCTTCTTTCTCTGTCCTGTTTCTTTTCTAATAAACTTCTTTATTCCCTTTATGTTCCTGTGTTGCCCAAATTCTTCTGCTGGACACGAGCACTGAGGGTGTTTAGTTGTCCTAAACTCCTTGGTAACACACTGGAATCATGGGCTGGGATAGCCAGGGAAGGAAACGTGTCTTTTTCAGGAAAGGAGACCAGAACAAGAGCTGTTTTGCTGTTTGTTTGTTTTTTTCATGTACTGAGCATGAAACCCAGGCAATGCTGTGTCTCAACTGAAATATTTTGCTTTTTTTTTTTTTTTTTTTGGCCAGCGTACCTATTTCAAGCTAAGTGAGGAGCAAGCGCGTAGTATATTGAGAGGTTCTGCAAAGGGGACATACGTGTTGTATAAGCTACGCATTTCTATAGAGTGGCCCTGACCTTTTGATAGGTCACCTACTCACCTTTTGGTAAGTGAGCCTCTCGCCCTTTCCCTGTGTTCTAGTCTGTCCTAGAGAAGCATGGAGAAGCACGCTGCAGGGAGAGTGCTGTGGAGGAGACCTGTGAGGATGGCGCACCCCACAACCCACAGATGATTCAAAATGGCTCCATTGCATCCTGCATGCAGGATTCAGGCCCTTTCAGCTTTCCAGGAACTGTCCACTGCTGGCCCCTTTTCTCACTGTGATTAGCAAAAACAGATTCAGATCAGGCCATTATGAAATGCATTTGCAGGTCATCTGAAGGTCATTTGGAGAAACACAGATTCGTGTGTGTAATTACCGATGAATCAAGTATTGTGACTAATTTTTTAATGCCACACATATTTATCAGATACAAGTACCAAACAAAACTCTCTCACTATAATTGTGAGGACTGAAATTTAATGGAAGGTGTTTCTTAAGTAGTTTAATGCTTGCCCAGCAAGAGCAAGGTCCCAAGTTAAAACCTCAGCCTGTAGCGATAAATAAATAGAATTTAAACAAACTATTGCATCTAGCAATAAGATTGGTATTATGGTATTTTTTTAAAATCACAATATTCACAGAATAATTCTTCACCTACTATGCATATGTATATATATGCATACACTTATTCATTCAATAACGAGTTCATGTCACACGAGGACTGGCAAAACTATACACAATCATGTAACTATATACAATCAAGTATGAACACCATAAATGTATACATGCCAAGCTGACCTTCCAACTACATTGTATAACATGCATTGTATAAATTGTTTTTGTTATGACCTAGTTCTTAGCCTGAAGTGTGAACTTTATTTTTTTCACATGGAGAAGAAATTCCTCTATCAGACCAGTGCCGAACAGTTGAAAAAAAAAATACCTGGCACATTGTATATACTTTGTTTATCTGAAATAGGAAAGGGAAGAGGGGAAAACAAGATGATTGGGAGAGGGTGGGGGGAGGGAAATGAGGACAAAAACATGAGAAGGGGTATCAGTGTGTGAGAAGTAATGCACCTACTATCTGGAGAAAGTAACTGTAACCCCTCTATACATTACAAAAAAAAAAGGCGGCCTCTGCTTTAGAGGTCTTATCTGGGAGGCAAGAAATACCAGAGATCACTCAACTACCTAGAAGAATATGCTAATAGAGGTATTTACAAGACAGTGTGGACTACTCCCTAGGGCACTGGGTAGCCTGGGTGGAGAGAGTTCTTCCAGTAGTTAAGTGGTATTTGTTTACCTTCTTTGTAAGTGATACACATCAAACACTAGAAACCTATTGTTTTCCTGATCCTATCAATGAAATCATTAGTATTTGCTACTGTTAGTTCCCCTCAGGTACTCCCATGTTATCTCCCCTTTCTGAAGCTCCATCATAGCAAGCCACTTGCCTGGGTTGTTTTCAGAACTGAATTATTTAATTTTTAACACTTAGTAATTTTTATAGATTTATAACTTAAGGCATAATAATTAATGAAAAACCTGCACAGACTTCACATTAAAAAAAAATACCACTGCACAGCAATGGTAACTCACGCCTATCTACCTAGCTACTCAAGAGGCTGAGATCCGATTGTCACAGTTCAAAGTCAGCCTGGGCAGGAAAGTCCATGAGACTCTCATCTCCAGTGAACCACCAGAAAACTGGACGTAGTGCTGTGGTTCAAAGTGGTTGAGAGCTAGCCTTGCGTGAAAAAGCTCAAGAAGAGCATCAGGCCTTGAGTTCGAGCCCTATGACCAACAAGGAAAGCAGGGTGATATGGTTCAGGAAAGTAATGTTGCTAAAATTATATTTCACACATCTTCCATTTCACAATATATACAGGGTATTGATTTTTCCCCAATTTTTAAAAATGTTGGCCATATATACACAGCATCAAGTTTACCTTCTTACTCATGCTGAAAAGCATGTTTTGTGTTTAGAGAGTTCATCTTGACTTGTCACAAACCTACTCAGATATTCTATTTATCTTCATGGTTTAGTCTTGTTAGATGTTTGCTTTTAGGACTGTTTATCAAGTTTGTCAGGGTATGAATGGTACTCTTATTACAAATCAGTTACATGCACTTCTAATTCAGTCTTGAAAAGATTCACTCGTCTACTAAACACTCCTGTGGTGGTTTTGTAGATAGCCCAAGTGTCGTCAAAAATGCAAAATCAAAAGATTGAATAAAAATAGTTCCAGGCCCTTCCTGAATCACTTTCCCAATTCGGAATTCCAGTCTGAGCTGGCTAATCCACCTGACTCTCAGATCTCACATTTATTTTTAACACCACAAACTTGCATGCCCAGACATGAGGTATCTTTTCTCTGAATGAAACAAGAATCAAGGCTCTGTCACTTTTCTAATGAGGACTCGTGCACAGCACCAAACCTGAAGTATGTTCAGGTGAGGATGTGTGATTTCAACAGCCAGACGTGCTAAGGGATTCATTTAAAGAGAGAGTGTCCTAAAAGAAGCTTTTGAGATTCAACATCTGATTAAACAGAGGAAAGCTGACAGGAAAAAAAAAATTTTTTCCAAAGGCAAGGAAAAGTACAAGGTTGTCCCTTTTAGGCTGGAACCTGCTACTGACTCAGATAGCAATGAATTCAGGAAATTTCAGTGAAGGTGAAAAGTGACAATGTGTGGAAATAGTTGTGTCTGGATAGTTTCGTGGCCCAAGTGGTCCAGACGGCTGTTCCTCTAAGGACCCAGAGCTGGTTCCACGCATAGCTCTGGACATCGAGGTCTCTGTTCACACGACTGGCGTGATGGATGAGGCGTCTTGTAGCGTGCTCCGGCTCTCAAGTGGAATCTCGCTCTGGTCAGGAGGTGGCCCACTGCCCAGATTGACTCTGAGATGTTTCCAGTGCATCTCCTTTCTCCTGTTTTTCTTTCTTCTTTCTTCTCCTCTTCTTCATTTTTTTAAGAACCCTTAGTTTATTTTTTAAATTACTTTTTATTGTCTTTAGTTGTACAAAGAAGTAGTCTTTTAACCAAGTAATTCATGAACACAATGTACTTGACTTCGACTTGCTTTTCTAAGTAGTTGCACTACTTGAATTTTTTCTTGACTCTACCATATTTCAGTTAGTACATTTATACATACTCGATACCATCCAATGTATTTACTTATATGTCTATAAGTGAAATTCTAGCTTCCGCACATGAGGGAAAACATGCAAAGTTCGTCTCTCTGGGCTTGACCTACTTTATAAACATATTTGTTCATAAATATAAACAGTCATAGCATGTACTTCTATTATTTCACCTTATCAATGAACTAGTAAGTGCATATCTTTGTCTACATTGATAAATATTCAGTACTATAAGTGGTGTCTGGTTTACACACAAATGAATGAGAGAAAAGGTGGATAGATGCAAACTTACCCGTTACATTTTCAGAAAAGCATTAGAAATGTAAGCAGCCTGGATCAGGCTATCACTGGCTCTAGGTTTGTGAGGCAATTTACATGGAGCTGGGGCAGAAATGAATTAGATATACAAGCCTCCTGTGAAAAGTTTAAATATAGCTAGAAAAAGATTAACCTTTTTCATCCTGATTTCCTGTCAAGTTTTCCAGTGAGAGACAATGAGATGATGCCTCCCAACTTATTTTTCTTATCAGATCAAAGGGTTGTGATATTGATTTCAGATGTTAAAATGCTCACCAAGGAAAACAATAAAAATTGTCCATGTATAAATCTCATTAACTTGCACATTCTGAAGTTGATCAAAACAAGTAAAATTGGCTTTGCTTCATTTCCGAGTAATTACTGTACTCAACACTGAGAAAGTCAATAAATGCACTTCATGTATATGATACAATAATCACGCATTATGTTCCATTTTCAAACAAATCATAATTACTGGCTGAATATGATTCAAATCACCAAGGAACTTTCAGAAATGCTAAATTAGTTGCAATCTGAACATGCTAAAAATGCCACACCATTTACCACAAGGAACTGATGAGGAATGGACCAAACTTAGAAAATGCAACTCACTCCCAGAGATGTGTCTAAAATGTATCACAGATGCTGTGGGCAGTGGGGTTAGAAAAGGCCTTTTCATTGAAAAGAAAGCTCTGATTCCAGATATTTTCAGGCATTTCTAATAAAAATGCTCTTAAGTAGTGTGAACCTTAACTTTTCTGGGAATATTGTTAACTCAACCCAAACCCAAAGCTCATTTTCTTTTTCAGAGAACCCTATATATTTGTGCGCCCAGCAAATCCCAAGGCAATTAGCAATTACTTTTAGGCTCAAAGTCTATTTTCTCTCAAAGAAAACAAAATGGTAGAGAAGGCCAAGAGCCTAAATCCAAGCACTCATATTTTCTGAAACTCGTCCAATTTTGTCTCAAATATTATTTTTCCTTCTCCCTTTGGTACTGATCCTAGGGTTTGAGCTCAGGTTGTGGGTGTTGACCTTGAGCTTCCTTTTGGTTCAAGGCTAGCCCTCTACCAGCTAAATCATGGCTCCACATCAGGTCTTTCGGTGGCTAACTGGAGGCAGGTGTATCATGGACCTTCCTTCCCGAGCTGGCTTTGAGCCCCAACCCTCAGATGGCAGCCTCCTGAAAAGCGAGGATCACAGGTGTGAGCCACTGATGCCTGGAAAAGATGACGTGTGTATACGCCACGTTCAGTTTGGTCCTCTTTAATAAAAGCTTCTTTCTGCTTTTGTTAACAAAATTGTTATCTCCTTGAGTATATTTTTATTCTTACTTTAATTCATTGATCAGTCTGTATCCCTGATTTTGCTTTCCTTGATATCAGTTGTTCAGCCTGCTGTCTTTTTTTTTTCCTGTACTTGCTATCCTCACATATCTAGCCATTTTTGCCTAAATCTTCATTCTCAGTGTCCCTCCACCTCTTTCTTCTGCCCAAGAGTACCAATGTCTTGGTTATAAAAGTAGGAGGGAAAGACTCTTGTGTGTGGCACACTCTGTGGCCATTCTGGGCCTACTGTGGAATAAAGAGTTTAGGCAGTAAGGTCTGGAATGACCAGCCTTGGTGGACGTGGTCCTTCTCTGGAAAGCGTCCCACCTCTGTCTTCCTATAGCTTGGATTTTCCCTGTGTACATTTGGCTGTTTAGTGTAAGATGGTGGCAGTGGAAGGAAGAGAAAATGCTCACAGACCAACAAATACAGCTCAACCTGTTTATGACCCATTCCACAGTCTATCAGGACTCTGAACACTTCCCCCAGCACAATTCTGATCCTAGCAATGCTGGCTTGAGGTGGCAGCTAAAATGGCAAAGAAATGGGCAATGATCCAGCCTAGAGAATATCACTGAGGAGAAAGATAATACTCCGAAGCTTTGTCACATGGCCACAGTGGATGAGAAAATGATGCAGATAGAGAACATGCAATCTCACCAATCAACCTTAACATCACTAAAATGAAGCCATTAGACTGCACCTGACATGATAGGATAAAATCGCAAAAAATCTTCCCCTAAATTTATTAATTTTTCCATCAATTTTATAGTAGCCTGGTTACAAAGCCACAGAAAGACAGCATAAAAGAGAAAGGAAGGAAAGAAGAAAACTATACATGAATGTATCACACCAAAGCCCAAACAAATAATTAACAAATAAAATGTAGCAATATATGAAAACATCATCCATCATAACTAAGCAACATTTATTCCAGGGATACAAGATAGCTTCAGTATTCAAAAATCAGTCTCTGTACTCCACCATGCTAACAGTCTAAGTAAGAAAAAAATACATAATCTTATTAACTGATGCAAAAAATTGGACCCAATTAAACACTCGATCATGATAAACATTTCCCGACTACTCAGGAGGAATGAGAGTGGAAGAGATGTCCCATCCACTGAACGGGAAATGAGGACGGGAGGGTAGTTGTAAGTGCTGGCTGCAGATGTGAGCTTCCATTTGTGCCACTGCAGTAGTAGCATGTGTATCTGTGAACGGAGCAGGAGGCCCAGCGCCCAAGAACCAGGGGGAAGTTGGGCCTCTCCCAAACCTCCAAACGTGGAGGGAGCCTAGCGCTAGCCTTGAAGCATGGCGGGGGGTTCGGGTTCTGCAGAATGGTTTCCTTGGGTTGCTCTGCACTGCATGTCCCCCACACCATCTCTCTTTTGTGTGGAGGGGGCCAGGCCCAGAGCAGAGTGCACCAGTCACTTTAGTCTGAGTTTCCTGTCAGCACCATCTTCTCCACACAACCTTCATGCCATCCTCGCTGTCTACACCTGCTATTTCTTTCCCTTCCAGTGCTCATAACAGCTCTTAAGTGTGAGAGGCATCTTAGCACCCTGGCAAAGTGGCAGAAAGAAATTCCAAGGCTGGGAATGAGAAGGAGGGGACTGAGGAGGGAGGAGGGTGGCCAAGAAGGAGGGGGGAGATAATCGCCCAGATGAGCTTCTCCTACCAAAAATAACATGTGTGATACTCTGAAAAGCAGAACACTGAACTGCTGAATTGAAATTTCTAAATGCAGTGTCCCTGTCTAGGACACCAGATTTTTTTTTGCAGGAGAAATGATTAACAAATACCAAGGACATTAGCGCACGTGGGAGTGTGTGTACCACATAGCAAGATTATTCTTGCACCCTTACAATGTCCATTCAAAAAGCCCGACGCCTGAGCCTGTTGCCTTCACTTGCTGTGTGGTGAGGAAATTTTGGGGTCAGGGCCAGGGGCTGCGCTAAGGTGAGTGACGTGACCCCGGTCAGAAAGAGCTGCTCTCTCACTCCTTGCTACAGGGTGCTTTTATTTCATGAATGCACTACATTAGAAAGGATTTTGTGATGAATTTACACAGAAGTGCTTCATGCCAACAGAGAGAGGGTAAGAGAGAAACAGAGACAGAGAGAAGAGACACGGAGGAGCAGGAAAAGGAGCAAGAGCAGAAAAAAGGAGAACGAGGGAGAGTGGGAGAAAAAGAGAGACAAAAGCAAGCTAATTCTAAGTTTCAAAGGGTGGCCCATGACCACAGTTAAGAGTTTTTGTTTGTTTTTGTTCCCAAATGAGCTGAATGTCCTCTGTCCATGGCTGACTCTTCTAGTACCGTTCTCTGGCCCCTCTCTGCACCCCTTTCTGGTATGCATGCCAAGGGGAATGGCTAAACAGATCTTTGCAACGTGAATGAGCAGTTCATTTTCCTGAGGCCACAGCTCTGAACCATGGCCTCAAGGGAAGCCTCGAGTTCATCTTGGATGAATACATTTTCAGCCAAGCTTGCACGACTCTCCAGAACTTGCTTCTGGACATGAAGGAGAGCTGGAGGGGGAGTGGCATCTGGCTGTTGTGTGGGAAGGACTGACACCTTGAGTATGAAGTCATGCACAAAACCAGGAAGGCCACGGAGGCGGGATGGAAGTCTGTCCATTCCATTTCACAGTCTCACACAGCTAACCTAAATTCTGTCTTTCTCAGACAGTGGTCTACTTCAGGTTTGTTCTGCTAAAGGAGACACTACATGCAGTTTCTGCTTTCACAACACCCAGAGGGGCTGGTTTTGGTCTCTCTGGACCTGCAGACCAGCGAAGCAGAAGGCTGATGGGGACAGCGTGAGTGTGGCAGGGAGAGTGTCACTCCAAAATGAAGACTCTTTTTTGGGTTGATTAGTTTCTGTCCCTACTTTAGCTACCAATTGTGAGGTTTTAGAAAGTGAATTTACTTTCTGCAAAAAAAAAAAAAAAAGACTGAATTAAAACACAAATCTATCATCTTGTGAGTTATTTTGGATAACACTGCTATTCAAACCAACCATGTCAACAATTGGAAATCTAATTTAAACTCAACATGACCCACGCAAAAAGAGAACAGGAGATAGAAATCCATGCTTGGCTACACAGCAGTAAACTGATAGTGATTTATTTTTATATTGTTATCGATTGATTACTTAGAATTATATTTGTCAGGATAAGTAAAAGGAAAGAGAAAATGAACCTTAAAGAAGTTATTTTCCTCCCCTGGAGGGGAGTCTCAGGGATTGAACTCAGGATGTACCAGCTGAGATTTCACTTTCAGATAGAATCTTTGGCTAGATCCCTAATCATTCTTTCTCTGCCTCTTGATTATCTGAGATTACAAGCACATGATACCATCTTCAATGACCTTAAACAAGTAGGTTTTTTTTTTTTTTTTTGCCAGTCCTGGGGCTTGAACTCAGGTCCTGGGCACAGTCCTTGGATACTTTTTGCTTAAGGCTTGTGCTCTGCCACTTGAGCTACAGTGCCACTTCTGGCTTTTTCTGTGTATGTGGTACTAAGGAATTGAACCCAGGGCTTTATGCATACTAGGGGAGCACTCTACCACTAGGCTAAGCTCCAAGCCCCAAACAAGTGCTTTTATAATTAATCTCCATCATTTTTATGTACGTCAGGGAGCCTTGTTTTTTTAAAATTGTATTTTTTATTGTCAGGGTAATGTATAGAGGGGTTACAGTTCTATTCTCCACATAGAAGATGCATTACTTCTCACACATTGATACCCCTTCTCATGTTTTTGTCTCCATTTCCCTCTGCCCAGTCCCTCCCAATCATCTTGTTTCCCCTCCTTCCCTTTCCTACTTCAAATAAACAAATAAATGCATATACAATATAGAAGGTAATAAAGTCAGATACAGTAACAATATGAGATTAACCAAAGGGCAAAAAAAGAGAAGAGAAATAACATAGTACATTAAGAACAACAATCACACAAGATAAAGCTCTTGTTTCTATAGGGAGCCTTCTTTTTATTCCATTTTAGTTTTAAGATTTTTAAGTTCAAAGGGGTATGTTTATATATATATATATATGTATAAATTATGAAAGAAATTCACCACTCATATGATTGTCTTGTGATGAGAATACCTAGGCTCTACTCACTCATAAACCAGATTTACAATATGAAAAATTATATTTTCAGTGGGAAAATAAAAACTCATCATGTGCAGATTTTCCAGAAAGCGAATATCAATTTTAGGGTGAAAAACCCCAGAGGTTTTTGCATGATCAAGTTTTGGTTTTCTTATTTACAAGCAAAGGTAATATTTGCTGACTCTCACCCTCCAGTGACTATGTATGTAGACAAAGGAAACAAATATAAACAGAGATTGACATAGCAATTAGTCCAATGCCTGGTATATTACTGACAAAAACAATAATGAGTTTGATAATAAGTCACTCTACAATGTGTTTAGCCAATTAAGGCTTAAAAAAATCCACTAGAGTCCAGAGGAGACACAGTTATAAATCCCTCAGGGAAGCAACTACGACATTCAGAAATATCATTGACTGCATTAATTTATCTTCAGGGACTCATGTTAGTTTCAAGCCGAGGAAATTGGTTTCTCTGCAAAGCTGCACTGAACAAACATTTCATAGAACAAGGAGCTAATGCCGTCCTCACCTGTGCCAACACCGCGGGTGTTGAGACTACTCACACATGACACCACGGTGTTAAAGAATACTCACACAAGACAAGGTATTGCCTTCTTTCCCCCATTTTGTGCTACTTGGACATTTTTCTTGAGAAAGTAACAACTATGAAATAGTTTGTCATTATGCTTTTGTTTCTTGTTAAACATTTTCAGGAGCGGGTCGAGATGTAAGCAGTAATATACTCTGTTTTATGCCTGGTGTCATCTCCACGCCACAGACAGACCCTGTGTTATTCCAGTTATCCAAATTTGTTTGCTTTGGGTCTTAGGGAAAGCAGAAATGGGCAGATAATAAAGTAGGATATTAACTTTTTTTAAAATTTTGTTTTCTGTACATAAACATATATATCATGAAGCTTCTCTATCAAGTTCTCTGGAAAGGGGGCCTAGAAATAAACCATGAAGGAAGACTTCACTTCTTCCTGTCTTGAGAAATGCATTTGGTGGGTGCTTCACTGCTGAACAGATGAACAAAGGCTGGAGTTGTTGGACATGTTCTAGCCCTGGGGTTTCACCCAACAGAAAAGATTTCACTGCATCTCCTGTTGCTTTGTCAGGCTGGGCTCTCTGACAAGAGGGATCTTGGTAGACTAAGGGGTTGCATGGGTCCAGCATGTGGCTTAAAGGAGAACAAATGAATTGAAGCTGAGCTCCAGTCGCTGCTGATCTGGGTTATGGTTGGCTTGCCACCCCCACCCTAGGGCCCTGATGCAGACAGGGGCTGCGCAGTGACCCCATTCCCCACCACTCCATCGAACATCGGTAGTCTCGCTCGGTGCAATGACATTTTTGATCTTCCTTTCTTATTTGCATGCCTACAACATTTCCTTTTCTTGTGAATTCTTTTAAAGGGAACTGTAAAGGCAAATTGAGACTTGTGAAATGATGAGAAGTTTCCCTTGCCGTAAGATGAGCGTAGACCATCTGGGTCCTGGCAACGGTTTACCCTTCTTGAACAAAGTACGCTTCTGTCATTGTCACCTGTGGATATCAAGTGACAGAAACAATCTGGCCAGCAAAGGTCAAAAAACAAATTCTTGCCCACTGGCTTCAAAGTCACCAATTACATTTTTGGCACACACATTGTTCCAATACACAAAAAAGTAAATCTATGTGCTTGCAGCAAAAATGATGGAGATGTATTTGAGTAAAAATCAAGCATAAGTTTTATTATTTTTGAGACGAGTAATATCTGGCTGGCTTAAGAGTTTGATAGTAAGATGCTTATTGATCACATTCACTCTTTACTAAGCAATTAGACCCATTAGAACAACTAATAGTCTATTGCATTATTCAAAACCATCCAAGCAGTCACCTCATCAAGTGCAGGCTAAGTAGTGATTTACTAGTGCCATTCTACAACAGGGAATTGATGGCAGCGGACAGCCTATTTTCCTGTGTTATAGGAGAATGGTGGAAAAACTGGAATGCTATTTATCCTCAGGTAACTTTAAGGCGGATTTGTTTTTATTTTTCTTCTACATCTCAAAATAACAATGACCAAAACCTTGTTTGAAGTAATCTTGTGAGAAGATAAAAACACAGCAACAAAATTTCTGCATTACTGCATAGAAGTCCAAGAAGGGAAACTCTGCTTAGTTTCATTTAACTTACTATTTTGTGAGCTATCGTGCCATCATCAAAATGAAAAGTTGAAATCAAATGTGTAGAATAATCTGAAACTCATTGTTGCGAAAGGAAATACTATCCCCTCTCGGCCCAATCAAATCTCTCATTTTTTATTTTTTTGCCAGTCCTGGGCTTGAGCTCAGGGCCTGAGCACTGTCCTTGGACTTTCTCAAGGCTAGAGCTCTACCACTTGAGCCTCAGCACCACTTCCGGCTTTTTTTTCCTATGTATGTGGTACTGAGGAATCAAATCTGGGTCTTCATGCATGCAAGGCAAGCACCCTACCACTAGGCTAAACTACCGGCCCCTCAAATCTCATTTATAAAATAACAACACTAGTTTTTCAAAAAAAAAATGTACTTTTTTTCCTTAAAGCAGAATTGAAGTTTAGTTTTTCATTTGCTTTCCCTGTTTAAGTTTACTTACTCTCCATAAATGAAATGAATAAAAGGAGCTTTCAGTTCATGTGGAGAAAATCAATTTCCAACTCAATAACACACAAATACACACAACAATTCTGTCTACTCTACGTTGAACATTTTTCTCTACACTTCACTTAATTAAATATCTTATGGAGATTTCAAATACATCATGCATTTCTAGCCAAAGTATTTCCAGACTTGTCTTATCCAGGCAAAATTTCCAGTGTAAGCACATGACAGCCTTCATAGTACATGTTAATATTATTTTTCATTTACTTATTTCTTTGTGGTGTGGAGATAGAATCCAAGTCCTAAGCATTTATCTACAACTAGGCCACACCCCCATCCTGATACCATTTATTTCTGATGCCACTGTACACTCCTGGGCAAACTTTTTGAACTCCTGTATCTCTCACATTGATTTGTAGAGCAAGCATCCTGCCATTGTTCTGTACTAGTATCCTCCCAGAATTGAAAAGAGTCCTTCATGCAATAGGGTTTTGCTAAATCGCTGCATGAAGAGAATGCAGAATTCCTGATGAAGATCCTGTGCTTAAGAAGAGAGAATCACAGGAAAGGCTTGGAGAAGGCCAACTTTCAAACTGTTAGGCTATCAATTTATCAGAGTCTGGATGAAAATGAAGAGTGACAGACAATGAGACTCAGGAGAATTTAGAAACCATTTTGACTAGTTTTATTGAACCCTTAAAATGAGAACTATGACGTTATTCTTATAAATCTTACCCAAAATGTGTACACTGAAGCGTATACAATATTATAAAATAGGCATTTCTTAAACTACCTAAAGTTAACGATGCAAATTCTATTCAATGAATTATGGTTTACATGTACTGTACATGCTAAGCTGTCTTTGAATTAAAGTGTTACACAATGATTCTGGATCTTCACACTTGTCACATGATCTTTGCATGGTTCTATTTTGTGACTTTTAGGAGACATATTGGTTTTCCAGCTATGTACCAGAGATCATCAAAGTTGGAAAAACCATCCTCTTAATGAATAAAAATTGGTTGGTTTCTCCTAAAAGACAAAGTATAGGAACTTGTTACCAAGCTTCTTATCATAAATAGGCTTTTCGAAGACATAAACATGTACTGTTCTAAAAATGCTGCTCAAACCACTAATAAATAAGCGCCGAGACTGGACCCATCACTAACAGCAGATTGCTTTGATAATTTGGCTCATAAATGCATTATTTTTACTCTGTGTTAGGGGCATTGTCAGCTGGATTTTTTTCCCAGGGTATTAAAAATGCAATATAGCAGAAAGAACCTGGAGACATACCCCAGTGTTCAATAACACCGTAAACCTTGACCAGACCATGAAAATTGCGCCTGCTTAATGTGCCTGTGAAGGTAACTGCCACCTTCATAAACACCCACTCCATCCTGATTCCACTTAAACACAGCTGGTATTAAAAGCAACCTGAAATCATTACTAACTCTCGAATCTGCTTAATCATGCAAGTGCCGTGCAGAGATGAGGAATTCAAGTGACATTCGAAAGTCTACTTAATTGCTAGTAATAGAAAATACACTTCAAGGAGAAATCCTGGAGATATAACAAGAAATAATTAGCTAGCTCTGCTCAGAGGGCCATCGGAGTTGACTCATGATTACTTTCAATAGTTTCTTCAGCTTCATGGAATCCTCAACTTTGGTCTCAAGAGGATGTTTTGGTTACACTGAGTACTTATATTAAGGCTGAAAGGACATGTGGGTCAAGGTTGCTAATGACAGAACATATCTTTGATTAGACACAATGAAGGCATCTTCATTAACCAAGAAATTAACCATTCAAAAATAATGCAAATTATTCTGGAGCTAACTCAGTCTATTGACATATGTCTTTCTTTTTTCTTTTTTTTTTCTTTTGATGGTTATGGAGCTTGAACTCTCGTGAGCCATCGTCACCCAGCAACATTTATTTCTTTATACATGGACCAAATATATAAATGCTTTTTGCATAAACTGCTCTAGCCTGTGTTTTCCCTAAAATACAATGTTCCTAGAGTTCATTTATTTAAAATACTAAGATTTAGTAGGCTTAGTAAGAAACTAGTTGAAAAGCAACCACAATGAGGGCAGCTGTGGCCCCTGCAATCCCAGCTCTGCGCTAGCAAGCGTGGGAAGACGGCTCCAAGCCTGCATGGCTGCAGAGTTAGGCACTGGTTTTCTTTCCCTTTTTAGCCAGAAAGAGGAAGAAGGTAGAAAAAGAAAGTTTTCTATGTGTGAGCCAGGCTGGTCTTGAAAGAGGGACCCTCCTGCCTCTGCTACTGGAGTGCTGAGATTAAAGGTATGCGCCACTGCACCGCGATCTTCTTTTTAATTAAAATTATAGTATCAATTCACTTTAGCTCTGAGAATGCTTTATCTTTCCCTTTCCTTGTAGCATTTGTTTTTTTTAGATTCTTTTTTAAAATATATTTCATACCATTTTTTTCTTTGAGCACCAGAGAAGAGCATTTGATTCCTGTGTTCATAAAGCTCTTAATCTGGGTGCCATAGCTTGTGCCTATAAATCCTAGCTACTCAGAAAGCTGAGATCTGAAAATGCAGATTCAAAGCCAGCCTGGGCAGATTAATATGTAAGATTCTTCTCTAACTGACCAGTAAAAGGTTGAATGTGGACATGTAAGCGCCAGTTGTGAGTGAAAAATCTGGACAAGAACTTGAAGCTCAAAGTTAAAATGGGCAATACTGTTCCATGCATGTATGGAAATATTTCACTGAATCCCATTAATATGTAAACTTAATGTGTTAATAAAAATGGGTATTGAAAATTTCATCTAGAACTCCCTGTATTTTGAAAGTTGTTATATGTTAATCCTTACATGTTAGGAAACAATCTACTTGGCAATTTTCCTATTAAAAAGTAAGGCATACACAATGGAATTCTATGCTGCTGTCAGAAAGAATGACATCGCCCCATTTATAAGGAAATGGAAAGACTTAGAGAAAATCGTATTAAGTGAAGTAAGCCAGACTCAAAGGAACATAGGCTCAATCGTTTCCCTCATTTGTCATAATTAGTAGAAACCTTGGGTTCTCCTAGCAGAGATTTACAATACAGCAAAACCTAGACACATAAGGCCATATAGTATGATGCTAAATGAAAAGACCTCTAGGATACAGAAACAAAAGCCACATAATGACTGATTGTTGTCCTTAATGTACTATGTTAGCTCTCATCTCTTTTGCCATCCCTTGGTTATCCCATATTGTTACAGTATTTCACCTTGTTATCTGATATATTGTATATATGCTTATTTGGTTATTTGAAATAGGATCCGGAAGGGGGAAAACAAGATGAGGGGTGGGATGGGGGGAGGGAAATAGGGACCAAGACATGAGAAAGGGTATCAATGTATGTGAAGAAATGAACCTTCAATCTGGTGAATATAATGTAACCCTTCTATTAATTACAATAAAAATATATGGAAAAAAGTAAGAGAATATAAGCCAGTTTTTTGACACCAAAAATACAGCTGACTGTTTTTCTATGATTGGCTTCAAATATTAAGGCAAGTATGAAGATAAAGCTTATTTCTAATGTGAGATAGTAGAAACTGCTTCCCAGTAAATGAAAAACCATGTTTAAGATCTTCAAGAGAAAAGTAAACATCTACTAATATCAGTTTTATGATCCTGTGACTTTTGCACTGTCTCTCCTGGAATATCCCTGGGATTCTGAAAGTATTACTCAAAATATTTTCTAGCCTAATGACAGCAGTTTGCTAATGGGGTATTTTTGATGTATAGCCAAAGAAAGAAGGATGTAATTGAGTCCAATTTGGCTGTGAGAAACAAGAGTTCTGTTTAAAAAATGATCTCTCTCAGTATAAACAAAAGATATGAGAAATGTTTTCCTCCATCTGTAAAACAAGAAAAGCCTTGCTTCTAGACGTAGGGGATGAGATCTGTGCCGGGTTATCTGTGCGTGCTTTTGGACACCCTGGGATCATTATTCACTCTTGTGCCTGCAAGGCATATGCATATTAATTTATGGATTCAGATTTATATCATTTGAAAGAAGCAGGATCACAGCATTAGAACTGCAAGAAGATGGTTTCTTCCTATACTTTGAGAATAAAGTAGCCAAAGTTCTAAGAGGTCAGAAAATCGTGCAACAGTCCTCGTATGTTCTTCATCTCCTCTATTTCACTCCCTACAAGTAACTAGTCTACTACCACATCTCCATTAAGTAAAAGAGAAAGAGATATTAGACATTCATTCTATCAGGGCAAGCAAATAATACCTGCACATACAAAATACTGATAGTCTGCTATTCATTTTCATAAACATTTTAAGTCGTCATAAAGCCTTGTTCAGTGGATGCAAACATGACTCAATGGGGCAAGTGACACGATCCATAGTTTATAAACATGGAGTCAAATTTTGACACAGACCTTTTGTCTTTGAGACAACTAGCCATCACCGAGGGACAGGCACATAGAAACTACAAAGGTCGACACTGTGAAGAAAAAAAACCCCTAAATATTCCTGAAAGTCAACTTAAACTGAGACAAGCAATCTCATAGTTTCATAATATACGTAACTTACTAACACAGTGTGTGGAAGCCACGATATGGAACCCTCTCTCCAAAAGAATGGTGGGAAGCTCTGCTCTCCCCTGCTAAACAAAACAAAGGACTGGATTCTGGTGCTGCGATAAGAAATTTACCATTTCAAACCATAATCTACTTATCAGCATGATGAAGTATTCAGATGGGCCAGGAATCTATGCCTCCGTATTTCCAAAATTGAGTCATAGCATAAAGATCTTGTAAGATGTTTTATTCCAAAAATAAATCCACAGATCTAAGAAAAATGGCCTACTATATTCCTTGTCTTTTCATAAATTACAGGGAATACACAAATGTTAAAATATCTGTGGATTTCTACAGAGAAGAAACCTAGGGGATGCTATGTTTGCTAGATTTCGGCAGATATGTTTGGCCTATGGTCCCATTATTTACACCTACACTGAAAATTTTCACCACTTTTTGGAAAGGTACTGCTTACAATTTTAGAGAATGGTTAAAAAGACTTGGAATGGGAGTTGTGCAAGTCAAAAACAAAACTTTGTGCATCCCACATTCATTTTATACTTTATTCTTGTCCTCAGCTTTATAGACCTCGCCAAAAAAAAATCTGTGGCTCCCCTTGCTTCACAGACACCAATGCAAGATGTGATCACAGAAGAAAGACATTTTTAACTTCCCATTATTTATGCTGGATAACTTCCGTCATTACTAAATGGATATTGTGAATCAATTAAATAATCAATGGGCACACATTTTCTTTTCTTTTTTTTTTTTAACAACACATTCTGTAGGACAAACATGGAATCTGCCTCGAGCCACTTTCAATTTAATTGCAGCAGCTAGATACACTGACAATGCATGTAACTGGGCAGTGTTAAGGATGCATTATCAGAAGTGTCAGGAAGCAGGGACGATTGGTTATGCAGTGTCCTACCCTGATCTCTACTCCAGTGAGGTCACAGAAGGGTGGTCGTGACCCAAGGAGGTAGTGAGGTTCTGAGACTCAGACAAAGTGGCAGCATCCGTCCATAGCTGAGCTTAGCCACAATGGCAGGACGCTTAAAAGCGAGCAAAGACATGAATGCCATTTTCACTTTTGAATTAGGAAAGAAATTCAGAAAATGGACACATTCTGCAATCTTAGGTTAGAAGGACAATCATAAAGCATGCGAGATTTGTTGCTCGATTAGACACATCTCTCCAGCACACAATCCTCAGCTCTGCCCACACGTAAAGCAAGAAGAAACACAGAAAAATCTGCACTGACACAGAGCTGTGTGGGCCTAGGCAATTCCAAGTCTTGGTTTAGGGATTCTAGATAAAATTAGACATTAGGAATTCACACGGAGATCACTGCTTGAGTCTATAAGCCGGGCCGTCATTCGCGTGACATAGCTGTGTGGAGAGGAGGGAAGCCAGGTAGAATGTCAGGCTGCCATGCTGCCTACACCTGGAAGGGGTGTCCATAAAATTTTGAGTACGGAGGTATCATTGCTTGGCATATTTTAAGGTAGATGTGCATTTGTTATAAATATGAAAATATGCTGCACCACATTTTCCCCCTAGAATTTTAAAGCTTAAAGGAAACCTATATCATACCAAGTGAACCACCATCTTCATTTAGCCTATCCTGGAATTAAGAAGAATTAACTGGTGAACAAACTTTGCTTGATTCTACCTTCCATGTGGAATGGACTACATTCTAAATAGGGACGCCTGAAACTCCATGACACCTTTGAACATATAGCCTTGTAAAAACACGTTATGTGTATATATACCATAATCTAAACTACTTCTATGGGACCATTTAAATGTTAGTCTCCTGTTCATGGGACAAGCGTTATTATGGTATAAACAACGCCCACATTTACTGTGAGCCAGCCGCATCGGCAGTGCGTGACTGGACCACATCCTCTTGCTGGGCTCTGATGGTCAGGAGCCCTGTTCTTTCAGGTTGGACAGGGAGTCAGACTCATCAAGGCCAGCACTGTGGAGATTCAAATGATGTAAATGAGAAAGGGCCCATATCTATCTCTGCCTGTTGTTCATGCTGAGGTTGCCAAATTCCCACTGTATGCTTTGGAAGGAACCAGGCACAGGAAATACAGAAGAAAACTTGACTGTCATGGTGACCCTGTGGAATGTGCTGTGTCAGCAGAAGAACACAAGCATTGAACAAATTTGTCCTCCAAATTAAGATGCTGACCTGTGGGGTGTGCAGGGCAGTGGGGTGTGCAGAGCTTCATACGCGAGGGCATGTGCAGGGCGGCTGATTCAGTGGTCTCCTGAGCAAATGCTGCCGTCAGAAACTGGAACTTGAATCCAAATGCTCTCATCTGTTAAACTAAATTTGGCTGGGAGCTAAGTTTTTCTGGATGTGTAAGTGATGCAAATTTATGCAAATACTTTATATCCTGACTCTTCACACCCCTTTTCACATAAGTTCTTTATTGGGATCATTGCAGTTAAAATAATGTTTATACTATAGCTAAAGGCTTGTGACTGCATAAACTATGAAATGATGAGAAATTTTAGAGCTCAATTTCTGTCCTTCCACGTTTCCTCTTTCAGTTAATTTGAAAATGTTTATTTCAGAAAATGTATTCTCTTCTAGAGTCAGATTAATTTTAAGTGAAGTTTGATTTAAATTATTTGAAAATATTTAATCCAAGTCTATGTTACTCTGTGTGGGTTTGCTGGAGACGGAATTAGATACAGAAAAAGGCATGGAAATATTACTAATTCTACAGGAAAAAAGATAATAGAGAAAAACAGTGAGGAAAAAAATGAGTTTGAGTGCCAGTCTATGTTGGAAAATCCCAGTTAAGTTTAAACCATCTGTCATCTGTATATGATTAATTCGCAGAAGTTAAAGTTGTCTACTTTATGGTTTGAAAGTACTTGCTCATGGGCAATACATTTTGTGAATTTATTCTGCATTTGTTTATGTTTCTATTCTTCAAAGCACTTTTTCTTTGTATTAGTTTCATGAATTGCGGCTCACTTTTTCATTACTCCTTTCTTTGCCACATTTATAGAACAAAAAAGAATCTTATGCAACACAAATATAAAGAGTTGTCATTTGTGAAGTTCTAAAAGGTATAGCTTTTTAAAAACTGCATTAACATAGGAAAGGAATAAATAAAACTCAATTAAACTGAAGTCCACTAGTGAATAATAACAACCCCGGAAGGGACTCAAGGGTTTAACAGAAAGTGGGGTGTCTTCCTAAAGTGCCCTTTGGAATGCTGACATGGCCCCTGGCCTCCCAGCTATGTTGAAGAGAACCTTAACTTGCATATGGTTAATGGTGGCTCTCTTCTATCTATGGGAATCACAGAGGGGAAATGGAGAAGCAAATTCTAAATTAGTTTGGTTTTATTCTACTTAGTGACTTGCAGTACATAGACACTGTGTTTTCTGATCTTCGATGATCAGGTGGGGAGGGCATGGTGTTCAGAAATGCTGGGGAAGGGGAAGGAAAACAAGTCCACGAATCAAGAGTCACCATTTATTTACTCCATCACTTCAGCAATCTCCAGTGGTCCCTATCTCAGTTTTCCCACCTACGAGCAAACAGGAGAGTCTACTGCACACAGTTGTTGGGAATGCGTCTGGAATCCCAGCGGGCAGAGTGCCCCACAGTGTAGCACTGCTCTGTAAGAGAGATACCAACAGCCAAAATACACGCTTAGCACCAGTGGCCAGGATTAAACAGATGCCCTCTAAAATGCAAGACCCTCCACACAAATGCCACATCCTCTCTAGTAGCCGAGAAGAAATGGATGGTGTTGTGTAAAACATATTGAGGTTTTCTTTTCAACCTTTCAGGAAGAATTAGCATTGCATACAGCATTACTACTTAAGTGTTTCCTCTGCAGAGAACACAGTGTTTGAAATCTACCTCCGCTGACAGCCATGAAACCCAAGGAAGCAACGAGAGATTAGGAAGCTGCATTTTGAAGGAATCTTTGCAAGGGCACATGGTCGCAAATGTCTTGAACAATGTTGAAAGTACGTATCGAGTTAAATAAAATTTTAATTTAAAACAGTCATCAAAGCTATTCCTTGTTGCTGGGTGGCTATTTTTACTCATTTATGAAAAAGACAGATGGCTGTTTTTCCTGACTTAGGAATAGAGTAGTAAGCATAATACAGTTCTTAAATTTCACAACTACCTTGGAAGTCCTAACTGCACCACCGTGGTTTTTATTACCAGTGACAAGCAAGAAATAGCCATCAAATTAATTTGCATAAGGAAGAACTCGGGTAAAGTGAACTTTCAGCCAGCAGAGGAAGCACTGGAAATTCTCACACAGAAATTCACAAATAAGAATGATACCAATAATTCTCCACTATTTGGCTCCAAAAACATTCCTATAAATGGCTCAAAGGAACTGCGCATGCCCACATGAGTGTCGTCTTGCTTTGGCTGGTGCCAGTCAACAGGACAATGATAATTCCGAGCTTCAGCAAGGAGTGGCAGAATGTGTGCAGTAAGCTTTTAGTATCCTGGGCAGCTGGACCTCTGAGGACCTAGGTCCTCTGTCCTTCATCTCTGCTGCGTGAAACCAGGCTGTGAGCTCAGCGAAGGCCACCTGATCATTTCCCAGTTTTTCCAGTCAGCATCCCTGTCAAGGTAGATGACATTGTGCCTTAGCTGAAAACGTTTGTGTGGGCCGTACGAAAACTTCTTGCTGGCATGACTACCATAAAAGACAAGTGTTAATAGTTAATTCAGAAATATTGTCGACAGAAATAGTTATATTTTCTCACATCAAGTACATTTGACTAATAGGTGCAATTGTTGTCTAGATGTATTGTAACTTAGTATTTTCTAAGCTCAAAAATGAACAGCCCTTCAGAGCCATGAAAGAATGTCATTTTATAGGAAAATCTAGGGCTGACTGGCCATATAATTAGATAACTAATTAGGACAAATAATTAGTATCTTTCCACTTTCAGCTCATCATCTGTGTGCAGAAGATTTTATATCCTTGAAATAAATTTTTAAGAATTTTCAATTCTTAAGAAAAAGTATGTGAAATAGGATTACAAAATATTAACTAGTAATTAATCATTACCACTAAATACTTATATATAAATTAAGAATGGAGAGTCAACAAAAATTAAATTATTGTCTGAAATCATTTAGGTAATCAATGTATTTACAAATGTATTATGTGAATGAGACAGAATAGTGTATATGTGAAATACGCTAGTGTGTTTGGGTTATACAATAACTTGTAGAATTAAACTTATTGAGCAAGGGCACAATGAATGGATAACTATTTATTAGCAATGGGTTCACATTAGGCCTTTCCAAACCTCACTTCTGCTTTTATTTCCCTATATTAAATGAGGAAGCTAATATAATTATTTAATGCTGAGGAATAAAGTAAATATATTTTGAGCTGATGGGAGAAATGTCATTACAGAGATAAACTGTACGACTAAAAACCAAAAAGTCACAAAGTCAAGCGTCCTAGTTCTGAAGAGTGTGCAATGACTGCTACCAAACATGAACTCGAGAAGAAATGTCTACATGAAATAAAAAGATTTCTCAAAGTGTTCTTTCTCCTCTCTCCTCAGGCACCACAAGACAGAGCACTCCTGAAGTCACCAGAAAGAAACAATACCCATTCAGCTTTCTTTTTCCTTTCGGGGGTGCAGACTGTCTCATTTGTCTAGATGAATCATAATCGGAGACCCAGAGGTGGTTTCTGTGCCTTACCTGTGGACAGATTCCTAAATTTGGCAAAAAGGAAAGGAGAAACCAATGTCTCCTGGCAGAGGCTGTTGACTCTTTTCTAATGTAAGGCTGCCAACTTTAGAACCGTGAAACATTCATTAATGTACTCTCCTCTCCCTGTGGCTTCCTAAGCAACTTTACCAGATATTAAGAGGTAGTAATGTGGTTTTCCAGGGAAAAAGCCAAAGACTGTGCTATTCACAAATATTTTATAATAGTTCTCATTGTTTTGTTGAAACATTTGCATTATCTGGTTGTAAAGAAGTTTTCTTACCATGGAGTTTACTCTATACCACGCGGCGGTCTGAACGTGAAGACTTCAGCAAGGTGCACCTGCTCCACAGCATTCCCGTGCCACGGCTGCTTGTGAGCTCCGCACACCAGGCTGCTGTCCACCTCACCAATAGCAAAATGGGCCTTTTTAGCACTGACAAAGGGATATGAACAAAAAAGCAAAACGCCTTACTCAAAAGGCACAGAGAGCTTTCCAGAAATTTTAGATAAAATATGATAGAATGGTTTTGAGACCTGGAAAGAATATAAAACTTTCTCAGCTCACTAAAGGAGTGGCATTTAAATTCCCACCTTTTTGAAATGTCAGTCTCCAGAACTGCTGTCTCTTTTCTGTGCTCTAAGTCCCCAAAGATCAGAGGTGATGCTGTTCTACCAATTGTTGTCTAGCACAGCGCCAGGCCCTGAGCACTCAGTGAATAGGTATTGGCTGAATAAACAATAAATGTGAAAAATGGCACATTCCTTATGTAAAGAAGCATAGAAAGAAGCGAAGTTAAGAACCACGTGTGACGTCGGTCCATGTGAGGAATCACTAACTCCTATGTCCTAATTATATAAACTAGAAATGACTTGTTTTGCTCCAGGTTATTTGCTTTCAAGCAAGAATGATATGTTCAAGTGGTCCCGAGAGAGGGGAGGGATTGATTAGAGTGAGATATGAGACATCTTGAGGATTACAAGGAACACTCTGTAGATGGAAACAACAGGAACAGGACATGATCAGAAATATACCCAGCTCTGGCTCTACAGACCTAGGAGCTGAGTGAAGTCCAGCCCAGCTCTATTTGCTTCGTCAGGTTCTTTCTTAGGAACTGAATCGTAGTCTCTGTTCTTTTATGCTGATAATAAATCATGGCTGTAGAATCTTCCTGCCTCCGTGGGTTTTTCTGACCCTTTCTCTTATCTAATACTTGTACTTTATTCCATTCCACCGGATTCATGTCATCAGTACTTTTGTTTGCCAAGATCTTATTTTCTATTGAGAGAGTAAGGAGCTAGCTAGTCTTGGAGACTACCCCTAAGGTAATTTGTATCTCAGGGTCACCTAGCCATGCTGACCATAAATTGGAGTATCATAAACAGGCACTTGTGAAAAGAACTAATGCAAAAGCACGTGAGAGCAAAAGGGATTTCATGTAAACAAAGCATTTCCTAATGCTTATCTTTTCTGCAGTTGATAAACACAATCTCTAATAAAAGATAATTCATATTTTTATAATTACAAATCATTGAATATATTCTCATATGCTTTTGAAGACAATAGACATATTTATATATTTATAAATTTGTATATTTATACATATATTTCTATATTTTTTTAATGATTTTTTTTTTGCCAGTCCTGGGGTTGAGCTCAGGGCCTGAGCTTTTCTCAAGGCTAGAGCTCTACCACTTGAGCCTCAGCACCACTTCCAGCTTTTTTCTATGTATGAGGTACCAAGGAATTGAACCCGGGTCTTCATGTATGCTAGGCAAGCACTCTACCTCTAGGCCAAACTCCTCGCCCTAAAATGATATTTTTAAAGGACATATGACCTCTTACTTTAAATTTTTGTGAATTTCACTTTTCTAGCTGCTTACTCATTTTCCTTCACCATTAGAAAGACTGATTTGAATGATTAGATGTTTTGAACATATCATACTTTTAAACTTAGTCTCTAATCTTCAGCCATCACTCTGTAGCAGCATAGTAAAGTATGATAAATACCCTCCTATCTATGTTTCTATGTTGTTTGATTAAATCCTTACATTCACTTTCTAGAAATAAAAGATTTGGATGACTTGATGCAAAATACACAGATTTGACACATGGATCTCAGGCGGGCCTCAGAATTGTAAACTTCCTGCCTCAGCCTCCTGGATGCTAAAATGACAGGAGAGAACCACCTACCATCAGCTTGACATGACATTTTTAAAGGTTGTCAAAATACAGTGCCAAATTGCTTCTCTAAAAACTGTGTTTACTCCTGAAACTGTGTAAGGAACTATGATTTCATCCTTAACAGTTATTCCTGTCATGCAGCTAACAATCTCACATCATAGACTATTTCTATAAAGCACAAAGAATTTCTAAATAGTGAAAGAAGGGGTCAGTTATGCTTTGAATATTGAGGTCTAGACCTACTAAGAATACATTCCTAGTTGCTGTCATATTTGTAAACAAGCTACAGGATTTAATGGCTTTTAGCTTTCAACATGTTAGTACTGCCATTTAAATTTTTTCTTTACCTATAATTTTCATTTTCAGTAAATATTAGACATTTACTATAAATTAATCTGTATTAGATACTAGGATTATAACTGAATGAAATGAGTTCCCATAATCTCAAATTCTATAATAGGAAACACAAATGGAAAACTTACTACAATGTGGTTAGTGATAAGCAAGAATAATATAAACAGGGCACAGTGGCAAAACCTGTAATCTCTAACTTAGAAGAAGAATCAAAAGAGTTTGAAGTTAGCCTAGGAAACACGAAGACCTTGGCTCAAAAGAGAAGAAAAAAAAGAAATGAAAAGAATGGATAAAAGAAAGAAAGAAAAGATATACGGTTATAGGTACCTCCAAACAAGCTATAGGTAACTGTCACAAAAGACAAACACAAAAGACTCCCTAGGGAAAAATGACATTAGCCAAAGAATACCGCAGTATTTAGTACAAGGAAACATGAATTGAATTAAGCCTATGTGGAAAAGAGAAAGAAGACATGGATTTGGTCAGAAGTGAGGTGTCTCTATTATGTCAAATAGCTGAGGATTTATCCTGAAAGCAAGAACAAGACATTGTGGATGGCCGGCACAAATTAGAAGCCATTGGAACTATGCAGAGAGAGTGCAGAGGCGCTGATAATGCTTATGCTCGGAGACATAGAGAAGAGAACGGTGACACTCAGGTGAGCTCTTAGAGGTGGACACTGGAGAAGGAAGAGCTGTTTTTCCAGTGGGTTTAACTACAGGGGGTGAAGTTGAAAGGATACACACAGTTTACAATCAGTTTGGTTTCACTAAGTACTAGGATTTAGAAAAGGCATTCTAATATGAAATTTTATCTATAAATACAGAATTTTTATAATTAGAAACATGATAAAATTTGAGCAAAATATCCGAGGATCACAAATCTTACTTAAAACACATGAGCTAAGAATGAATGCTGTGGATAAGTAAGAACAATCCATGTTTTAAGAGCTCTACGGGAGGATGACGCTATTAAAGAGCCCAGGAGTCCATCAGTGTTTCTAAAAGATTATTGCCACTCACCAGAACAGTTTCAGAAAATGAAGAAGGAGGCTGCGGGCAATGGTGTGGAGTCTGGCAGAGAAAGCAAGTAAAATGCAGACTGAGATGAGAGTAACAGGGGTGATTGTTGACCCGTGCTGTTTGCAGTAGGATTATGGAGGATGAGCTCCTAACACAACAAGTCCACTATGAGATGGCTGGTGAGAGGTAGAGGAATGGGAGAGCACTCACGCACGCACAGGGAGGTGAAGGCTATTGAAGGGAAATGGAATGATGGATCACAGTGGAGAGTTTGAACACCAAGCGAGATGGGATAGAGATGAGAGACTTTCTAGAATTCAGTAATGAGTTTAGAGCCATCACTGCTTCAACGGGAGAGTATATTTTAACTCGAAATGACAGCTTTGTGGTTTTTTACAATTCCGTTTTGTTGACGTCACATGTCACATGCTGCCTGTGACACAACGTGGAAAGGTGTAGGAACAGGATGAACACATATGGCTCAGTAGACGAAGCATGGCGATGCCTCTAGACCAGGAAATTGGTGAGTGGAGAGACCTGTCATTTTCGGGTGAGGTAGCCAGGAATTGGAGGGATCAGACTGTGGTTCTTGATTCTCAACTTGGGAAAATGAGAAAATAAATGTAATGCCAGGTCCTCCGAGTTTTCTGCAAGAAGAGTGGTGCTGGAGGAAAGACTTGCTGGAGGACAGCTCCGGGGCTCACATCTGCTGGAATCTGGTCCTGCTTGCTTTGCTTCTCGTCCCTGTCCTACATCTTTCTATCTTGTCTAGCTGACCACTCTCGCTCTGTCTCCTGGCTAATTTTCCTTCCTCCTCCCTGTGAGTAAACTCTTAGCATTTATTATGGTGAGTGCCCTTCTTCCTCAATGACCTTCCTATTGTATTAGCAGAGAACATTGACATTCTCTCTCAAATTATATCTGATGTGACCCTCCACCCTGTTCTCTTAGAGCTCAGCTTAATCTAGATTTATCCAACTCCAGGTTGTCTTTCTAGCTTCTTACTTCCTGTATCCCTGGTTTTACTGCTGGCTTTCTCCCCTGCTCTGCCCAGCGAGTCTTTGTATAGTTGCATTAGGATCACAGGAGGAACCTTTCCAACTCCCCTGCCCTCTCCTCCCAGCTAACTGCTCTCCACGCCATGGCCATGCTGGCTGCAGGCTGTGCTCCTTAGCCATGTGTCACGAGGGTAGCTCCTCCTCCCTCTCTCTCCTGCCTCTCCCCTCTCCTCTCTCCCTTACCCCTTGTATTACAGATTTGTCTCTTGGCTTCCTCCTATTTGCCTGTGGTCTAACATAGCATATGCACACAACATCGATTCAAGAAACTCTTGCTGGAGACAAATATATCAAACAAATGATGGCGGTTGAAAAACTGGACAGCACTTGCAGCCAGTGTAAGTGTAAGTGGTGTTCAAGGAACAGCACCCGAGTTCAGAGTGTGAAGGAGGAAAGCCATTCTTACTGAGGCTGCCACAAAAGGCTGACGGTCAATGTCGTGCTAAGAAATAGGAAAGTGAAATGTTCATGAACTGCTCTCCAAGGCCCAGTGTTAACTCAGAAACGAATTTGAACTTCAAAAGTTTACCAGTTCCCTCTGATAAGAATAGAATTGCAGATTATAGTCATGCCTCAGTAAGTAATCTACAATAAATTCTCAGAATTAAATATAGCCTCAAACCTTAATAACTGGGTATTAATAGTCTTTTTTTCTTTTCCTTTTCCATGTCTACATTTTTCCTTCTCTTCATTTCCTCCTTCTATTCTTTCCTTTTTTTCCCCCCCTTTTTTCTTTCTGGTGCAGTCTGGCTACCAGGAATTACAAACCATCTTGTGCTAAGCTAGGAAAATGAATTGTCCTGTTCATCCAAGGAAAATTTTATAAATTTCAATGACCAAAGCAGCATTGATAAAATGTACATACAATTTATTTTTTTAATAATCTTCCTAGTTTTAAGACTAAAGACATACTGTACATGGTAGAGACTGGACAGCTGTTTGTCAAAACTTGATATTTGTGCTCACAGCTCCACCATATTTCTCCTTCATCACAGTGGTATGACTGTAGCTGAGCTTATGGCATGTTAGAGGAAAGCAGAGGTACACCTGGGTCTGTTCTGTAAATCTCTCCCACTGTGGATCATCCCGTGCCTTTAAATGGCCATGGAGATGAATTGACTCACACAAAATAAAGACTGGGAAGGTGGGCTGCCCCACTGCACTGGGTCTGACACTTGCTATCGAGTGGAGTGGGCAGGGTGAATGATTAGCCCTTACAGATATGGGCAGCATCATAAGCCATATGAGGCGCCTGCTACAGTGGACAGATGTATGCAATGACAATTTTTCTAGATAGTCAACTAATAAAACACACGGGTGAGTATTTTCTCTCTATCTGCTTGCTCTTCATCAACCAGCTGTGGGCAACAGACAACTGCCCTGCCTCAGTGGCAGTAGAAAGCAAGACCGGGTTCAACTGCAGACCCTGCAGAGAGAGCCTCATTTCTCCCAGGAAGGCCCAAGACAGACCTGATTTCACATCGGAGTGCAACCGTGGTTGCCATGACAACAAGGTGATGTTTTTTGCTTCTGTTAGAAACATCTGAAGCCCATGCCGCACCTTTTCCAGGTCGAATGCTTTATTCAGAGGGAACATGGACAGATTCCCGCATCCCAGCAGGTCACAGTCGCCGCTGCTGGGCTCTCCTCCCCAGGCAAGCTTCAGCCCAGCCTTGGCCTTCCTCATCCCATCAGCAGGAGGTGGGGACACAGGAGGCCTGGGCCTGGGGAGAGGGGAATCTATGAAAATAGCCTGGTGTAACCTGACCCTCTGATTGAGGGGAGGAACTGACTTTTGTTCACTGTCTTTGGATGCGTCTGGCAATGACCTCTACCACGAGTGTCTTCACAGGAGGCAGAACTCCATTTTCATTCCTTCACAGTAAAGACCATCATGTGCAGAGAACCTGGGGGAAGAGGAGGGTTCTTAATGTGCAAAACGCATCTTCAGGGCTTGTCTAGAAAGCAGCCAGAATTGCCAGGGAATGATTACCTCCTGCCTTTTGCTTCAGATAAAGTGTCCAAATCTTTAAAGAGGATTACAAGGGCCTGTGTAATCTCACCTGGCCCACTCCCACAGGCTCACCCCAGGCCAGGCCGCCTCTCTGCCCAGCCAATCTAGTCAGCTCTTCACAAGACCATGCTCCCTTGTAGGCATCTTGTACTATTTACCCGTGTTGTTCTCTGCAAACCAGGGTTTGCTTACCCGGTCTCGCCTTGTCTTCCTGAGAAGACATTTCTTTGCGTGCATGTCCCTGGATGCTTCTTTTCATCTCTGAGAATCTGTCTCTATTCTAGCTTTTTCTACTGCCCATGTTAACAATACTTACTGTTAGAATTGTAAGAATTGTAAGCATTTTACAATACAGGTAAAGGTTTCTCAAAACTAGATATTGCTTTTGTTCTTAAATGTTCTCATTTATACTTGGAGTAAAAAAAAATGTCAAGAAAAATTTCAAGTAACAGAGTAAAATTATCCTAATAGTTAGATTCATAAAATAATACAACAGACTGATTTAATGATAAAAATCTCCTTTTCCAAATACTCTCAGCATTTGGAAAAAAAAAAAAGAGAGTTTTGATTTCATGTACCTGCCTTCCTAGTAATCAAACACCATTTTATTTTTTCATTTGTCCTTTATTATCTTTTACATCACTAAGGTATTACTCTTAATTATAATTATATAAATTAAATTAATTCATTTTTTGTAATTATTTTTCCAAGAATATGGAAAGCATTTTATTAGAAATGAAATCAAATCTATGGCTGATGTGAAGAACAGCAGTGAAAACAACTGGTAAAGAGACTGCACAGTCTATCACAATACAGGTAAATATTTAACAGAGAAAGGACTAGTGAAACAAAGCACAGTGGCTCCTGAATAGAATCCTTGCACTTGGGAAGCTGAGACTAGGGAAGGACTCAGTTTCAGGAAATCTAGACAAAAATAACCTACAAGACCTCATCTCATCAGAAAATGCTGTTAGTCCCATTACCGTGCCTGGATAGGAAGAGAACAGTCCAGGCTAGCCTGGGCAAAACAGGAGACCCTATGTCAAAAATAACCAGAGCTAGAAGGGTTGGAAACTTGGTCCAGGTGGTGGTGTGCCTGCCTAGCACGCATGAAGTCCTGAGTTCAAAACCTTCCTACTGCAGATGAACGAACAAACAAGTATGTAAGTATGTAATAAGTTCTAAGTAAATGTCTAAATAAATGAATTTCTACCTACATTTCTAAATAGATTAAGTACATAATAATTTCTAAGAGTCCTAACTCTTTAACAGGCGATTCCTATTAACATAAACCTAATCTCCTTAGAGGTAAAATAAAATAAGAGATTTCTTTTTTTTTCTCTCAGATATTTTCTGCATTGTGTTTTTATCTCCCCCTGGCAGTTTTGGTATCATGGGTTCATTCTGCGAGCTGCTGGTCCTCTGCTCGGTGAATGGCGTCTTTTCTGTGCTCAGGTTGCTCTGGGCCCATGCTCACTGTGACAGTCTGGGCAGGGTACCAAGGGGACAGACACACATTCCCAAGTCTCCAACTGTAAAGCTCTCCATCCGTGCAGCCTTGGCACTGGAGGGTGAAATATCAATTATGACAAACATATTCTGGGCATTTTAGAGGCATTACTCATTCTTCGATGTGGAATGGGAATTTGTGCTTTTAGGAGTAGAGAGAAAGTTGGCAGAGGAGCACTGAGAAGTCAGAATTTCCCTTCCAAAGGGAGATGGCGAGCAAAACCTCCTGCCTTACTTAATCCGCCTCTCTCGGGGTGGCGGAGCCAGCATCCATTTTCTAGGGAAGCACATCCACTGGCGATTGCTTTGATTTCATTGTGCAGGAATCTGAACAAACAGCCAGTAGATTAATGTCTGAGCAGACAGCGCCATGCGACCTTCAGCAGCAAACCTCCTTCAGAACACACCCGTGTGCTCTAACTGCCAAGCGCATTTAACTGTTGCAAACGGTCTAAGACCACAGGACATCTGTGTCCTGTGCACTGCAGAGCAGTGTCCTCTGCCTGGCCCCTCGGGGAGGAGTTCATGCAAAGCATCACACACGTGCTCCTTGACCTCACCCCCTCCACATCTCTCCACGTGGTGCTGCACAGGCTAGGAAGAAACTATTTGCAGGTCCTATTTGTTTTTCCCCTTTGAGGGATGGAGGCATTGAAGAGACACTCTTGTCTCACCCAACCATTTGTTTCTGGTGGCAGGCCAAAGAAAAATAATGTAGAAAAGACAATGCATTATTAGGGAAGACCACCTTCCATAATCGTAAAAGAGGCGGTGAACTAAAGAGATATAAAACTGCAGAAAGATACAAAGAACAGACATGGAAATCACACCCTTAGTTCTGCTATTGTTTTAAGTGTTTACCTCTGAGTTTGCATAGTCTCTCATGCATAAGTTTCTATGCAGACACCTGTGCAATTAAGAGGCAAGCCAGTTAGGCATACTTTCATTGTACCTTAGATACTCAAAGGTATACCTTGTATAATTTCTATTTTGCATATTCATTTTCTTTCTTCTATCTCTTTCTGCCTTTATCCCCATGACTCCATCTCTCTGTCTTTTCCTCTCTTTAATTCAATATTGGGGTTTGAATTCAGGGCCTCTTGCTAGGTTTGAATTCACCACTTTCTATGCGAATATGCCACCACTTGAGCCACGTCTCCAGACCTGCTTTTGGCTGGCTATTTTGGAGATGCAGTTTAATGAACTCGGCCTGAACTGTCCTTGAATTTTGATCCTCCAGCTCTCAACTTCCTAAAAATGTAGGAAATGTCTGCTTGACATTTTCTCTTAATGTACGTTTTTTCCCCCCACCCCCAAGATCTCCCCATAGTGCATTATACTGTAGAATTGAATATATGAATCCATGTCTCTCTCAGGAGAGTCCAGAATCTCAGTTCCTTTGTTCATGCATCCATGGGCTGTGGGGAGGCAGTGTATGGACCCCCTATTCGTTGAGGAGTTCAGGGTGAGAAAGTATCATTTGTGTATATGTAGGCGGGTTCTTTCCACCACTCACCTTCAGTCTGTCCTGAACTTTCACCCCTTTAAGCCCAGCTTCAGCTTGCTCCTTCAGATCAACCCATCTGTGTGTCAGAAAGTGATTTTTGCTGTTGTTGCATTTTCCCTTACAGAAATGCAATGTAGGACAGTAATCCCCAAAATTCACAGAAACTAATACCTCTTTGTCATTGACTCCAAGCCAAAAGAAAAATTCCCATTTCTGACACTCATCTAAGGATGCTTTGCATGGCTGTGAAGAGGAGTCCCTCACAGCTCTGGGCGAGACATCAGTCACACCATCCTAGGAGAAAGTACAGCTCCAGTGGTTCAAAACTCTCTCTAAGATGGGGACACTCAGATTCACACTCAGCATTCTCTCTCCTGGAATATAATCTATAAGCACCCATTAAGGAGATACTGAAAGACCATGAAAGGTGTAAAGTAGCAGAAACACAATTTCCTCTTTTTTTTGGTGTGGATGTGGAGTGATATGGGATGGAGTGCTGACAGCACAGCACTAGCTGTCAATTCATGTGTTAGTATCTTATGATACTAACTGGGTTTCTCTTTAAGCAGAGGGAGCTGGGGAAGAGACGACTGAGAGGAATAGCGTCAGATGATCTCTGCCTGTTTTGTTTCGTTCTGGCACAGTGCTATCGCTTCCTCACGTTGGCTCTCAGAAATTGCATAGCATTTTCCATTGTTCAGTCAGAATAAAATTCATGTCATGCCAGAGTAAAACTGTGAATACACATAATTTGCCAAAGATCCTATTCTAAATACACTCCTTTCACTCTGGATTTTTAGAGTGAGAAAGCTTTTAAAAGCATATTTACTTTCTTCACCTTAACGTCATTCAAATTTAATAAATTTGAATGAAATCATTTCAGGATTTGGGAGTCTTATTCATATCCTAACAAACTACCAAGTAGCAATACTCAAATTCTTAGTTATATGGCCTTATGTATCTAGGTTTTGTTCTATTGTAAATCTCTGCTAGTACAGCCCAAGGTTTCTACTGATTATGACAAATGAGGGGAACCATTGAGCCTAATTTCCTTTGAGTCTGACTTACTTCACTTAATATGAAATGATTGTTGTCCTTAATGTACTATGTTATCTCTCATCTCTTTTGCTGTCCCTTGTTACAGTATCTCACTTTGTTATCTGATATATTGGATTTATTTGTAGTTGGTTATTTGAAATTGGACAGGGAAGGGGCGAAAACCAAGACGGGGGGGGGGGTGGAGGCGAGGGTAATGGGGACCAAGACATGTGAAAGGGTATCAATATATGTGAATTAATGCACCTTCTATCTGGCAAATACCATGTAACCCTATTATTAATTACAATAAAAAATAATAAAAATAAAAAAAATTCTCAGTTATACAATGCTTTTGACTACACAACATCCCATGAATTAGAAAAAAAAAATAGGATACATAGTAAAAGATTCCCAAACAAAAACAGAGATCAAATGCATAGTTGAGATTTCTTTTGCAGAAGACAAATACTACATTTTCTTTATTCAAAGGAAGAATTAATTACTGGATAAGCAAGAGGAAATGTAGACTCTCACCACTGCCCTCAGGAGGCTGCAGCTCTATCTGAGCTCTTTTCTCCTGAAGAAATTCAGCTTCCAGCATTTAGTACATGGCCACATGAATTCCATGAGAATTTGGTCCTTGCACCACACAACACGCTGCCGAATACGTGGACGACATCCATATGATGGTCAGAAACACACACGCAAAACCCTACGCTGGAAGTCTGGCCTGAAACAAGTGATCTGTGATCCTGTTTTCTTAGTGGTTTAGTGGCAGCATAGGAATCACTTATCTCAAGAGTTGACACTAGCTTTAAAGAAGTTCCTGCTTGTCAGGGTCTTAAAACATTTCCTGCATCTAGTCATTCATCACTACATTAAATATGTTAACAGGATACATGGAGCAATGCTTATAAAATATCTGCCTTTCACCATCAAGAAGGAGTATACATATTATAAATATATTACAATGATAAACACTTCAAAATCTTAAGTGTTTACACAAAACATGTATTTTCTAATCATGTTGCATTTAGACTGGTTGAAATTAGACTAAATATTTGAGATATGTGTTTTTTGTGACCCTGTGGATAATAAAATGGAAAGACTCCATGTTACTATTCCTTTAAGGAAACCTTCAAAGCCTGCCTTCTAAAACTCTGCCTTTATGCTATCTTACACCCCTGAGCAGTGCTGGTCTTTCTTATAGTTCCTTAGGAGAACATCGTTATATTCTTCATTGGGAAATTTTCTCTTGAATTACCAGAGAGCTGATGAGCACGATTCTAAGAGCATTTTGTATTTGAATGGTCTTTAAAAATGGGCTTGATGGAAGGAAAGTGAAAATATCTATTTGATTAATTTAATTACTACAGGTGAAACTTGAAAAAAATGTGAATACTTTCCTTGCAAGTAGATTGGCTCTTCTTTTTCCTGAGGCTAAACTTTTATATTCAAGAGCTCTCAAACACATATCCTGCTGTGATATAATGGGATCTTATGAAACTGGGTTACTAAGTATTTCTAGAAACTGAAAAGAAGATTCTTTAATCTTTCAACCAGTGGTGCTTCCACTGAATATGATGAAGTCTTTAAAAAATTGTTTGAAATAATGCCTTCTTGTCTCTCCCTTTCTTAAGAGAAGCAAATACATGATGTGTTTCACCTAGTTTAAAGAAATCTGATTTGAGTTATGTTACATAGGTGACCTTCCAGTCTTTCATCTTCAACACTGGTTCAAATGTTGTTTTTTGGCTGATTTCTGCCCTGTTAGGTTTTTAAATCTCAATTGTGCCTTTACTGAAAAAACAAATCAGAAAATAAATGTGTTCTAGTTCATACAAAGTCATCCAGTGAGTGAGATAGGTGCCAAGCTAGAATCCTGGCTTATCGACTTTCCCTAGAAAGGTTTGCCTTGCTAACATTTTCAAGCTTCTTTACTATGTGATAATGAATGACTTCACTGTTCCACCATATTTGTTTTCTTATCTGCTTGCAGACATGAAGAGATGAGGAGTTGGTGTCCATAGTAAGAGGACCGCAGGGTGGCAGAGAATCCAGCTCTCTACCAGCCAGCTACAGAGCTGGCATCTGTAGACAGGGAGGTCTGACTGGCTGTCCAGCACAGCCTCGCCCCACTGGAGTGTGGGCTGCAAATACTGGCTGGGGCTCTGGAGACAGAAACCGTGGAGGTTCGAGTCCTGCATCAGGACTGCTGGGAAACAGCAAGCGCAGGACTTTATTGATGACATCCCCAGTCTCTTATCTCTGACACATCAGAGTATTTTAGGAGGGGGTTCTGAAGCCTGAAAAAGTAGGCAAGGCTTTGATTGTGGCTCTGGGCATGGCAGTCCTCTTTCTACTCCTCCTCCTTTGTCTCACAGTTTTTTTTTTGTTTGTTTGTTTTTTTACTGGGATCTTTAATAGTACTAAAGTATTCAGGTTTCAGCAGCAGCACTGATACAAATTGCTAATTGTAGTTATCTCTGTTTCTAGAGGTCTCTAATCAAAGATGTTTATTTTCTTATTTTGTTCTACAAATCCACACACATGCCTTCTGTAGTATAAATGAAATCCTTACTTTTAAAATGTGCAGGTCATCTATAAATGTTATATCTTTTAGTGAGACAAGTCAAGACCAAAGGAACAAAAGGCGCATGGTATCCTTAATATGTGGCTATTAGATCCAAACAGTACAAGAGCGAGGACTCAATATTTGCATACCCAATGCTACGGACATGGTATTGGAAATATAAATACAACTACATAGTCATAAAAACCTATGACTCTATAGACATAATGTTTCATTACATAGATTACTATGTATCTATGACATACAAACCCTCAGCCTAATTTTAATTATATTCTAAAATCTAAGTGCCAGTGATTGTATATAGAGATTCCCTTCTTGAATACTTGTTTGTTAAATACATCATTTGAAATATGATGTAAAACTCAATGTTAATAACGTCTTTAATAAAAAAACTCATGAGGCAGGCGAGGCATTTAACTTCATAAAGGACAAGACAGAGTGTCTTTCCTATCTGGTTTCAATAGCATCTGATTCCTACCGAAATGGCTAAAACATGGTTCCTGCAGAGATTCTTTCCAGTCGCTCACTGGGTTCCAGTTGTTCTGCTTTACATTCTCTCCATAACAAAGAACTAAACGTGTTCAGTCCTCAGGGTTAGGACACTGAGTCAGGAGGATATTAGAATAAAGAAAGAGTGGAGAGCGAGCTCCACGGACTGGATCAGCTTTCGTGCTATGTTGGGGAGGGATGTCATGGTGAGCTGAGGAGGTGTCATGGTGGAGGCGTTCTAGACGGGCGCAGGTCACAGGTAGCTGCAGAGTTGCTAGGAGCTTGTGGTAAAGGCCCGGTGTTGGGAACCTGCTGTACAGTCTAACAGTTGGTCCAGGGGTGGCCGGATTCCAGGAACTCAGGCGCTTGTCACCCGAGGGGGGGAAGTGGGCTTTCACATTTCCATGATGACTCAGGGCTGGAGATCAGGCTGAAGAATTTCAGGAATATGCAGGGTGTGTGTGTGTGTGTGTGTGTGTGTGTGTGTGTGTGTGTGTGTGTGTGTGTGTGTATGTGTGTGTGTGTGTGCAATCAGGAGGCCTTGCCAGAAGAGTAACATTGAGTTATGAGAACAAATCAGAGACTTATCACTCAGGGCCTCAAATAATGGCACTGCTTCTTCCTCCTCCTTCTCTTCTTCCTCTTTCTCCTCCTCCTCCTCCTTCTCCTCCTCTTCCTCCCCTCCGCCCTCTTTCTTTGCCTCTCTTCCACATTGCTGTCATCTGGAATGTTCTTCCCCCATACCTAAAACCACAGCCCAAGCATCATTGTTTCACAGAGACTTTTGTGGACCACCAAATGAAAGAAGCTTCCACTCATTCTACTTCATTTTTTATACCATTTATCGCCATCTGGAAGCAAAACACATACTCCTTAACACGTTTGGATTCATCTCTGAACAGTAACAGGTAGGCAGGGAAGAAGGAGGGAAGATGTCTGCCTCAGCCAGGGCTGGGGGCTGATAATTAGAGTAACACCTGCAGTGCGGCCAGTCTACGTGGGAGTTCATGCTAAGCCCGGATGGGAGGGACCCCCAAGCTGTGCTGTATGTCCCTGCCTTCTTGAGGTCTTCATTGTCCACATCACTCTCATTGTCTATGAACACCTAGGAGCTATGCATTATTTAAGATTTGATTTGAGAGCTAATACTCCACTGCCCAGTTACAATTTCAACAATATGGCTAACTTTGCCTGCCAGTCAACTGGAGAACAGAATAAGCAAAGTTATAAAACTTAGAAACCAGGGCACCCAAACCATGGAAAAACTATCAACTAGTAACTGAATTCATTTTTCTTTGGACATAGGAAACAGGTAACCAAAGTATGCATTCATCAATGGAAGTAGTATCTCCGAACAACAATGTAAGAAGGGTTATAGTTTATTTTTTTCTTTTCAAGGGTAACTGTTTCTCATAAAACACTGAGTTAATGTGGTACATTTTGTAGGAATGAAAGCAGTGGAACTTAAGTCATTTAACTTTGTTCACTATTTTAAAACTTGCTTTCCTTGCTGGGGAAAATACAAATGGGAACAAAGAACATCTTTAATTGAATTTTGTAACTGCTCACTTGCATAAATGCTTGTACAAAATTATAGAGCCAAACTTACAAGCTCTTCACCATAGGAAACAAGATGCATTTAACAATCAGATGATGAGAACAACATGACTACACAGGAACACTCTGTCACTAGAGCTAACAGGCAGGGAGCGAGTTGAAGACCTCTAGCTCCATGGACACAAAGCTTAATGTACATGGATACAAAGCTAATTTACAGTCACAAAATGATTCTTCCCAGAAACAAAAAAAAAGTAGCTGCATGTTACCCTAACAGTGATCTTACAAAACAATCTGGCATTTATAGTGTGAACCAGAGTGTTTCTTACTCAAATATGTCATTTCCATTGATTGGGAGCCTCTGTTTTCCAATCATTTGCGGCTGAATTTACAGTGGACCTATATGTATGTTTTCTGGAGCAGTGACTGAGATTCTGAACTAAGTATCTCATTTCTGAAGAGATGTGTTACTCTAAGATGGTGATATAATTAAGAAGACGAAGAAGGTGAGCATGCACTGCTAGCACTCTCCTGTCACTCCTCCTCAACTTCTAGAGGTGCATGAAATCTCAGCAGTCTTGAGAATCCAGCTCTTTCTGGGTGATAATAACAAACTTCTTTGCAAAAAAAAAAAAGTCCAAGCTTTGGGGACATCAAGTGAACATGGGCATTATTTGGTCATATCTTCTATACCCCAAAAACATGTGTGCTTGTGGCTGTGCTAAGGGTTTGATTGAAACCTCAAGCTTTCTGGACAAATACTCTACCATCAGACTCAACCCTCCATTCCTGTAAATCACTCACATCTATGCTTTCATGTCATTCAAAATGAGATGCTCATTTAAAAGAAATCATACCATAGGAAAAGGACAAAAAGAATGAAAAGATTCAATCCTTGAGGCCAGTGTAATGCTTGTAAACAGTGTGTCATTCCATATCTACATTTTATTTCACACACATACACTATATATACATATACATGTGTGTGTGTGTGTACGTGTGGGAGTTTTATGATATAGCCAGGCTGGCCTCCAATTCCCTGTGTAACCCAAGCTGACTCTGAAATCACAGTTCTGATTCTAGAGCCACAATCTGATGTCAAAATTTCTCACATAAGAATTCAGTTTGAAGAGACATTTTGTTTTTGTTTCAGTTTAGCTTATTCTGCTATACAATCTATAATCCACTCCACATATTAACTAATAAACTACAATTGTTCAGAAAGCTATCCATTTGTATAAAAATCTCACATATAACATGTCTGTTTCTGCATTCAGAACTATCAACAACTAGTTTCTAGCTATACAAGTCTTTCTCTACTACAATTGAGTTCTGTTTACTGTAGTTTCCCACACATTGTAATAATTGGTAAACGTATGCCTTCCTTTCTTCACACTAACACCTTTAGAGAATTTTTGAGTCAACTTATATAGTTCCACAAATTCTAATTAAATCTTTCCAGTATGAATTTTAAAGATTATGTATGAAGCAATATCTAGATATGCCAAAGCAATGAATACATATAGGAATTCTGCAACTGGCCAGAAGAAAGAGACACTGTGGGCCTTTGAATTTAAAGTCAGACATGTCATTAAATGCAATATGATGCTACATGAGGAAATGGCATCTGGATTTAGATTTGGAAATTGAATAAAAGCAATGACCTACAAAAGCAAGTTATTTTGTCTCTTTAAATGAAAATAATGTGGACAAATAATAACTACTTCCATTATTTAGGACTTTTTAGATTTTTGTATAAAATTTCATTTTCTCATCATATTTAACAATACATTCACACAAACATGGTTCTCTTTATATCTTAATGTACGTTGGAAAAGAGGAGAAAATTTAGAGTATGAATAGTATTTCAAAGGGAAGTAATTGGAGCCCACAATTTCAGCTTTTACATAGTCAGTACACATTGTAAGCGGATGTCCTATAAAAATTTTTAAAAAACTCCTTAAAAATCTTTTATTTCATTTTTTGTAGCTTCCTGGTGCCTCCTAAGCTCTGACATGAATAATCTGTTTGCTGGTTTTTTATCATTTACTTTTTTTTCTTCTTACATATTGTTGATAATCTTACTACGTATTGATTTCAGAAAATCTTAGGTCAATCAGTCACATTTTATAATGAGCCTGCCCTTCCTTCCTTCCTCCCTCCCTCCCTCCCTCCCTCCCTCCCTTCCTTCCTTCCTTCCTTCCCTTTTTCCTTCTTTCCTTCCTTCTTCCTTCCTTCACATTTTGTGATTTGTGTGGACTTGTTTATATGTGAAAATCAGATACCATTCTGCCTGAAAGTAGGGCTTGTATTTGAGCCCTCCTTCAGCTTTCTACAAAGGCTTTCTGAACCTTGACTGACCTTCCCCAACCGTGCTCCTTCAAGCTACAGGCAATTCTACTGAATTCAATGACTTATTTGGGAGCCTGACAAATATCACTCCAGGCACTGAAATCATGATTTAAACATATGGCTGTCAGACTAACTTAGGACAGTTCAATCTGTAAAATAGCTACTTTTCCTAGAGGTACAAAGTCTCTCAAGGTCACTGGAAGAACAACAGCAGTGTGTGGTTCGCAGAGCTAACAAGGAGGACAAATAGCAGAGCGTCAGTCTAGCGGAGCTGCTTTGGAGATCTGATATCAACATTCTGGCTTTAATATAGAATGGTGCTATGATTCACTCAAGTTCATCATGGAGAAAACTTGCATGCTACACTATTTCCACACAAAACAAAAGAAAAAAGTGCCATAAAGAAAGGCCTCTGTACGAGTATTCCTGAATCCTTTTCGAATTTGTTAAAATCAAATGAAATATCCTTTCAGTTTTACTTTCTGGGGTCTTGTGACTCACTTCCTGTTTCAGCAACATCTCTAGTTGCTAGAAAACAGTAAGACAGCCCAAATGGACCTTTTCTGATTGACTCCTATTTTCATTCCATTTAGTGTGTGTGTGTGTGTGTGTGTGTGTGTGTGTGTGTGTGTGTGTGTGTGTGTGTGTGTGTGTGTATTAGTACTAGGCTTGAACTCAGAGCCTGGGCTCTGCTCATGAGCTTTTTCATTCAAGATTGGTGCTCTACCACTTGAACCACAGTTCTATTTTCAGCCTTTTGGTGACTGAAGTCCATAAGATTAAAGTCGATGGACTTTCCTGCCTGGGCTGGCTTCAGAATGTGATCCTCAGATCTCAGCCTCCAGAGTAACAATGATTCCAAGTGGGAGCCACTGATAACTGGCTTGATCTCATGTTTGTTTAACTTCAGTGTCACTAGACCTTCGTTATCTTGTTGGAAAGTGGTGTGTGGGAGTTAGGTAGAAAGGGAATTCTTCATCTACCATCGTTGAGCTGTGGTTTGAATATTTTAGCGAAAGTCTTAAGTGTTTTATGTCTTAATGTGCTGGCTAAATTGGTTTTCTCTGAAATAATGACCTCACTTTCCTTGCTGCAGGCTGCAACTATACGATGAAGATCCCCAATGGTCAACAGGAATTTGATAAATTTTGGCTAAGTGTACCTGCTTCACTTAAAGCCTCAACCGAATCAATCAAACCACATCCAAGATCTTGATTTCAAAATCGAGAAGCTAAGAAATGTTCCAAGAAAAGCTCACATTTCTACAGACTGTTGCATTGTAAAAATTGTTTCAAAGACTGTAGTTACCAATTGGTAAGAATTTTTAATGTTTTAAAATAAATATTGATGTACAATGAAAATGAGTCCTCTTTATCTCAAAGAAACTGAAGTTCAGAGAAGAACAACTTTCAAATTCTTAAGTACACAATGTATTTTATGTGTCTATGGCATTTTCACAAGAAACCCCTTGGACCATTAATGTGTTCTAATAAAAATTATTAAATGCCATGTAAGAATGCTTTTTTTAAATTAAACTTTCTTTTTAGGTCTTAATTAAATTATTGTTGAAAATACTTAAATATTTGTGATCAAAAATAATTTCAGCACTTTTTCTTAGCAGTTCCACTCTTGATCTATGTCAGGTGGCCTAATTGTCACTGTGTTGTGATCAGAAATGTTTGGCAGTAACTCAATTCATATGTGGGTTCAAATCCAAGCTGTGGTTTATAAGCCTTTCAGATTCTTTATTTGCAAGCACAAGTACTATGAGAGTAGAATTAAATATTATATGAGAAAACTAGTGCTATGTCTGGTGTATCACTGCTAGAAAGTAACTGCTCATTTCCATGAGGAAAGGCGTGTCACTGTGAAATTCATTCTGTCATTTCCTTAAAAGGAGTTTGAGAATGATCTACCTTACGTTGAATTCTACGACTGTGTGGAAGTAGTGACTACCAGAAAGTCCACTCAGTTGTCTTCAGAATTACTGTGTATAGCTTTCAAAGGCAATTATGTCCTGCCATCTTTATGATCAGTTGAATGCAGAGGGTGGATATAAATAACTGTATTTGGCATTATGAACAATTTTGGTTCAGTTGGCCTTGGGCTATGGTTTTCTGAGGTTGTAATTTTTGTTCTTACCTAGATCAATTCTTTCTGGATAAAATTCAAAAATCTCATGAAAATCAGTCTACTTTTTCTGAGATTTGAATGACTGATTCATAAATAATTATGCAAAAGTGATTGACAGTCATCTTCACAAGATAATGTATAAGCATATTTATAGCTTATATGTGATATATAACATATATTCAGAGAAAGATTGAAAATATTGCTTTATATGCACATACATATCCATATGTATGTATATATACCTATATAGAGAGATAAAAGCTGGAAATCTCTCTATATACCAAATTTATGCTCTCTCTTTATATAGATCTCATACATTTACAGAGAAACTGAAAATTCTCTGTAAATACACAGCATATATGCTATACATAGATCTACATATGTTAGGATATATGATATAGAGGAATAGTGGGATATCTCTCTATAAATTATATGTTACATAGAGAAGCTACATGTTCTATATAGAGAAGCTAAAATTTTGTACATATCTATATTTTATATATTTATGTACATATATAGCTATGTATAAGAGAATATATATGCATATATATACATATACACACACAGATATTTTTAGCTTTTCCCTTAAAAACATTCTTAATGTTATTATAAGCAGAGTAGAAATAGGTTTGGCTAAACTTCCTTGGCATAATCACAAATTAGAGTAAATAAAATCCAGCTATTCCCATTAGCTAGATGTAACACAGGGCATTAATTACGTTTCAATTCATTCATATACATTCATAATAAAAATTCACATCCACAAGCTCATTTTAATTTCTTTCCACAAAGCACAATTATTGTAAATATCAGAAAGTGGGAGCTACTGAACAGATGGGGCATTAGTGTCTTAATTCTTGATTTTTGTTCTAGTAAATCCTTCCGTTTCATATCCTTTCCCCAAATCCTGTGGCCATTCAGGGCACGATGAATAATGTTTTAAATGCTGTTTAAATGTTAGTATTATTTTCTGCTTTACAATTTTAAACATATTTGAATGTAGGATGTCCAACAACAGGCTATGAAAGCACATTAGACTTCAAAGATTTTAAAACAGACATGCCATAATCATGCCAGAAGATGCTGAATTAACGACATTAATTTCTTGGAACCAAAATACCTATTATTTTTTATGCCTGACAAGTAATCTCTCCAAATTGATTTTCTAACTCACATCTTCTTTTGCTTCCTGCTAGATACTTCATGCATTACAGACTAGGTATCATCTCTTTATTCCATTTATCTTGAAAAAGAAAATAGATGTAAATATGCATTTCTACAGTTTAAAATGACCTTCTGGCAATAAAGTATACATGCACATATACTTTACACTTACAAATAATGGATAATTAAATGCCTTAATTTTGTCATAAGAATAGAGAATAAACGTTCTTCCATCAAGTCATGTAGCACATGGAAATTTAAAATATCATATCTAGAAGAATGGAAAATTGTAGCATATTATGTTTTTTGACCTCTGTTTAGACTTAAACCACAGGTTTCAGGCTCCTGATTGAATCAACAGAGCTAATAATAATTTTTTAGGAAACCTTCCTCCATTTGGAGATTCACAGATACTTTATTTTATTTAATTTTTTGTCAGCCATAGGGCTTTGGACTTAGGGCCTGGGCACTGTCCCTGAGCTTTTTCACTTAAGGCTAGCCTTCTACTGCTTTGAGTCACAGAGCTACTTCCTGTTTCCTGGTGGTTAACTGGAAATGAGTCTCCTGGACTTCCTGCCTGGGATGGCTTTAATTGTCATTTCCAGATTTTTGCCTCCTGAGTAGCAAGGGTTACAGAGGTATGAGCTACCAGTGCCTAGCTTTTTACTGATATTTTAAAACAAATTATTGCTCCTACTACCACTTTATTATACTTTCCCTAATTCTGAATAAACACACATTTACTTGCTTGAGTTAATGGGCTTGATATCTATGAAAAGGACATTTCTAAAAGACAGTGGGTGATTCTGGGTGACATTTGTTTGGGTTACCAGTAAACTGAAAAATGCTAGTGGGGTTAAAATTGTATATTTACATTAACTATCAAATAATCTCTGTTTCACACACACACACACACACACACACACACACACACACACACACACACACAATAGGTTTTGGGGGAATTTCTGATGCCTTATGGTGAAAACAACAGTGCTGCAGATGTACCCTGAGGAGAGTGGCAAGAAATGGAATGTTTTCTCTGCTTGGCTGTCTGTCCACTTGTACTCACTCTCGGGATTGGGTTTTATGTAAAATACTACAGCTAAGAAACCTGCAGTGAGAACTGTTTTTCTTCTTAGAACCTCTTATAAATACAGCCCTAGGATTAAGGTGGTATAAACAAGCAACTTGTCCCAGAACTTGCCTGATGATTGGCAATTCTATGTATGGGTTGTTTTCTATTTACAGTGTGGACACCATCAGTCCTGGGGTTTATTGCGAACATGCTATTAATACTACATGCTGGAGGAAGAAGAAATTCATGGGGATAAGATACAAAGGGAAATTTCTATTCAACCTTTGCTTTCCCAAGGAATGCTACAAGTACAATATGTGGTATTCCTGCTACTTAGAAAATGTCAGGGAATGAGATGCAGAAAAACTAAGTCTGTAGGCAGGACACACGGTTGAGTGTGGATGACTTCTCTTATAGCTCCCATCCATTCTCAGCCACTTACTGTGCCATGATGAACTGAATTTGCTTTCCATAAGAATCGCGAAAACATTACATATTTGGGAAATTCCATTTGTCATGGTTGAAGTGAACACACACTCATCCCCACTGAAGAGATTTTGGTTGTATTTTTACTTTTATATTCACCACGTCTCTCAGTATGTGGCAATGCCAAACTATGCTCCTAATCTCAAGTAATAATTTATCTGAGTTGTCCAGCTATCAAAAGTATCTAGATGACCATAAAAATATGCTATTTTTAAAAAGTCTTTTATAAATAGTGGTATCTAGGAGTCAAATATTCTATTCTTAAATCACAACTATTTTTCCTTTTCACCCACTAATGTTTTACTTCAATGTCAATTCTAAAGGAATGACCGTTCTTCAAATACAGTAGTTTAGTTCATGAAATAAGATGGTTTGCATTATATCTATTGGAAACTAGAAAACAAGTTTGAGTGTCATGAAATGTCCCACGTAAGTATTCATAAGTATGTATGTATGTGTGTTTCATGGCAAGGTATGCACGCGCCGCTGTATTTGGTGACATAGTAGAGCAACAGTAGGCCTGTTTTCAATACGTTCTAGGTTTTGGCTGAAGCTTATCATTTTATGATTCCTCATTTCTTTCCCTTAACCTAAATCATTGTTTAAGTAATACAAGCTGTGCGGAATAAAGGGGAACACGCTTGCTATTTTTTCCCCAATTGGTTCATACGTGGTGGAATACAATCAGCACTGCTTCTTCTTCAATTAGGTCAGGGCTTCCTGCCACTTAAGACTGACAGGAAAAGCACCGTGGACCACATGCAGCAGCCTGGGCACCGGGTGGAGAGCCGCTAGGCTTGCCCAGTGTCTGGGCCCAGGTCTGACCTCAAATGCCTTCTGCCAAACGCTGGTGGCTGTGGGGCGCCCGGGCTCTGGGGGGCGTCGGGGAGCCGGGGGAGGCTGGCACGCCTGGCTGAGCATCCAGGCACGCTCCGTGGGCCGCGCGCTGGACGAGCTCGCCACGGGCGGCGTGGAAGACGGGGCCACGCGGGACGACCCGGCGCTCCGTGTCACCTCCTCCGCATCGCGTCCCGGCTGCAACACGACCTACAGACCCGGCGTGTCCGCGGGCCGCGGCCGCTCGCCGTGACCGTCGTGGGAGCCAGGACGGTCGGGTGGCGAGCGGGAGGAACGGCCTCGCGCGTTCCGACGCGCGGACGCCGCTCGTGGACGAGGCCCTCGACGGGGGCGTGGGGCCCGCAGCGCTGCTGGCCCCGGCGGTCCCTCGCTGGAGCCCGGCGGTACCCGAGGTCTTCGAGCGCGCCCGGGAAGGCCGCCGCGTGCCCTGGGCCGCCGCCCTCCCCCCCTCCCCCGCCCTCCCCCCCTCCCCCGCCCTCCCCCTCCTCCTCGCCCTGCCACTGACGTCATTCCCAGCTAGCGGCCCAAGGTCACCCGAGACGCGTGGACTGAGCACCACGCGGGGTGACGGGCCGCCGGCCGGGAGCGCGCGCCTGGCGCGGGGCTGGGCGTCTCCGTCCGTCCCCTCGGCCCGAGGCCCCGCGGGCTCCACGCTCGCTCGGGTGAGCGGGGCCGGTGCTGAAGGGACAGTTCCCCCCGGCGCCCCGAGCGCCATTCACAAAACCCAGCCCGGCCCGCCCGCCCCTTCCCACCTCGAGGGCTGTGGGTGGAGAGCTGGCGGGGAGGGGGCGGCGGGCTGGGCTCCGGCTCCGAGGCCCCGCCCCGCCCCGCCCCTCGACGCCGTGGCCGGCCCGAGAGTGGACGGGCAGGGGGAGCCCGAGGAGGAGCGCCGTCCTGGAAAGTTCTCAGCCCCCGTCCAGGCCCCGGCCACGGCACCTGTTCCCGCGCCCGCCCGCGGCCTGAGGAGGGGCGGGGACTCCGCCCGCGCCGCGCCCGCGCCCCCGTCCCCGACCCGCGAGGCCGCCGGGCCCGGCGCCGAGGCCCGCGCGAGGTGGGAGCGCCGGCGTGGTCCTCGGGTCCGCGCCCCGCGCTCGCCCGCCCCCCCGGGCGGAGGCAGGGATCCTCGGCGGGCAGAGCCGCCGCGCCGCCGCGGGAGCAGGGGATTAGGGCCGGAGCCGCGCCGCCGCCGCCGCCGCCGCCGCCGCCGCCGCCGCCGCGCGCGCGAGCGGGCGGATTGGTCCGGGCATGGAGCGGCGGGTCCCACCTTCCTCTCTCAAGTGAAATCTGCCCGCCATGAAGTCACCGCCGCTGCCGCATCCGCTCGGCCCCGGCGCGCGGACCGCGGGCTCGGCCCACGGACGTCTCTTGCGGTGCGGCCGCGCGCCGGGTCCGGGGGGCGAGGCCGGGCGCGAAGTCTCCGCGCGCCGCGTGAGGCCGGGGCCGGCGAGGACGCCGCTGGCCGGCGCTGCGCCGCGCTCGCCCGCCGGCCGGGCGCGCGGGCACGCGGGGACTCCAGCCTCGGCTCGGCCGCCGCCGCCGCCGCCGCTCCCAGACGCCGCCCGCCGCCCGCGATCCGGTGCCCACGGCGGCCCCGAGGTGAGTGGCGCGGGCGCGGAGCCGGCGGGCGGGAGCGGGTCGGGCCGCCGGGCGGCTCTCCGGGCGGGCTGGGAGCGCTCGCGCCCGAGCCCCGACTCCTCCGTCCCCGCTCCGGGCGCCCCTGATTCTTTCCACGGGGTGGGGGTGACATGTTGTTTTGGTCTCTCTTTTTTCCTCTCCCCCCGTCTGTCCCCGGCCGGGGGGAGCGGGGCGCGTGGGGAGGGGCGCGGGGCATCGCCCGAAGTTGCGGCGCGGGGAGGGAGACCTGTCTGCCGGGTCCGGGGCGCCGGGCTGGAAGCCGCCGCGCGCGGCTCGGCTGGGCTCGGCTGGGCTCGGCGTCGCCGGCCGGCCGGGCGGAGCGGAGGGAAGGCGCGGCGGGGCGCGGGGCGCGGGCGGACGGGCGCGGCGCGGCGGCGGCGGCGGGGCCCCGCGTCTCTTCTCAACTATTCGAGTGCATTCGCAGGAAACTTTGCCGCTCCACTCCGGCCCCGCCGGGCCATCCTCCGGGCCCCGCGCGAGCAGGGCCGCGGCCGCCCGCCCTGCCCGGCTTCGCCCTTCAGGACCCCCCCCCCCCTTTTCTTTTTTTATTACAAAGATCGACCACATGAGCGGAGCGGAGAGAACCGACGTTAGAGCTGCTGAAGGGGAGGGGTGGTGGCGCCGGGGAGGGGCGGGCGAGGTGAGGGGGTGAGCGGTCCGTCCGTCCGCGCCCCCGCGCCAGCTCGCGCTCCACAGGCCTCGCCCCTCCCTCGCTCCATCCCAGGCGTCCATTCCGGGGCTTTGCTTCCATGCCTGCCTGCGGTGATTTTTACTCAACCGCCACGATCCCAGCGTGTGGAAGGCGTTTTCTGGCGGGGTTAAAGGCGCTGCACACGAGCTGGGCATCGCTGGCCCCACCGAGGTGTGCAGACTCGGGACAGCGCGAGCGGGGCCGTTCTCACTTCTCACTCCAGAAGTGCAATTAGTGTAATGACCGTGCGTTAAGATAAAACGTTACCCCTTCTACTCCTTCACCAGAGAAGGCATGGAACTTCCCGAACTGGCTCCACAAATAGGCTCCATATGTCCCTCATTCTGCAACCTTTCCATCGTCCTCCATTCCTCCTGCAGCCCAGAGCCACGTCGACAGTCAGAAATCAGACAGGGGTTGATTGCACTGTACTCAGAGGTCCCCCTTCTTCAGGCAGAGCCGAGCCCTCCGGTCTGCCCTGCTCCGAGGAAGCAGCTTCTCGCAGCAGCCCGGCGGAACCGGGAGGACTGAAGAGCTCTGTGGACATGCTTCTCTGCGTGTGTGTACGTGTCTGCAGACCTGGAGGGGGCTCGCGAGCTCCGTGGGCATGCCTGTGTGCCTGTGTGTGTGTGTGTGTGTGTGTGTGTTTGCTTTGCATGTGAGAGAGACCTAGCTGCACATGGCCTGTCCCTACAGCATTGCCCTTTAGCCTCACGGAAACAGTAGAGAGCGTATTTGACAAGCGCCCATGGGCACAGCTCAGAGGCACGACTTCGGCATTCAACAGTGTGTTTCCAATGGTCTTTCTACGGAAAGACGGTTGCGTCTGCCATCAAGGTACACGCAGAAGGCAGAGATGAAGGCGGTTAGCCGAGCTCCACAGCCCACCCACAAACACTAGCTTTAAATAATTGCACTGCAGAGTTCAGGCATGGGGACTCAAATCAGGAAGGTCATCATTTTCAGACGATAAACAGGAAGAAAAGAAATCAAATTCTAATAGAAATAGAAATCCCGGGGAAGGCAACTCACGGCTTTGTTTTTGTTTTTTTAATGTTGAGCCATGCGATCACCTGAATGCTTTGCAACTTGGTTTTCTTGCACAGGGGAAATCAAAATATGGGCAGATTTCTCAATGGAGAGGTGGAAGAGCCAGCAGCCCATGCATGGGCCCGGTCCCCATCCGTCCAGGGAGGTGTCGTGTTCCAGTGAGGTCACTTCCTGACTTCACTCATCTGAGCTGCCTCAGTCAGCCCTAGAGGCTCTAATCTGAGGTGCCTTGCAAGACACATTGATCTCTACTTATTCTACTTTTCAGCTGCTGAAGCCGGTGATGAAGAAGAGTCTGGGTCTGTCTGACTATCTCTGGGCCTGGACCCTCCTTCTGAGCACGCTGACTGCAAGAAGGTAGGGACACTTCATTTTCCATTTGTATGAAGATTTGAGTAACTTTTCATTTATTCCATCAGGGGAAAAATTAGCCATGGGTGAATTCATGACTAAGGGAATTCAACAAACTTAACTGCCATAAAATTCCAGCTAAGAATAAAGTGACTATAGTTTAAATAATAGTGTAAAAAAAAAACCCAATCATTTTCTTTCTACCTTAGAAGACACTTAACAAGCCTTTGCTGAGAAATGTATTGATTTAGCATTTAAGTGTTAAATGGAACTTTTCACCGCTCAATTGTAATTGAACAAAACATGCTGTTTTCTAATTTATGGGAAAAAGTTACTTCGATTCATGTCTGCATACCACATATACTGGTTTTCCAACCAGAAAACTTCTAACTGGTTGTAGAGATCATTGAGTGACTTGCGAATCTTTATGGAAGTGGAAAGTTTAAGCTAATATTTGCAGGTTGACTGTCATGCTGCTATAAGTGGATATGAATGTTATGCTGGCAAGCCATTATTGACAGAAACAATAGATGGGCAGTGTGTGAGACAGGTATTTACAAAACATCTCTATTGAACCTACCCTGGAAAGTTAATGAGAAAAATGCCTAAATTGAACCACATTGGAAATATTTCCTAATGACCAAATAGAGAGCAGAAGATATATGCACTTGAATGCTCAAACATAAAAGACTCTTCATCAACCATTTACTATTTATTGTGTAGCCTATTCTGATAGGCAGTCTGTAAGGACAATCTGACAGATCGCCAATCACTGATATCCTTCCACAGTAAAGGGAAGTCTTATACTTCAGGGAAATAGGTGGAATAACCTGGAAAGATGTGGATTTAAGAGGAGGTTTTTAATTGGAGAAGTTGTCTGTTGTTATTTTTAATATTATGCATGCTAAATACGCAACCAGTGGCTCGTACATATTAGTGTCAGATACACCTAATGTGAGGAGTTAAGTGGTCTTCAGTGCTGTTGAAAAGCTGCGTGAGGTGTTACGATTGTAACGACCTGTAGGGGGAGGTAGTGACCAGTGTTTTATGATACTGTGCTTCATGTGGCATGAAAAGCAGGTATTATCACTGACGTTTCTCTTCAAAATTTATATTCATTTTAGAACACGCCACACTGGCGAGAAGTGTTGATTCCAAAATAAATGATCTTGAACTTTTTCTGAGGTTTCAATGGCAATTACAATATGACATGGTATATTAAAAATAAAAATTAGGAAGAGTCTGTTTAGGAAATCATAAAAAGGAAGGGTTCTTTTCACATGTGTAGGAAAAACTGGAATTCTTGGGGACAGAGAGGCTTATTTTTGGCATTTGTGTCAAAAATGCCAGTTGGCAAGAACCAACATTGAAACAACAAAAACACAGAAATAGTTCTTGAATTTTATGTAAGTTTTAAAAATAAAGGAGTTACAGGTAAAGGTAACAGGCGCCCTGTACTCTAAAGATTGCACTAATTTAGCAATTTTGCGTGTCACCCCATTTCACCTTTTCTCCCCTTCCCTTTCGTATTGCTTTCCGCCTTCCAGTTCTCTCCTAGAAGTTCCTTGTGAATTAAGGTGTCCTAGCATTTTTCTTCTACCTTTATCAAGATGACCTTCCAATATCCTTCAAAAGTGCCTGCGTGGCAGTTGGTTTTGTGACAATGACTTTGTATAAATAATCATATTCAGAAAACTATTTTTTCTTTTTACTGCTGTCATCTGCCAATGAGATGTACTGGAAGTCACAGAACTAACTGAAAATCTGAGTTTTGGAAAAATAGCAAGATGTTCAATTTTAAGAAAAGAGAGCAAACCCTCCATCTGTGTGACATTAATGGAGGAGAAAGAAAAAAATGCTTAATAGAAATACAGTCCATACAATTACTGTCGTTTAGAGCTTCTAGTCAAACTTCATCAGAAAAATGGCTGTTGCATTTTCCAATGTAAAATTAGTTACTTGCAGAAGAATATTTTGGAAATGGCACTTGATTGTACTTCTTGCTTCCACTAAATAAGTGAATTCTAATTTAAAATGATACAATTTCTCTTGAACTTATCAACAATAGAAGCATACAAGAGGAAGCAAAAAGTGTTTGGCATAGAAAATAGAAACAGATAATGTGGCAGTTTCTTAGTTTACAATCTGCATACTTTAAATTCAAGGTCAGAGCTGTCATTGAAATCTATTACTGAGTGTGATCCATCCTAAGATAGAAAGTGCTTCTCTCAAAGGATTTTGGAAGTGTCATGCTAATCATTACATAAAATACTATTCCACCAGCAAAGATAGTGTTAGGATTGATATAACAAACACACAGTATTTGAACTATAGTCACTCCAAAGTTTTAAATGGCTAATAATGATATAAGCGATATCTTCAAACAGAAATATTTAGATATAAATCATTTTATCATTATTTTGGTATATAGAAGGATGGTAATGGAATCTTAGGCACAAGTTGGAAAAAGCTGAGTTTTAGGTCAAGCTTTACTTATAAATGTTGTCTTACAACAAAACTGTGCTACGGGTTGAGTGAAACATTAACTTCGTTTTTTTCCAAACTATTATACCTAAATCCAGAGAGGAAAATAAATTAGAGATTTAAACAACTTTTGGAAATTATATCATAAATCATAAAGGGAATGGGAATTTTTGCTCTGATTAAAATATAATTAACCTAAGAAATACGTTTTGAATATTTCTTTCTAAAATATCCTCTCAAAATACCAACAACCAAAAGCCCAGATATACAGGAGGTGGATAAAGAAAGGAATGTTGTTAGAGAAAAAGTTAAGCTTGGGTTACATGCTAAATTACAAGCAAACTCAATGATCTTCCTTTCTTCTATGCAGTTTTTTTTTTTTTTTTTTTTTTTTTTTTTGCCAGTACTGGGGCTTGATCTCAGGGCGTGAGCACTGTCCTTGGCCTTTCTTGAGGCTAGAACTCTACCACTTGAGGCACAGCACCACTTCTGACCTTTTTCTACTATGTAGGTATTTTTAAAACTTGGATTTCTGCTAGCACAGGTTGACATTCTTGTTGCAACAGAGAAGATAACGCACTGCAACAAAATAAACATGTTGAGTTCTCAGTAGGAGTGGAACTAATTTCCTATAACTTTCCTCCCATATTTAGAAATAATAGAAAAAAAGAGTATCATGAATAAAGATGAAATGCCAACAGTTACACTACAGATTTTTTAATTCAGGAGAAGGAATTTTCAAAGGTTCAACAGAAAAGGAAGTAGGGAAAATCTTAAAAAAAAAAAAAGGTTTTAAATGGAAGTAAGTTTTAGTCGAAATGTATAATTGAGTCCTTGCGTCTCTCTCTGTGTTTCTCAGCTATGGACAGCCCTCGTTACAGGATGAGCTTAAAGACAATACCACTGTCTTCACCAGAATTTTGGACCGACTCTTAGATGGTTATGACAATCGTCTGAGGCCAGGGTTGGGAGGTAAGTTGTATTTTTGTTTTAAAAGATAATATTAGGAAGTGGGGCTGTGGCTCCAGGGGTAAGGCTGTAGCCTTGAGCTAGAGAGCTCAGGTACAGCATCCAGGCTCAGAGTTCAAGCCCCATGACCAACAACAACAACAAAAAGGATAATATTAATCATTACGATTATAGCCTTGCTTTCCCTTTAAATGGTAATGAGAATAGTAGCATGTAGTTTAATGATTAATCCAATTTTTAATAGATAGTTTAATGTTAATTCAATCTGCGGATATTTTGTGCGCCTATCAAAAGGTATTAAAAGACAGATACACATTTTTCATCAAGATGTGCTAGGGGCTATGTTTCATTGCTTTGTGTCTAATAATTTGATTATGCACAATGATAATGGGGAAATTCTTGTTTCCAGACTATCAGCTCTATCATCTTGGCAGGGCACCGCTGTTTACATTGAATTCCAACAGGATATTTCTGCTTCTATTGCTTCAAACATTTATTTTAGCAGATTACATATCGATCTACTTTTTGTTAAATTACCATCACCTCTAGGATCAGGGGTGAATGAGAGAGATGGCATGGTGTTTTTTTTTTTTTCTTTTCTTTTCTTTTTTTTTTTTTAAATAAGCATTTGAACTCACATTCTAGTTTTCTGAGTAAAATTTGTTTTCTTCGTATACTACTTAACTGGTTTTTGTTGTTGTTGTTGTTGTTGTTATTTTTGCCAGTCCTGGGCTTAAGCTCAGTGCCTGAGCACTGTCCTTGGATTTTTCTCAAAGCTAGAGCTCTACTACTTGAGCCTTCTCACCACTTCCGGCTTTTTCTAAGTATGTGGTACCAAGGAATCAAACCCGGGTCTTCATGCATGCTAGGCAAGCACTCTACCACTAGGCCAAACTCCCGGCCCCTTAACTGGTTTTATTGATAAGCTACTGTTCAAGAAGAAAACAGAGCTTTGATATGTATACATATAGCCGCAATATTAAATGTTTCCAGAAATTACATACTAGTTTGAATTACCTGTGGATAACATAACCAATCTCATTTACTTAAAGATAAAGCAGCCAAGTCAAAGTATCCACCTTAGAGGAAAAACAAGTACATCGAGGAAATAAGTTAGTATTCATAATCATGCAGAGGGCCAGCGACAGAACCCATGCTTCCAAAATGTGGCATCTTTTCCTAATTACTTGTTGAAACTAGTTAATGTGGATATTAAGAAAGCCACTCCTTCATTTTGATAGCCTAGAACTTCAGAATGCCAACACTGATCTTATACTAAAAGGTAGCAAAGATTTCAGATTAGTTCTGTGCCGAGCTGAGGATTGGATCAGTGACCCTGGACAGGTCAGGAAAACTCTACAACTGAGCTATATCCCAGCCCTAAAGTGATAAAATATGTTGCCTCTTTCATCGTATGTATGACACTGTGATGTCATTAGTGTCTCAGAGGCTTCAAAAATGTATCTTTAACCCTTAAGGGAGAAATGAAAAGTGTATATTAGTCGTCAGTGTTTTACATATTTTTGATACCAATCACTAGAAAATTGTAATTTTAATTGATGTACTAGAGGTACTAGGTATTTTTTTAAGACACTGATAAAAGCAGCATCAGTTATCAAATTAGAAAATCATGGTAGTATAATTTCAGGCGAGTATAACTTAAAATTACTGTACTTTTTTCCTTCATGAATATATAATTTTCCATACATTTCTGGTATTTTAAGCATGACATGAATTACAGTAACTTTCCGTTGATAAACAGACTTATTTTTTGGCATGATTGATATCTTTTCAGATGAAAAGATTATATAGATTAAAATACTTGAAAAAATATATCTTAGCCTAAGCAGGTAAAATTCTCTTTTTTGTAAATCTGTGAGCTGAGCTAGGTTATTTTCTCTTAGAAGGAAAAAACATCTTCTGTATTCTTTATTGTGAGAAAAGTCTGATTTTTATGAAAGGTAACAACCATTCAAGAGATAGGGATATTTTGTTCTGAATATCCTCAGAAAATATAAAAGTGTGATGAGCTGAATTGTAAGATTAACGTAAGGAATGTTTCCATGTACAAAATTCATCGTAACTAGTTTGCACAGAAATATATACTGCATCAGAAGGTATAAAATTTCTCTTTGGGGATGTACAACTTGGGTCCAGTAACAAAAAAAAATGTATAGCTTGACTGGTAAGAATGATAGAAGATATTGTGAATATTACTATCTGAAAAATCTACTTTTGTTGAAGGACATCAAAATACATATTCAGGAAAAATTATTTTACGAGGTAAGAATGGTAAAATAGAGTAGAAAATGTAGAGGTCTAAGAACCTGATAAATTCTCCCCAGGATCTAAAAGAGAGGAAAAAAAGCCAACTAGGTTCATATTTCAAGTATGAAGTCAATGAAAACTCTAAATAAACATGGATTGAAATGATCAATGGCTAGAAAAATACCAATTAAATAGTCAATAACTATTAAATAGATTCTCATTTGTAAACTTTTAGTGGCAAGGAAGGATTAGATGCTTCTCCTTTTCACTAGAGACCTGAAAAATGTTTTTGATAATTTTTTAACTAAGGCATGGTCAATGTAGAGAAACAGCAGACTTGGTAGAAAAAAAGTAAAAGCCAGAAAAGGAGGAACAGAGGAAAGGAAAACTAAAAATAAATAGAACAAAAGACCAGGACAGAAGGGCAGAAGATGAAGAGCTGAGAGGCAGAGAAGACTCAGAGGGTAGGGAGGAAAGATGGAGAAGGGAGGAGACGGTGTGGGGTGGAGCTGGGTGGACTCCAGGCTTGCTTGCACAAGTAAGACTCCTTTGTGTATGTCCAATCAGGGATCAAACCTGAGATTCGGAGTACATTTTCCCAAGACTTTTCCTCATTGCTTGTGATTATGATCTGTGGTGATTCCAGAAAAGAAAATCAATAATGTTAAACTTCACGGACCTGGGTAAATGTGGTTCATCCCCTGCACAATTCACACTCTGGGGCTAGGAATACACAGCCCAGAAGCAGAGATGCAAGGCTTAATCCTGAAGGAAGGCTTCAAGCTTTCAAAGACAAGTAATTTCCTTCTGGCAACACCCTCCTCCCTTCTCTCTACGCTGACTACTACACGTTATGCATGTCCAAACCCCAGGGCTATGCAGTGAGGATGAGATTCCTCTCTCTTCCTCCCACCCACAGGCTCCACTGCTCAGCCTTGCCCTCTGCTTTTCAACAGATCTACAGACAAATGCTTTTAACCCCTTGGAAAACGAAATTTTTGTGAGAATGTAGACTGAATGGGCCTGGGTGAGCTACATTCTGAAGATATTACAGAATAATGTTGCACTTTAAAAAAAAATCCCTTCTAATGGTAGTTCCTGGAAATAACATTGTATTTTCTACATTTGGCCTTTAAGTCAATCCTATTAAATAATGTATAGAGTAAGGGATGGCTCTCTAATTTTTTGGTGCACTAGAGAGGAAAAGGGTTCAGGTAGAACGTGGACTTTACCTCTGCTATATTCCTAATAGCTTAGATCTTAAGTTACTTACTTAAAAAAAACCCTAGAAAACCAAGAATGCATTGCAAAAACAATAAATTTTGTGGGACTTTGTAAAACTTTGCTTACCAGAGGACAAATACTCCTTATTACCTTATTTTAATTGTACAAAGTTCATTATAGCATCCAATTTAAGCATTAAATGCTTGTTTTAAAATTCAAATTTGATCTCACTTTAGTTTACAAGGTGATTGATACTCTTAAAACTTTTGTTATTATTTTGCATCACATGTGACTGAGATCTGAAACTACTCATATTTAACTAGTGTTACAACACATACTGTATATTTATATTACAAACAGGATTTCAAAAATAGACACAAGATGTGTCATAATATGGTACTTTTAGATACAATAACAAGACTCTACTGCCAATGTATTTGAAAGTCAAAAAGGTTCAGTTTAGGTTCCACTTATGAAGTAATGTCCTCAAGATAATGGTTTCCTTCAAAGAATTCTAACATCAGCCATTAATGTATTATGTTTATGTTCAAGAAGTAATGTACCCACTACCTGATGAATGTGACTATAACCCTGCAGTATATCACCCCAACAATAAAATAAAATTAAAAAGAAATAATGATGCTTTCCAGTTTGCCACAGTTAGGAAAAGATGACATGATTACACATTAAGATGATTATAAAATAAATGACATAATGGGATGCCCAACTTGGGTTTCTCCTCTCTTCAAAATTCACTCTAACGTTTCTTTCTTCTTTTCATTTATCAATTAACTTGCTCCTTTTAATTAAGCACTTAAATACATGGGATAATTCAGAGATCATTTTAGCAGAGCCCTAAAAGAAGAAATGCACTAATTCATTGTATAGTCTGTAGCTATTTTATTCTGGAAAATAAAAAAAAAATTCTCTTAAAAAAAAGGTTCAGTTTATGTAAATCTCTTCTTGCTGTTACCTTTATCAGAAAATGGTCTTTGTATTTAAATCTTTAAATTAAAATCTTGAAATCTATCCTTTTGCACATGATATTGTTGTGCTTTGTTTTAATACAAGGTATTGAGGTTCTTAGATCTGGCAAATTCAGCCAATTTCTTTAAACACAGAAATACTGTGTTTACATAATCTATAACTCAGCCGAGTTTCAGAGAAAAAAAAACAACAATTACCCCTAATCATTTCCTGCAGTCAGCTCCTGAGGCTGTCTTGTCTAAAAGACTCATTGAAGAAACCAAAGGAATGTTCTAGCATGTTTATAAAACTGTACTCTTGGCCAGGAGTTTGGCCTAGCGGTAGAGTGCTTACCTAGCATGCACAAAGACCCAGGTTCAATTCCTCAGTACCACATACACAGAAAAAAGTTGGAAGTGGTGCTATGGCTCAAGTGGTAAAGTGCTAGCCTTGAGGAAAGCCCAAGGACAGTGCTCAGGCCCTGAGTTCAAGGCCCAGGACTGGCAAAAAAAATAAAAAAATAAAAAACCTGTACTCTCACATTGCCTCTTGTACATAAACCATCTCTACCAGATCAATGCCAAGTATCTCTCCAAACACAAGAAAGCTACTGAAACTACGCTCAAGCCACAAAAGCCAGTCTTACCAAACAGTAGCATTTGATTTCTGCTACTACTTTATCTTTTTCTTTTTTTGCAGAGTGTATCAGAATAGGATCTTTAGAAAATGTTTTCTGTTGAATATTGATTAATTATGGCAGAATGTGAACTGTAATATTTGAAAAATAACTTCATGTGCCTGAGATGGTAATCTTGATGTCATCATCACAGATGGCTGTTTTTTTTTTTTTTGAAAAACTTAATAGAGACAAGAGGTCCCAGGGACAGAATATGTAAGATTGCTCTATATAATTGTCTCCTAACTAAAATATTGCACCAGGAAATATGATGCCTCATACTTCTAGAGACCAAATTAAGCCCATTCCTCTAATAGTCCTCTCCTGGTGGAAAACAATCCTGTCACAGTGAGGGAAAATGGTAGTAAAGCCTACTACAACAAAGCTGACCAGGGTTCTTGGGCTCCCAAAACACAAAGGAATCTGAGATTTGATTAGATGTCTTGAAACTTGACTATCCACACTCGATCTAGACTCATTAGTTAAATATAGAAAATAAATAGCTTCACATAAAAATGAGAGGCAAGTTAGAACTTTAAGGCTTTACAAGAACAGAAATGAATGTCAAGGAGCTGCGGCCGGGAGCCACTGACCCGATGTTCACGTGGGAGCCGAGAGGGTCTCAAACTCCAAGCAGCACTATGCCAAAGCAGCAGCGCTTTGAAATGCATGTCATTACCGTGGATGACTAAGGGTCAGCCATTTCATCCCCATGTGGTGTGTGCCTCTGTGTGGACAGACACAACGAATGCTCAGGAAGCCATGGCATCCTTCAGAAGTTGTGAGTCACTAGAACCTGACCCCATGAGTGTTAGCCCAAGGTTCCTCATAACGTCTCCACTAACGAGGAGGTGAATGCCATCATAATCAAGTTGTTGGGATAAGTGTTAACACACCACCTACCTGACTCCATTCACTTCCACTCTGTTTCTCCTATGACAGCCATTTTTACAATTCACTATGCACATGGCATCAGCTGCCTTCCTAAATTGCTGGAACATCATGTCACTTCAGTGCCCAAAGGCTTCCTCTGGCATTAGCAAAAAGGTCAGCTGCTATCCAAATGCACACCTCTCCAGCGTGCCTTGAGACTGTCACTGCACACAGCAATCACCAGAAGCACAGGCGCTTCCTTAAATCACAAGTTAATGCTCACCCCGGGTCCTTTGTCTTGTTTGTTTCTCTCTTTGTTGTCTTTCTTTAGACCTAGCCATCACTGAAATTTTGTTATTGTTCAGGTTTCAAGTCAAATGTCAGAACTCAAAAGACATTCTTGCAGAGCATTTATAAAGACCTGAATTGCACTAGGAAAACTTGTGTAGATAGCTGTGTACATATTTACAACTACATCTGTCTGTCTGTCTGTCTGTCTGTCTGTCTGTCTGTCTTATCTATAGATTTATCTATCCACCCACCCATTTACCTTCCTAATCAGTCTAAAATGACTTCTTATAAACAGCCTTGAGCTGTGCTAAAGAGCAGGAGCTCTGTCCTGTGGGCCATTCCTTGTCCTTTCACTACTGATATCTCGAGCCATGCCTAGCTGGCACATAGTAAATACTGAATGAACATTTATGGGCTAAATTAACATATCCCCCACAAATACTTCTGAAACTGTCTTTAGCACAGAAATCTTTTGCTCAACCTTCACCTCAACATTGCATTCTATTTTGTAGGCATTATTTCTTCATTCAAAATATAAGCAACCAGAGTCAGAAAGATTAAATTATTGTTTCTAAAATATCACGTTTTATATTCTAGGAAAATCTGAGTGAAAATCTGAACACTGTCTTCTCAGCCAGTGTGCTCACTTCTCACGTTATGACATTACAGCTCTCATTTGTATCTCCCATACTAATCATCTTTCTGAATTATTACTTAATAACATCTGTTATTTCAATACTTATCATCAGAATATAAGCACAGTAGCAAAGGGAAAACATATCAATTGGGAGTCAGAATATATAATACACTGTTTTTACTCTTGTTTTCATAGATACACTGCCAGTATGGCTCACATGGTCACATGTGCTTATAGAGCACAAACCTGAGTTCATACTCTATTATTTGATTCCCTAAATTTATGCTAGAAAAAAATCAGTTTTTACAACCAACAATACAATGCATTATATTGACCTCAAACTTAATCTACAGTGTAATAAAATGGTTTAGAACATGATCCCTGATTAATTTGGGGAAATGCACAGGTAACTAAGGTTGACTACATTTACATAAAATATTCCCCAAAATATAGAATAAGACTTTTCAGGGTAGGGCAATGTTCTATTTTGCTGGACATTCATTGTAACAGCTGATGACCAAAGCAAATTATCTGTGTATGTGGCAGGAGAAATGGGTTAGAAGGAAAAACTATATGGAAAGTTTGCCATCCCCCAGCAGCTGATGGTGTGTCGAGTTTTAGTTGCTTCTGGCCCCCACCCTTATTCATAGTTTTTGCTGTAAAGGTGATGCACAGAGGGGTTACAATTACACAAGTCAGTTATTGAGTAATTTCTTTTTGAACAGTGGCACCTCATTTTCTCTCAGGTTTTCCCTCCAGACACCTCTCCTACACAAACTGTATAATTCACTTGTGATATAGTTCATTTCCAACACAGGGTCCAGTAAGTATCATGGCTGCATCTGTCCTACCATTTCTGTGCTCCACCTTACCCTCCCCAAACAGATAAACTCACATACAAGACAAAAGGTACAGATATCAAAAACAGAGACAAAGGAGACACCAAATAAAAATCGAAAACCAAACAGAAAGCAAAATAATGAAAAACCTCTTGTTTCCACTGGTTGAAGTTCATGTTGAAAACGTCATTTTATATGACCATAGCTATTAAGCCTTTGTGATTCTCTCCTCCTTTGGTCTCGCTATGTGAGTGTTTACAGCCCTGTTTATCATATCCAAGTGTAATTTTTTCTGTCTTTTACCATCCATTGCGTTTCCTGGTAGATTTATAGGCACATTCTAATGATTACAAATGAGAGAAACGATGCAACCTATGTCTCTTTGGGTCTGGCTTACTTCACTTAAAATAATTTTTTCCCAGTTCTTTCCATTTCCTTATACCTATTCCCTTTATATGCCGACACTCACCCTTTGTGCTTCATGGTTAACTAGTCTCTCAGTTTTTATCAGCATCCTCCAGTTTTGTAGCGTAGAGTCTTTTCTGTTTGGAGAGAAAGAGAAAAAGTATGTAGAGCACAGCCAGAACCTCTAAGGACATAAACGTGAGTATGTGGCCCAAGGTCATTTTGGGACATACGATATGGTGGTCATTCTGTTCTGCTCATTTGCACTGGAATACTGCAGTGGCGAATTTCACAGAATCTCAGGGTATGGCTGGGAATGAAGTAAGAAGAAAGTATCTACAGATGGTAAACTTGTATGGTAAATAAGTTTATGGCCAAAGATAGATAAAATAGGAAAAATAGACATGAAAAATGTAGGCACAGTCATTTATGTAAATTGCTTTCCATTTATGCCTAATCTCTGTATGGCACAGGAAAAATCATGCATAGTAATAAATGTGTCTAAACTTAACTTTTCTGTACATTGTTTGATTGCTATTAAAAATCTTTACAAATGATCATTTAGGTAATTTAAATTTGATTGCTATGTAGTTCTCTATTAGCAATCCAAAACTTAATGGGTGGAAAGTGATGCAAATATTTGATAAGTTGATTTCTCTCTTCTTCGTGGCACTGTGTCATGCAAAATAATACAAACTGGTGGCTCCTAATTCACGGAGTCGTTTTGTAAAGCTGGCTATCAGGAACTTTCTCTTACTGTGCAGCCTATATTCTGATCCACACTCAAGAAACAGGTATTAATGATAAAGATCTCCAGAGAGCTGACTCAGCTGCCAAAAATGTACATGTATGCAGTTGAGATTATCGTTTTGCAAATTTAAAAAATACACCAAAAAGCCTGAAAAGAATCGATATAAAGTCATATGTAGTGCTACATTCCTCTAATCCCTGACTTGGAGACTTAGCAGTTAATATAATTTTAACTCCATCACATTATTAACAACTTTCACAGGACATGCGTTATAAATCATCGAGGACTAAAACTGAGCTTCGGATGATGAGGTTAAGTGAAGGCACATTGCAAAAAGCACAAATAACACGTGATTTTTATCAAGAATTACATGTTGGAAGCTAAACTAGATATGAATTCTTCTGACCATGTTTAAGCAGCAATTACCACATGGGATGTGTGTACAAATAAAAGGCAGCAGCTTTATTCCCAGGAAGGGAGATATTTGGTATGAGAAATTTAGAGTGAAAATATGCCCAAATCTGTTGTAGGTTTCGCTTACCCTTTTCCTGGTGGTAAGTATACATCTTACTATGTCAAAGAAAATCTAAGTGATGGCTTTACTTTTGCCTGTAGAAATGCCAAAAGACAAGTCAATCAACTTTATATTGCATGTGTAGCTTTTGTGAATAAGTGATACTTATTTTTTCCACGATTGTTTTTACAATTGAATAGTGGCTCTGATATTCTAGCTAAAGTCCAGCTCTGGTGAAGATTAGTACAAAAAAGACAAGGGGCTAGAGAGAGGTGGCTAGGACAAGGGGGGTATGTGTTGGAGAAATCTAGAAGGGACAAGAGCACTAATAAGTACAGAGGAAGACAGAAGAGAAGTTGAGATGGTTGGCTGACAACTCTGCCATCAAAAGAATTTATTCCTCATGTGTAGAATTGTGTCAGAGATGCAAATGTACTGGACTTTCAGGATTGTTATTTCCCAGAGCTAAGGTGAAATTACATGGCCATCGTTCTCATTCTCACCCTTCAACAAATTGTTCCCTTTTATGCAATCAACGTTCTTTTCTTTCTTGGTGAGTGGCAGTATTTTTGTGAAAATGTCCATGTTTAATTGTCACAGAACAACAATAAAAGTGTGTTAATATAATGAAAAACACATTGAACGTGAAATAGAATCTATGCCACAGTATGCTTGCCTTATCCTTAAAATTAAAAATACTTACATTTATTATCCAAATTCCCCCTTGGATTAATTTGGATAATTTAGCTATAATTTATTATAAGAAAGCAATTTTTTTCTAAGATATACTTCAGAGATCTTCCAAGAGTTAATAAAGCTTGCTGAAGTCTTCAATATAATTCCCAAGAGCAGTCTATATGTGCCTGAGGAATCTGTATTAAAAATATTTAAAGTGTATTACTCTGCTAACACTTTTTATTACCACATAAAGTGGTTTGGTAACACTGAAGCAAGAGTGTCCCTTTTTGAGAACTCATTAATGTCCCTAAAGCAGTACATGAAGCCTCAGTTCTCCATTGGAAACATTAACAGTGGCATTTCCAATGTAAGCAGTAACTTATCAGGACTACACTGTGGACCAGTTTTAGAAAGAGCTAATCAAAGCCAATGACTTTCCCATTTGGGTGAGAAGGTGTGAGGGTGCAGTGGTGAGATCCAATAAGGGATGTGCAAAACACTCACGGGCCCAATTTCCTCCATCAGAGCGCGTGACCGAAGTGAAGACGGACATTTTCGTCACCAGCTTTGGACCTGTTTCTGACCATGATATGGTAAGTGATGGCAACTGTAGCTCTTTTGAGTTGATGTTGAAATAAACTGAGTATATCTATGGTACAGCTTGTGTGTGGAGCAGTCCGTGCAGGCGTGGGTTTATGAATGGTGTGTATGTGGATGCCATTTGCTTCCTGGATGAATCAGCCCTGCTGGGCATCCTTTTTCATTTAAATGACCGCCATGCATTGGTTTGCATCCTACCAGACATGGGGTGCCAGGACTTAGGAGGCTAAGCTGATGCAAAGGTGCCGGGCATTCTGGGAACAGAACAGCTACTAATTCTGGGTATCTGAATGAATATTTGTGCTATAAAGGAGAAATGTCTATTAAAAGTTGAGGGACCTCTTGACGAGAATTAGAGAAACAGATATGATAAACCACTCTAACAGGAATTGTTCTGCGTCATTGCAAACAGGAATAAAATTATACATATGATTTATATATATATATATATATATGCACTTATATTCCATTCTTTTAACCTAAGACAAATAAGTCAACGTAAGTTTGCAGTTTACCAGATGGGAATTGCTAAATCAGTAGAACTTTGCAGATATTATAGGTTTCTGATTTTTTTTTTGTGGGTCTTGGGGCTTGAACTTAGCCTGGGTGCTGTCCCTGAGCTCTTCACCTCCTTACCCTTGAGCAAGTCCCAAGAGTCTCGGGTCTTTTTGTGCCTGGGCTGGCTTTGACCCTTGATCCTCAGATCTCAGCCTCCTGAGTAGCTAGGATTACAGGCACGAGCCACTGAGCCTGGCTCGGTTTCTGAATTTTTAACAGTCAAACTACTATAAGCAGAATGTCATAAAGAAGCATGAAGACATTCCACGGTGAATATTTAACAAATATATCACCGAACTTTTTTTTTTTTCTAATGCCCTTATGTTAGCAGTTAGTCGAAATGTCTTGGGTAGAAGGTAGCTCAGACTGACTTCCAATGAAAGTTGCAGAATCATTTTGGCTTAAGGTCAAAGTCAAACTGCCATATATGGGTTCCATGGAGTTCTGAAGCCATGCACCACTGGCTCTCACTATCTGCGTTCTCTAAGGTAGCAGCACTGGCTACAGGATTCAGGCTACCGAGGTTTGGGAAAATCCATTGCATTTCCAACATTCTCTCAAAAGTTCACAACAGTCGCTTGTGCCAGTAGGATGGTTAGGAATTTAAATGAGATGCGTAAATCAAGAGTCTATCAGTAGTATTAAATAAGAATTAGCTGTTATTGCTTTTGCTTCTATTGTCTCTATGATGCCCCATCTTCTTTATGGAAATTTCCTCTTTATATTCATTTAAAACCTTTATTTTTACAAAGGCCCAAAGTGAAATCCAAATGCCTACTAAAACCATTCTTTTGGTAAATAAAATAACAAGCTAACTTTGCCTTTCACATTGTAATGACATTTATTGACCATAAAATACAATTAGGCTTTTGGCTACATACCCAGTAGTGTTTGATCATTATTTTTCTTATCTGAGATCAATGCCAAAAACTTGAATATAATGCCAAAAAACTGTAAAGATATATTCATCTCACAAATTTTATAGTATCAGTGCACTTCTGAATATTAAATTACTGCATTATTTAAAAAATGGTCTTAGTAAGGGCCTCACTAAATCAAACCTTCATTCCTGAGTTTTGAGCCTTTTGAGAAAAACAGAAAAAAGGTCTTGGCAAATTAGAGTAACATTTTTTTCTCTAATAATTTGATCTCAGTCTCTGGCATGTGGCATGGTGCCTCACTAAAACAGAGTAATCTGTGTTTTCAGAAGCTATAATAAGCCAGTGCCTAACAGAAGCCCCTTGTGATCAAAACATTTTCTCCTAACCAGGGTGCTAGGTCAGCTTACTATCCTAGCTTCTTGGGAGGCTGAGATCAAGAGGATCCCAGTTTGAGGCGGGTCGTAACAACAAAGACTTCCCATCTCAGCAACAACCACAAAGCTATGTCTGTAACAATCGATGTCCAGAGAACAGTTTGAGCAAAAAGCAAGGTGTTATCTCAGAACCCACCAGAGCTAGCTAGGAGGCCTAGAAGCACGGCCCCGGAGGAGCCTGCATGACTAGTAAGCATGAAGGCCTGGTCTCAGATACATTAAGATTCCAGCATGAGTGAGATTAATTCACCTTAGATTGAAAGTGTGCCTCAGGGCCTGCCAAGGCCTGGACCCCGGGGTGTTCCACATGACTCTGTATGTGCAGTGTCGTCCAGCGCCAGATGGGTGCGATGGGCAGTGCCCGTGCCTGTACCATTCTCCTGCCTGGCACTTCTGAAGCCGACAAGCCTTGACTCAGCCTCTCCAAGGATCAAATTAGGCATTGGCCTGCAACTGATTTGCTAAGTGGCGAGGGAAATTGTACCTGATCACCTCACTGTGCTGTAGAAGATCCATCATTTAAATCAGCTTATCACGGGAGGATTATGTGTAAAAAAAGGAGCAGTATGATTTAGAGGCAATCAGAATCAAAATGATAGAGCTACTCTTTTCAAAACGGCAAAAAGTGTGGTTGTTCGTTTTGAATGTGAGAACTAATAAAATACCTAATTAATAAATGTCAGTAAGCATCTACTACAACTGAATGTTTGATGTGTGGTAGATGCGAGGATAAAGCTCTGTAACCCACACTCATTAGCTCTCATTGTAACCCTTCATTCAAGCATAGTTCTTATCCACTCTTGCCAGAATACAGTGACCCACTAGTGAACTGAGGCCATCCATCCATCCCCACGGACTCTGGGGCTCCCAAAGCCTCCTACTTCATTTGGAGTAGAAGACAGAACGAGGCCAGCTCCTTAAGTTTATTTTAAAAACCATTAATTGGCTATCAAACAGCAAATTCCCTGGGCACTGGGTTCTGACAGAAATACCCAGCCAGCTCAGTGCCTTGGCCTTGTTTTCTAGAGTGCTTAAAATGTGTTAAAGTCAAGACACAGGTGGATGGTGATGCATGGCAGAGTGAGCACTTAAGAATGAGATGGATTTAGGAACCTGAGGATGTACTGTCCCGACTGTCAGAAGGCTCATGTTTTCCAAGGACAGACACTCTGACAGAACAACTCTGAGAGCCTTTCCCTCCTGTGCTGGGGACAGGAACTCTGAAATCTGACCAGATTCTTTAGTAGAACTTTTTATTTGCTCACTCTTACATGAAGTCCCCTGTTTTGCCTTCTTCTTTTACTACTCTGGGTTAAGACTTTCTTCAGGTTTCCTGCCCTACAACTTTGATTTCAGCTGCATAGAAATCTCACACAAATTTTTGTTGACAAAATAGTAAAATCAGAGATAACTAATGGGTGTAAAGTTTACTGAGAGCTTCCTGTGTTGTAGGAATTCTTACAGTTGTTCTCCAATATGAATTCACTTCTCATTAAGTCAAGTTAATTCCTTCTGTTTCCTGGGTTTGGAAACAGAGCCTTAGTGAGAGCATAAAGACACATTAGGTATAAATTTACCAGAATCTCTGTTCATAGTCACTAACGACCACGGTGCCTCACTCCTCTTCCAACTCTACGAAGAAGGGGTCTGGCCCAGTTGGTCCAGAAGTCAATTCTAGTTTTACTCTTCTGGACAATGAACAGATTGGGGCAAGGTCATGCTGTGACCATAGTCACCAAGGGCCACCTAATAGCTACTAAGGCAGTCACACAAGGACAGCTCTCAGAGCACAGGAGAGTATAATTATACTCTTGTGGGGTGCCAGTGGCTCACATCTGTAATCCTAGCTACTCAGAAGGCTGAGATCTGAGGACCACGGTCCAAAGTCAACACAGGCAGGAAAGTCTGTCAGACTCTTGTCTCCAATTAACCACCAGGAAACCAGAATGGTGTAGCTCCAAGGGGTAGAGGGCTAGCCTTAATCAAAAGAAGCTCAGGGACAAGGCCCAGGCCCTGAAGACTGGCAATGTATCCATATCTATATATCCACGGATATCAGTAGATATAGATAGGTACAGATATACAATATTTACGCTCTTGGTTAGACTGGAATTCTCAATTGTATTATTCAGCTTTACTTCATGTATGACAGTGTGTGTGTGTGTGTGTGTGTGTGTGTGTGTGTGTGTATGTGTGTATGTGTGTAGGGGGCAGAGGAATAGAGGAAGAGACATAGAGACAGAATACTGTAGCATTTGAGGAAAGAATGTCTGAAATCAATTTGAGAATTTCATTGTGCTCCAATAGTCCAGGCAAGCAGGGTTGATGTCAACATGCTAAACCTGTACACATGAGGACTTCATTAAGTTCTCATTTTGTTATGGTATCATTGTCTTTGAAATATGATTTGTCAAAGATGTAATAATGAATCAGTTTTATTTTATATTCAAACTACGTTATTTTCAGTCTAGATTCTTGGAAGAAGCAGACAAATGGAACAATAATTTAGGTCTGTAGGAATGTGGTCAGCTTGCACACATTTGTAGTCTTGATTTATAAGTGGCCATTTTCCTCTACTATAGACCAGATTAACTAGCTCAGTTGGAGAGCAAATAAAATGTGTGTGGCTAAGTCTTGAATAATAGCAGAGTCATTCTATGTCCTATTCCACAAGTCTGTCTCTTGCTCAGAGGAAAAGAAAATGGATAGCCTAGGCTAGAAACATCCACCAGCTTCTCTGACCAACCAGCACTGTCACATCCTGTCACCTCCTGCTCTGCCAGCATTCCCCCCCCCACCTTCAAGGAAATATTCTTACTAGCTCATTGTATCCACCCATAAAGGGGGATCTGATAACACCTAGGGCTAAATGGTTTCTCTCTGCTGAATTTAATGATGCCTAGCTAATGTTTGCTGTGTGTAAATTCCAGGCATGCATCACAGTGACTTTTACCTGACAACATCCAACAGAAAATCCTAAGAAATGACCAACTTGTATGGCCCACATCAACAGACTGGCATCAGACCATTTCTTTGTATCTCAGTAATTAGCCCTATGCCTGGCACATTGCAAACCATCCATAAACGATGTGGCTTCCTCCACAAGGAAGGAGTTCTGCCCAAGGATATTCCTTCTTTCAGTCCCTACCCAATCTCTCTTCATACCCGGGAAAGAGACAGGTCATGAAATTCCTACATTTAATGCCTAAACACTTGATACTATTTATGCCCTAAAGAGGGTATGTGTAAGATTTAAAATAACCTATAAAACCAGCTGCTTTCAGATGTACCAGGGTTTAGAGGATTCAAATCACGCGGCATCTTTTCAAGTTGGTGTTGCTTCTGGTGTTGAGCATGTGGAAATGAATGAATGCGGTCATCTTTATTCTAAACCACTGAGCTCCAAACTTAATGCCAGGGTACAAGTATTGCAAGGATGAATTCTGCTCTTTCATTCTTAGGAACTGGTAAATCATGCTGCTTGTTTTCAGATTGGCAGGTGTTGTCTCTGGATATTGCCATAAGGAACACTGTATTTATTCAAATAAATGGCTGTGAATGATAATGAAATTCACACATTTCTCATATGAATTATCTACACACAATCACCCCCACACAAACACATACACACACACTATCACAAAGGTACACATAACCACATTCTGAATTCTTTTCATTCTGTTTCTTTCTTCTCCTCTCCTCTCCATTCTCCTCTCCTTCCCTTCTCTCTTCCCTTCTCATTTCCTCTTCTTTCCCCTCCTCTCTTTCTCTTCTTTCTTCTCCACCCATACCTTTTTCCCAACCTCCATGCTCTCTGGAAGGGATCTGAAATCCCAGTGGAAATGGATGTCTTATTTTCATAATCTTCTATGTTTAGGAGAAGAATTGGAAGTCTGTGTACATTATCTGTGGGGAAAAAATGTTTTCATAGCCAAAAAGGATGAGGTTTTTTTATACCTACTTTAAAACTGTGATTGACTAGGGTTTTCAGAGATTGTGCAAAGGCCCACTGGAACACTATGCTTTACGTTTATGATTGAGATTACCTCACTGAAATGTTTTCTTATAACATGACTTTGTTTTTTATTGCACTACATTTTGTTTCTTCTAGTGCTGCAATCTGGTAGGTTATCTTCATTGGGCGTATAAAAAAGAAACATTGAGAATATTTTTTTAATCCAAGGAATGTATCAGAAATTGCAGATATTGTATCTCTTTCGTGAGGCGGTACTGGGGTTTTGAACACAGTTTTGAACTCTCAGTTCCTAGGCTGACTTTGTAGACCACACATCTACACGAATATATCCACGCCTCGCTTCCTTCTGGAATTATTGCCTAACCTGATTTGCTTCCAGTGTAAAGCATTTGCATTGCAAAGTACCTTACACTCTGCTCCTGTCCTCACCACTAGGAGTACACCATAGATGTGTTTTTCCGTCAGAGCTGGAAGGACGAGAGGCTCAAGTTTAAAGGACCCATGACAGTCCTCCGCCTCAACAACCTCATGGCCAGTAAAATCTGGACCCCGGATACCTTTTTCCACAATGGGAAGAAGTCTGTGGCGCACAACATGACCATGCCCAACAAGCTGCTGCGCATCACCGAGGACGGGACCTTGCTCTACACCATGAGGTGGGAGGGCTGGCCCCCCAGGGGAGGGTGGGGGGGCACCTTGGCTGGATGCTGTGGAGTAGGGTGGAACCTACAGATCACATTCTGAAAATGAATATAAATCCCTTTGTAACAATTTGAGACTGATCAAACATATTTTGTGAAAAACTTCCTTAATAATTGTAATTTTTCATATATTTTTATTGTAATTAATAGAAGGGTTACATCATATTCACCAGCTAGAAAATAATTGTAATTTTAAGAACATGAATAGACTTTACATGCCCAGGACACAAGAGAGACTGAATGCTCAGCCTCTTCAACAAGGTGTCTATGTCTGTGGGTGGGGAGGGGATTAAAGCAAGTGGCTGATCTAGGACCTGTGACTTCTGAAGGAAATGCAGTCTCAGCCTGGAGACACTTCCTATCTCGCCATCTCCTTTGCTTTTGCCTTTGGTGGTATTTTGGGGAATTACATTTCGCCCAAGAGACATTATCTTCTCCTCCTGGCTGTCAATATCTTCTTTTCATCCAAGAATGAATTAGTATTTATGGATGCATTTTAAGAAGTTTCCCTTAATTTTCACAGAAATGCAAGAATTGTACTTTATGGGCTCAATGTGATTTTGTTTTTGTATTTTGGGTTTGAACTGAGGACCTTGGAATGTCTAGAGAAGCCACCCACCTCTTGAGCCACATCCATCTCTCTCTTGTCTCATGTTTCCTGCACTACGCTAGAACCTGAGATCCTCCTGCATCTGCTTTCTACTTGCTGGAATTACGCATGTGCACGACCATGCCCAGCTTCAGTGGCTTGGTGGAGATTATGTGTTCTAGAGAACACTGCAATGCCTGTCCCTTCTCCAGATCATGTGCTGTCTAATTTTTTCAAAAGCAAACAACCCGTGGAGGGATAGTCCAGTTACAGTTGTAAATATTTTAGGTCATTTGGTTATTTGCAACTCAGAGAGCGCTGCAATTCCTTGTCTGTTTTGTTCTGCTAAGGCTTGCTACCTTTGCTGGCATGCTGCTCTCCCCGCTCAGAGCAAAGGTCTGACGTGCAGGTTGTCTGTGTGCCTCTTCTGCATCCCTTGTTCCCCTAGGTTAACTGTGCGAGCCGAGTGCCCCATGCACCTGGAAGACTTTCCTATGGATGCCCATGCCTGCCCACTCAAGTTTGGAAGTTGTGAGTACATCTGTTTCAAGTGTTCTTTATGATCAAGAGATTTAAGACTTCAACATACGAGACTTCCCCATTCCCTGATTCCTTCTGGTAGACATGAAGGCACCAAACACTTAGTGATCATTGTCCTGCTTTGAGAATACTCTGCCCACCTCAGCAGCCCATTTATCAACCAGGCTGTTGATGGTTTCTGACTAGTTTTGTGAACTGCCTGTGGGTTGGTTCCACATAGGACTCTTGTCAGATGTGGCTGCAAGGATTTCTCCCAGTTTGTCACCTCCCCTGTATGTGTGGAGGGCTTCCTTGGCTGGGCAGAAGCTCTCAGATAGGATGCAATCCCATTTGCCAAGCTTTGTTCTTATTTTTGAGCGATTGGAGTTCACTGTCCATGTTAAAAAGAATTCAGATGTTTATTTCCAAAAGAAATCACAAAAATGTTAAAGTAATATAGCTTGCTTATGACTGAAAAAAAGGAAATTCAAATAGCAATGCACTACATTGCTTTCTATATGGAGCAATACTTTTGTATTCAGTGTTGGTTTAGGAAAAGCTTTATTCTTTATCTCCTAGACCAGAAAGCATAGATTAAACGATGTTGAATTTATTTTCGGTAAATTGTATTTATGGAAGAAAAGATTAGGTGCTTGTAGTTCATGAGTAACAATGTCTTCCTGAAAAACAGAGATTACTGTGTGTATTCTTTGTCACTACTGACAGTATTTAATCTTAAGAACTATCTAACCTGTGTGCCAGATGAAACAGATATATGTCTCTTAATAATGGAGCCTGCACCTTATGGAATAGATCCTTGTTAGAACTTTAGGAAGTTCTAGATAACTGGGATTCCCTATGGAAGTCATGCTTTACTTTATCCTTGTTATACTTCCTTTGTGGTAGCTTTGGGGATGTGTTAGGTTTGCAAATCTTCAGGTTCTCGACAGTGGGGAGTCTGCTGTCTTGTTCTTCCTGCACTTGACTGACATCCAGGTGTGAACAGAGCCAGGAAACTGCACCCTGGATCCCCGCAAGGCCTGGGACAGGATGGAGTCCGGGCTGGGCTTCCTAGCCAGCCCACCGCACTCACCAGACAGGCCGTCTCAGAGACCATGATTCACAGAGGAAAAACGGTGGTAGAGTAGGAAGGCAGCAGGCAAAGAAAATAGCAAAGGGCCTTCGTGCTCCTGGCAGCACCCGTCATGGAGAAACAGCCTTCTCTATTTATAAATCCCATTCTAGGCTGCAGTTTGAGGATAAACCACCTCCACACTGGGCTAAACAGGTCTGCAGTGAGAAGTCCTTTCCTCACCTTTTAATACCAATTTTACATCATGGATTGCTCTGTGCTCCCCGAATATCAGTTCCCTTTCCAGCAGGGGAATTTGTGCTACTCTTATTCAGGGAAATAGTAAATACCTGTGCATTTTTGAGCGCATCCAACCCTCAAGGTAGCCTTATAATTTAGAAAGACACATGTATCAGTTTCTCTAATGGTATAATAAGTAAAGATGTGTCTATCTATCTTCAAATGAGCTAATTTGGACAATGAATTACACTTTTTGCATGAGTTAGGTTTTATTTCACTAGTAAGAATATCTGTGGTTTACCTTTTATAATTATATATAGTTTATATTTTTATATGATATATGGAGATAAGTGATAGTAGTTGGTTGCTCATTAATGGAGCGCCTTAATAAATCTGGTATTTTAAGATGGTTTTTTAGATGGTCTTTTTCATGGCATCATGACTGCTGCCCATCTTCTTTTCAAGGGGTTGAGCAGTTGTTGAAAAGAAACAAGGACCTTTATCACAGAGATAAAAGCTTTGCTAAAATCCTGACAGGCTTCTTCTCATATCTCATTAATTAAATGTGTGTCATGTTGCCAATGTTATTTGAGAAGGAGGTTGGGAAGAAAAATATTTTTATCTGGGTACATTTTCAACCTGAATAATTTTGGAGATAATTTTAGGAATAAAGAAATGAATTGTGAGTAGAAAACAAATAGTGAATCACACAGGAAAACTAGTTTATAAAAAGGGGGGACTAAAAATAAATAAATAAAAGGGGGGAAAAGAGTTTGGCCTAGTGGTAGAGTGCTTGCCTAGCATGCATGAAGACCTGAGTTCGATTCCTTGGCTACCACATACATAGAAAAAGCCATGGTGCTGTGGCTCAAATGGGAGAGCGCTAGCCTTGAGAAAAGCCCAAGGACAGTGCTCAGGCCCTGAGTTCAAGTCCCAGGACTGGCCAAAATAAATAAAAGAAAAGAGGGTGTAAAATATGAGGAAATTAAGCTAAGAGAGCTGACCTTAGGCTTAGTGCACCAAGCCACTGAGGATGGAGTGGGAGGCCACATTGGCATCCAATCATGTCTCCAGTACGGCCAACCAGCCCAATCTAGGCCAGCGCACACACGATGGGACAGAATTTCCAGAGCAGAGACCTTGCTAAAAGGTCAGAGAAGAAGATGAGCCAGAGGGTCTTGGAAAATGAGTGGGACACATTCCCAGGAGTTACTCCTCTTCCCAGGAGAGCACCCAGTGCAAGGCCATTGTGTGCCGATGAGCACGGGCTGTGCAAGTGAAGTGCTCCTCGCCAACCCCCCTGGGATTTGAACTGCTGGAGCTAAACTGCCACTGTCTGCTGGGGAAGGATACAGACCTCCAGAAGGCCTGTCACCCCAAGACAACAGCTGAGGAGGAAACACAAAGTGATTACCCCATTCTACAGAAAAAGTGGCAGGGTCTGGCATGGTGGACCATTCCCATAATCCCAGACAATCAGACAAGAAAGTAGTGAGATCCCCATCTAAAGGAACAAGCTAGTAAAATATGCCTGTAATCCCATATACTTAGAAGGCACAGATAGGAGGAGCTCCAGGGAAAATCCAGAGATTCTAACTAAAGCAAAGAAGAGCTGAAGGCATGATTCAAGTGGTAGAGCATCTGCTTAGCACTTACAAAGTCCTGAATCCAAACCCTAGTATGTACTGCCAATAAATAATAAAAATATATATTATATATATGAGAGTTTTGACATTAAGATCCAAGCAAATATTGGGTTTAGGAAGCTCTTCATAATTGTCTGCTTCTTATCTGGCCAGTTATGAGGCATGGTGTCTTGTAGACAAAAGAGAGAATGAATAGAAACTTAGATGAATTCTGGCAAAAACATAGCTTTAGAAATTATGTAGCTCAGCTGCGACCTGCAGATGGGAAATCGGAGGCTGACAATAGAGAAGCAACAATACCAATTACACTCTGCTATTCCAATATTCAAGCTACCATTCTAGTATTGTGCCATCACCAAGTCCTAGCATAACCCTGGCCAAAATCATTAGATCTTGATCTTGTTTCCTCAGCTAATGCTATTGGGAAATAGTTAGAAATGTATGATTAAGTAGTTTTAGATTGTTTCAATTAAATCCTCCTTTCCTTAGGCCTAAGGATGGAGGTTCACCCCTGTCATTCCAGCTACTCATGAGGCAGAGATCAAGAGAATTATGATTCAAACTCTCTTTTTTAAAGAGAGAGAGTTTGCCAAAAAAAAAAATTAGACCCATCTTAACCAAGCATCCTGTCATCCTTCTCTACAGGAGGCATTAATAGGAGGGTCATAGTTCAGACGGATCCATGATCATACATGAAACCTCGCTTGAAAAGCAGTGAACACAAAACGGACAGAGGTCTGGCGTAGGTTGCCAGCAGAAGGCCCTGAATTCAAACCCTAGCAAAACTGAAACAAGAAAACAATGAAAGGTCCTCTCAAGCAAATTTCAGTATGAAATATTCCTAGATACTGGAATTTGAGGAATCAGTAGAATCTATTAGTTTTAGGCCTAAAGTTTCTGAATTCTCCAAATCATCAGCTTTGGCCACCTGACAGCCTTCTTTGCCTGGAAGAGTTCTCTAATGGGAAGTGAGCAGCACCTCCAGTGAGTTGTAGTACATGTTGTGTGGTGGATGGTCTGAGAAACTGCAAGTGGAGAGTACCACAACTCCATGGAATGAGAAACCACCATGGTGCTATATCCCTTTGGGACAGGATCCTCTATGATAGGATCTGCCCACGACTGCTAACAGCTATGCAAGGAGGTCCATTTGTGGAGACCCAAGAGATTCAACTGCCTTTATCGCTGGCAGTCTAAGCACCAGCCATACTTTCTTGGCCTATACACATAGAAAGCACAGTTAGTTTCTGCCTCAAAAATCTTACAAACACCAGTGGAGTAGAATGAAGGCCACGTTGTCATCCCAATCTTCCCTTTCAATCGTGATATGCCCCTAAGCAAGTCATTCAATGCTCTGTGTCTCCGTTTATCATCTGTGAACGGTGAGGACATTGTGTGACTTTGAGGTCTTTCCAAGTTGAGCATTCAATCATTCCATACTGAGTTTCTTCTACTCAGTGTGTCTTCTTAAGAATTCAACTAGAAAAAAATGTTTGGGCTAAATGTAGGTATTTTGAAGTCCATAATAATATAGTCTTTCTCAAACTAGTGTGCTCTGCTCTCCTCTAAGTGACTGTTACAAGATCATATTTTATGTTCTTTTCACATGATATACAGGGCTGAAACATTTCATTCTTCTGGCTAATGAAGACAACATCATAAAAATGGAAAAGTCAATAGGGAAAAATTCCAAAATATCCATTTGTGACATTCATGTCTCTCATGAAATACTAAATTTTATTCCTTCAAACTCCTTGGAAAAAATCATGTTTGAGATATCTGATTATAAATGGATTCATACGTGATGCTGGAACAGATACGATTCTTACATAAAGCTGTCAAGTCCTCATGATGTTTTTCTCTAACATCAACTTGGAGAAGAGATCACTTGAAAAACAATTCTACTCAGAAATGAAATCTGTTTTTCAGGCAGTTTTCATCTTGAAGTGAAGAAGTGACCCTGCTTGTTCATTCCCTAGTATCTTAGCTGAGCTGAACAGCTGTCTGGACATGGCTCCCATGCCTGGTCCTCAGGAAGAGGGGGCAGGAAGGGTTGGGTGACACCTCTCACGAGGCATGGGCCTTTTTACTCACAGAGAGCAATTCCTCCAAAACGAAATTCAAATCCTCTATTATGATTATATTGGTATAGAGCCCAGCAATATAGTCCAGATTACAATGTATTCACTTTATTTTCTTATGTAAAATGGGTTAAAATATTTTCAGGGCCCCAGGTACTGTGTCCATCAAGGAAAGAACTGGCCATTGGCCGATGAGTAAAGCTTTGGCCAACCTGTGCAGTCATGCCCTCACACAAAACACCTTAGAAATAGCTTATTTTCTCTACTGTAACATAGATTATAATTTCAACACCCCTTTAGGTTTGACCAGAGGAGAGAAAATCCTGTCATTTTCACTGGTAGGAATTGCATGATCTGTAACTGTGAATCTCAGCTCTGGGACTTCTCTCCCTCTTGTTTTGTCACTGTCCCACTCCGCCTTTGTGGATAAAAGATGTGTGACCAATCCTCTCAGACAGAAAATGGGTGACAGAAAGTGACATAGTAGATGAAAATGACTGAAGAAAGAGTTCTGCAAACATCACCACCCAGGGAGCAAACCCAGATTTGTTTATCAAGTGGCCATGCAACATTTCTAGAACTACTTTTCACATGGATCAAAACTTGCTCCTGGTTTGATACACTATGGATCCAAGCTACCAACCTATTCTTTTAGCTTTCATGCCTTTCAAACTTTTCAGTTTTCCTCTAACTCACAGGCTTTTACTTGCATGAGAAGAAACTTGTCTTTGCCTTTTAAAAAGTTGTTATCTGTAAGTAAGTATCTGTACAAGGGTGTTGCCATCCATGAACAGTTTATGAATACAATGCAGCTTGATCAATTGTCCCCCCTTTCAACATTCTCACCCACCCCTCGAAACCCACTTTTCCTAAGCTCTTTCCTATAAAGTCTACCTGGCTAATTCTCTCATGTGGCTCTTACCCTGTGAGGCCCTCCATGTCAATTACTGCGCTTGAAATGGTTTCCTTCTCCAGTCTCTGTCCCTTTACCTAGTTGTGTATGGTTTTATTGCATTTAACAGGATATCAAATCATGTAGTTATTTGCTTTATCCATCCTACTACAATTTATGTCCTCTAAGACCAGTGACCTCATATGTGTTACTGCATTTCTAGCACAAAACTGGGGCCATTGTAGATGCTTATTGACCATCTACTGGGTGAAAGAGCAAAGAGCTGAAAAGGGGGAAATAAGTGTTTTGATATTCCCAAGCTAACGAGCACAGGCATTCTTCTCCTACCCACTCCACTCCCCTTCCCCTTCAAACCAAGAGATTGCAAATAGGAAGCCGATAAAACACAATGACTAACAAGGAGACACAATGAGGCAAAAATACATAGATACTCTTCCATCCTCTTCCCTCAGATGCCTACACAAGAGCAGAAGTAGTGTACGAGTGGACGAGAGAGCCGGCCCGCTCCGTGGTGGTGGCAGAAGATGGGTCCCGCTTAAACCAGTATGACCTTCTGGGACAGACAGTAGACTCTGGAATTGTTCAGTCGAGCACAGGTAAGCACCATCTGGTGACTCTGGATATGGATATGGAGGAAGGAAGGAGCAAGAGAAGAGGAAAGTCCATCCTCTGGTGACACAGCAGGGGATCCACTGAGTAGAGACTAATGTAACTAGCAGACCTGTGGTATTGGACCTGCCATTTTAGGCCTGTGCTTCCCTTTCTTTCTGTGCCAAATAAGGAGAGCTGTAGGTACTCTGTATGCATACGTTCTGGAACACTTGGGTATGACGGTCTAGTTTAATTCCTTGCCAGTTAACTCACAGAGATCCCTGACCAGTATTCCTAGCACATGGAAACCTTCCATGAATGCTCTGCTAATATCTATTATTCTCATGAATTAATGAATCTTGGCAACTCTTTAACAGTGGTGAGTTCAGTAAAACATTAAAAAGTCAGCTGATGTACACTGTCTACACTTCTGGCCAAGGGGTGCCCATGGCTAAGGCCATTGGAGACAAGCCACACACTGCCCACCCAGGTCACAGCAGTGGCAGTGCCATCCTTTCTGATGGTGTCACTGATTTGCACAGGGTATCTTCTAGCTGCACTAGATACTATTAAAAAGCTGGACCTAAGCTGGGCACCTTTAATCCTTGCTACTCACAAGGATGAGATCTGAGGCTTGTGCTTCAAAGCCAGTCCAGGCAGAAAACACCCCATGTAACTGGAAGTGGAGCTGTGGCTCAAGTGGTAGAGCACTAGCCTTGAGCAAAATAGTTCAGGGACAGGGCCCCGGCCCTGGTTCAAACCTAAAGACCACTATTATTATTATTAACAATAATAAAATAAAAAGCTGGACCTAAAATTTTGAAGTTCTATCAAACAGTGTGCTCCGTTTTGTGAAGTGACATTTTGTGCTGTCTTAAACCTTTCTTGGACTTTCTTGAGACTAAAGCTCTACCACTTGGGCCTCAGCACCACTTCTGGCTTTTTTCTATGTGTGTGGACCAGGAATTGAACCTGGGTCTTTGTGCTTGCTAGGCAAGCACTCTACCACTAGGCCAAACTCCCGGCCCTGTGTCTTAAAGACCTTTCTAAGGGACATGAAAATTATGAACAAAAGCTGGACTTTTTAACAATTAGGTAAACTTCCATTCCCCTTAAATATTTTGAAACATATTCAAATTACTGAAATACTATATAAGGGCCAACAAACTATTTTCACAGGAGTCTTACAAAATTGGAGTTTATGTCATTTATTTTGATTTGTGATTTGTTAAAAAGGCTATTTAGTAGTATTTAAGGATAATACTAACAATATTCTGACAAATTATTTTAAATATCGGACTTTATCTTGGAGGATGCACAATTCCTGTTACTAAGATTAAGTACTGCTTTGAGAATCCACGGTTACCTTAGAAGTTCAAATACTCCTATCTCTTGTTTTTGAAAAATGGGAAACACTGTTGTATTAAAGATGAGACAGTAGCTGGGCATGTGGCTCGGTAGTAGGGAATTTGCTTAGTATGTGCAAGGCTTTGGGGTTTGATCCCTAGAAGAGGAAGAAAAACAAGGGAGGGAGGGAGAAAGGAATGGTATACAAATGAGGTAGAATATTCCACTAAAGCTACTTAAAATGGCATATGGAGATACTGCTGTGGTTTTGAAAATAACCCCAACATGAAAATGGTAAAGAGTTTTATTTCTTACAGCATGTTGTATTGTAAAAGACACTAAAATAAGCTGTGTTTACTTCTTAAAAATGGATGCTATTATAAGCTGGATGTGATGACAGGCCCCAGAGAATCAATGCTAGAGAAGGCCCAGACCTTGCTCTCATGGAATGTGGACTCTCAGAGCAGATAGTACATAGACTGCAATTATGGAAATGGGTGGTAAGTGCTGTGATTAACACTTCGGCAAGGTCAGGGACCATGTCTGTCTTCAGTATCCCTATTATTTCCTGTGGCAGCTGGGACACAGGAGGCCCTGAATAAATAGTTCATGGTAATGAAAAACTGGATATAGCCTAGGTAATTGAGGGAGTTGGTCGGCTTCAAGAGCTTGCTTGTCACTTTTCTAGTCTGGGGGACTAATAATCAGAGGCTTCCATGCATTGGTATCAGGATGGAGGCTGGACCCACATGGAAAAGAAAGGCAGGAGTGCAACAGGAGGGCAATCAGGAAGGCTACGAGGTGGGAGGTGGCTGGGAGAAGGCAGGCCTCCCCTCCAGCGGCAGTCCTTAGAAGCTCATCCATGTCACATAGCCCTCCATGTCTGTAAATAAACTTGAGACATACTTCATCTTCCCCACCATAAGGATTCAATCTACCTACCAGGTAGAAAAGATCTCACTGTTTCTTCCAGAAGACTAGAGAAAAATGGAGGAAGAGAGCCCATGATCACAGCTGGATAAAAGGCTCTGAGTTCACCTCAACTCCCAGGGATGACAATATCCACAGATGAACTGCTTTCTGCTTGCCAGCATCCACACTCCTATGAACACAGACTCATGCAATCCATGACCTGCATCAGATCAAGGCCATCAAGGGGGAAAATATGAGGATCTAGCATGATATTTGAATATTTTAAATTCACAGTAAGCACACTGAAGAGCCATGTCCTTCCCTACAACTAGCTAACAAAATTAGGAAAGGCCCATGAGCTTGAGGTATATTTTTGAGACAGGCAGAGCAAAACCATTATGGAAATATAGCCGTGGTAAATAATCACCACATTTCAAAATCGACACAATTCTCAATTACTCATCTACTTATCGACTATTCCTTCAGCCATTTTCTCATTTTTCTGTGTGAAACACAGTGACTTCATTCAGCTAAGAGAGAGAGAGGACTCCCAGCCTCACCTGTAGGAAGCTCCTGGTCGAAGGAGACAAGGAACTAATATTATTGGCATTCTTCTAATCTTATACTTTCACAAAATAGCTCTAGAAATGTTTTACAGTTGGTGTTCAAGGTCACACAGCTTCAAAGAGGGAAAAGTAAGATCTGACCTATGGATGTAGAGCTGTAGATAAAGTGCTCTTCATTATACAGCATACTAGACTGCTGGACAGGTCTTTACATATGTGTCCTCTCCAAGTATACCTCCACCAGGGGCCACCAGGGCCCACCAGGGCACAGTGCTCATCATAGCCCTTACCAACTCAGTGAGTCTGGGAAACCTGTTAATTTTTCTCTCCATCTCTTCCCATATATCTAAGTCATAAACTGCTGTGAGAAAGTGGGAAAATGCATGTCTGCTGCTTAAGGAGTTTCTGGTGTGTGATGACGAGATAGCTGATGTTTTTATTAGTGTTGGTGGCTCCATGGCCAGAGAGCTTCATGGTGGAGGAGGTGAGGATGTTTCTGGAACTTGATCCCAACCAAGACCCCTGGCCCCTTCTGTCATATCCTATGATGCTTAGATCTGTTTAAGGAGAATCCCCGAAAAAGTCACAATGGCGACTGAAGATCACATGCTGTGACTGATGCAGAAAAGTAAAACAAACGAAATATGGCATTAGGCGTAGAAATCAGAAGCATATCTAAGCCAGTGAGACTTATGCACAAGCAATGTTTAAGTAGATGCCGTGATGACCCCAAGTTCTTCATCTAATTAAATTCAATCTATGTTAGTTAGGGAAAAAGATGTACCTCTGCAGTGACTTTCATTAATCCTCAGAACAGATGACTAAGAAATTCTGGGTCCTCTTTTCTCACATAGCCTGGCTTCTTTGGTTGATAGGATTAAGGTTGACCTTGCAAGGTCAAAGTAATGAGGAAAGTAACTGACTCCTTTGATCACAGAGCTTCAGTGATCATCAACATTCATCAGAGTCAAAGGCTCTCATTTATAAAGCCTAGTATGCAATTTTTACAGAACTAATTATAAACATAGAATGTGAGATCTGAAAGAGAGGGGGAGGGGAGAGAGAGAGAGAGACCGTGCAAGCGTACACGTTCTGGTTACTGGTTAACTCTTTTCTATTTCTAATCAGGAAATATCTCAAGAAAGGTTAAGTGGACTATTACTGGTCCTGAAATACTACCATCCATGTCTGAAATATTTTAACACATGGCTTCTTTTAAAATGGTCTTATCTCCAGACAATACTGAATTTAAAGAACTTGGAAGGAATGTTCTATCATTTTGTGGATTCAGTGTACAGCAACATTTTATTAAATGGCTGAGTGGCTGATTTTCTAAGCTGGTTAGAGTGTATATCTATGTTGCTCTACCTTTCAATTACTAACCTGAATAAGGTAAGAATCAGATTTTTAAAAATTACTTTCACATTTTTCCTCAAAGCATCCTGGGAAATATTCAGCTAAATACTATCATATTAATTGGACAAATGAGCACAGCAAAAACAGATGAAGTATTTATCTTCTAGTAACAACCCACATTACTGCCAAATTATACCCCTTTTCCCTTTCTTCTACTCTAATTCACTTTTATCTTGTAATATATCAGATATATTGCTATATGTAATTTACCAAGTTCCCTTAGGGCTAGATGATATGTAAAAGGGTATTTGAATAGCAAGTCTTCAAGACTGCTGAATTAGAGAAAAAGCATTTCACATGCTTAGCGCATAAGCCTTTGGTGTCTAGACTCTCAATCCAATTTTGTTGTCATGTTTTCCTTTCGTCGTTCAATTATCACAACTTGATTCGGATGTTGCTACCCTTTCTTTCCCTTATTTAAAATCTCAGTGACAACTCTCCTTACATTTCACCTAATTTAAGGAGATGTTTCAAAATATGACAAGTCCTCCTATCCTTTCCACAATCTGTGTGGGAAACAAATTGTTTATAAAACAAACATAATGTCAAATAATGATTCCTTAGATCTCTAAAACATCTATATTCTTTCAGACTCTCAACAATGCACACACAACAGAGGATAATTAGATATGTATAGGCACTCATCTTTCTGCATTAGAGGGAAGATTTTTGTTTTTAAGCTTTGAGCTGGTGACATTTTGCTGGCCACACCGAATGAATGACCAGGAATAATAACATGCAGCACCCCGTGGTGCGTGTTGACAGATAGGAGGGGTTTGCTCTCACAGGAATATATTTTAGCTGAGATTTTGGAAGACTGGTTTTCTGAATTTTTTTTCAAATTTAGATCACTTCTTTCTCTTTCCTTTGACCTTGAAGACATCAGTAAAGGCATACAGATAATATAGAAAACTAATTAGCTAGCATTTGGCTTATCCTTCCAATATAGATAGTCAGGGATTTTGAGTGACCTTAAATTTCTGCTTTCATCACAGACAAGTGTGGAATAACAGAGGGAGTGTGAGGTCATACTGTATAGGAAGAAGTATTTCTCTATTTCAGTTTGCTGGGAAGGACATAACCATACATATAACTAAAATAAAACATGAGACACTAGCATAAATATAAACAACAGCTATAAATTAAGTTGAAAGAATTTAGGAAAGGCTTAGAAAATCACAGGTGTTGTCATTAATAATCATTAATACTGAGAGAACAGGAATGAATGCATGGATGATTTTCTCCTGTAAACAGTCAGTTAATTTCTTCTGTCAATATATTTACCAAGTGGAAGAAGAGTGAAGAAAATAGAAAAAGGAAGGACCCATTTACTTAAGGCTGTGCCACGTGAGCAACCAGCTGCAAGACTGCTGCTTTTATTTCCTTTTCTCTTTCTTCCCTTTGGTGTTGGTTCTGTAGATTTAACCCAGCACGGTGCAGAGCTGCCCCATTTGTTTGGTCAAGGCTGGCCCTCTAGCATTGGGGCACCACCTCCAGCCTGGTGTTTCAGCACTAGTTAATTAGGAGGTGGAGGAGCTTCCAGACTTTTCCGCCCTGGATGGCTTCAAATCAAGAGCTTTGATCTCAATCTTCTGAGTCCCTAGGATTACAGGCATGAGCCAGCAGCATCTAGCTACAGAAGCAAGTTTATAAAGAGGCTCTTGTATGGGGAGGATCAAGGGGGTGCTAAGTAGTGAGAGTCATATTATAGGGGCTAAAATCTGCTGTCCAGGGGTCTGTATAAAGATGGAAACCACACAGGGAAAGTTAAAAGGAGGAAAAATGAAAACCTGTAAGCAGAATGAAGCTTTCTAATGCAGAACACATCGACTTCTATCCACCCACAGAGAGCTAAGCTTATCTTCTTGGTGAATCAGGACAAGAAGTTCTAAGATTTGTAACTGAAAAAAAAATGTAAATGAAGAAAAATAAAACCTTCCTGCAGTTTGGGTTGTGTGTCTTCTGCATCCGGCCTCTAAATAAAGCCGGAGTTTGAAGCAGAGGAAGAGCAGTGAGAGAAGCCAGTCTGGGAACAGGGGCAGCAGGAACCAACAGGCATGGCGACACAGCTCCAGAGGCAGCTCGTCTCGAGTGTGTGAAGCTCTGGGTTCAATACCCACTACTGAAAAAAAAGATACTGGCCCGGGAGTTTGGCCTAGTGGTAGAGTGCTTGCTAGCATGCATGAAGACCCAGGTTCGATTCCTTGGTACCACATATGTAGAAAAGAAGCTGGAAGTGGTGCTGAGAAAGTCCAAGGACAGTGCTCAGGCACTGAGCTCAAGCCCAGGACTGGCAAAAAAAAAAAAAATACTGATTATAGTCACAGATTTTTCTGACAGCTTACGAAATGGTTTGTAAATTTCGTTTGGATTTGAAAAACTTATTCTGCTCGGTTATTTTGAGAGCTAAAGTTTAAAAAATGATGAATTTTAGTCCAGTCCTCACTTTGGATTTCAGGCCATCTAAATTACTCATTCTAGGTTCGCAGAAGTATTAGAACTGAAATGGACCTGGCCCGACTTGCACATGGAAACACCTCCAGTGAATTTGTTCAACCTGGATGTCTAGGTCTTTTTTATTTTTCATTTTTTGGTGCTTGTATTGGGGTTGAAGTCAGAGCCTGGGTACTCTCCTTCAGCTTTTTCTCTCAAAGCTGGCACTATACCACTCGAACCACAGCTCTATGTTTGGTCCATTCGAAAAAAAAATCTCAGTCTTTTCTGCCCAAGCTGGCTTTGAACCAGGATCCTTATATCTCAGCCTCCTGAATAGCTAGGATTACAGGCATGAGCCACCAGTGCCTGGGTCTATTCTCTATTTCAGATAGAGAGAGAGTTGTATAAATGTAGGTAACCAAATCTGGTACATTATCTTCATAATCCTTAAAGCCAACCTGCAAATAGATGATCAGATTTTTCCTTTTGATATCTTGTATATTGCTGCTAGGAACTTTGGATATCTGTGAGGACTCAATTTCAAACTCATAGTGATATGAATATATATTAAAAGCATTTCTTTTCTCTCTTGTTCAAAAGTTTTATCTCCAGCAAATGGATGTCACATAGAGAAGGGGCTGTACTGCTAATGGAAAAACCTCAGAAAAAAATGTGCTTTCCAAGTTCAAATTGTTCAACTTTCCATCTGTTTCGCTCTCCAGGAGAGTATGTTGTTATGACGACTCATTTCCACTTGAAGAGGAAGATTGGCTACTTTGTGATTCAAACCTACTTGCCATGTATCATGACCGTCATCCTCTCGCAGGTCTCCTTCTGGCTCAACAGAGAGTCTGTGCCAGCAAGAACTGTGTTTGGTAAGTGTCCGCCAAGGTAGGCAGGCACACAGAGTCTAGAGGCCCTGCACCCATAGCTGCCAAATGGCAGAAAGACACAAGAAAGCACTTAGCCTTTGCTCTCAAGTTACTGTGAAGGCAAGGGTGGAAGAGTTGCCATTCCTATTAGAGTTCAGACAATACTGTTTTGATGGCTAAATTCCCTCTCTCTCTCTTTCTTTCTCTCTCTCTCTCTCATCTCTCATCTATTCATTTCTAGCATGTGTAGGTGTATATATCTATCTCTCTCTATGTATGTATATATATACATATGTATATATATGTATGTATATATATAGCCATTTCAGAGAGCGTGAATGGACTGAGTTGCTGACATTTAATTGGATATTCGGGTATTTTTGCTTTTGTGTAGGGGAGCAGGCGTTCAGTCACATCCATGGGGATACTGACTCTATTGGTACCCTTAGGGAAGACTCTCAGGGGACAACTACAAACTACATCCCTCCTCATATAAAACAAAACAAAAGGAGCCTTCATGCTTTCTTTGCGAGGAGCTCATGATGTCTCGTGTCCATGCAAGGCTGTCATCTTTACCCACACCCAGACACCCCAAGAACTACAACTAGGATGCACGTTAGCCCATGCACAACTTCTAAGTGACCTAAATGATTCAAGTTATCTAATGAAGAACTATTTAAAGGGCAAGCAACCTTTTTCGAATGGGAAAACTCCCCTCCTGGTATTTTGTTTCTGAGTTTGTATTGTGTACAATGGGTATGTCCACTACCCTGTCTCAGCTGTACTTACCAGACTGGTAAAAGTCCTACAATATATTTATTGATTCATTCAGTTCATCTTTATTTGAACCTTACTATGAGCTACTGCTGTATGCTAGGAGGAGAATGCAATATCAAACTGGATATAGACCATTCCTCATTGAGATATATTCTGGAGGTTGAGATTGGAAAAACCATAGAAATCCCTGAGAATAGTGACTGTGTGCTTTATACTGGGTACTACTGCTCAGTATAAGTAGCCTATATTCTCTCATCGAACTCTAACAGTGTCCCACCTGTTATTACAATAGTATTACTTTTATGAACTTGGACTGGCAGGAACGCTATACTAAGTAAGCTGAGGACAGAGGCCCTGAGCACAGGCCCTCGCCCTGGAGTCTGTGCCCCATCAGTGACACTTCAAAGTCATCTCCACGCCATCTCATTGAAAGATCAAGATGTAGAATGGGGTCCCAGTGGTCAGGCCAGTCTCTGAGGGACAGTAATCACACAATCCATGGCGAATTGATTCTACAAATGCCAGCGATCCTCCTATGACGATAAAGACACTGTCACCTTCCTATGTGCCACACCGGGGAGATAGCATCGACTACAGGCATCCCGAAAAGTTTCTTATCTCACTCATGACAGAGCTTCGGAAGCTCTGACCACAGCCTGAGCTGCAAGCCCAAATTATTTCTAGTTCTATAGCAAAAGAAAAACTCATTTAAAATCCATTTCTCTTTTTAATGGTATATCAAGATTAGCAAGTATTGAATCACCAGAGGCTGATATTTTGATAAATTCTCACCTCTGTACACACACACACACACACACACACACACACACCCCATTAACGAAGGAGGAAAAAAAAACCTAAATTAGGACACATAAAAAAGTTCATTTGGCGCTACGAGTTTAGCCTAATGTTAGAGTGCTTGCCTAGCATGCACAAAGACCCAGGATTTGATTCCTTGGTATCACATACATAGAAAAAAAAAGTCAGAAGTGGTGCTGTGTCTCAAGTGGTAGAGCTGTAGCTTTGAGAAAGCCCAAGGACAGTGTTCAAGCCCTGAGTTCAAGCCCCAGGACTGGCAAAAATAAAATAAAATAAAAATAAATGAGTTAATTTATTTTATTTTTGAAGAAAGGCCAGCACTTGAGTGAAAAAATTCTTTTAAGTGACATAATTTCTCCTTTTCATTCCAACAAATGCTACCCTTTATACTTGTGAATTGTCCGTGGCATTTTAAAATGTTTTATACATCTAAAACATTGCTCTTAACATTTCCAATGGCTGTATATCTCAATCGACTCATGCCCTTTCGGTGCACAGAAACTCAGCTATGCCAAGTATTTCTGTGTATCACGTTATATGTTTCCAGTGTTTAAGTTCAATCAGATCACAAATACAACTTTCCTAGACCTTTAGCCTTCTAACATTTATTTAGTACACATATTTCTATTCTTTTTAGTCTGAACTCAACATATTCATCAGTTGTATATTTGCCTGGGTGGATTTCCAGTACTTAAATACTAAAAAAAGGAAAAACAATCTGGTGAAAGTTATCTTTTCTAAACTAATTTCAAAAAAAATTCTAGAATGCAACAAGACCGATGCCTATTTCATTTCTTAACCTATCATGCCAAAGAACGTGGCTTTCCACACTCTTTTTACTTATAGGCAGTGGGGTCCTGTCATGTTACTTCCAGAAAGTTCCAAGTTCAGGATCAGCTTCATCAGCTGCCAGTTGTACAGGAATAGTTAATTTATCGTTCTGATTTCCAGAATGATAAAGTGCCTCTCAAATGAGAGTTCAGGGAATGTGAGGTAGTGTTGTTCAAATAATTCAATGAGAAAGTGATTACATACAGATCTTTCTCTGTAAAGGCTTGGAGCTTACTAGCTGCTCAACAAGTTTTATCCCTTTCTTTTCCTCTAAGGTAGAGGTTTACACACACACACACACACACACACACACACTTCTTAGTGCTATTTAATTGCCCAGAGACCATGGCACATTAGGTGTGCACATAACCAGTGAAAATTACTTTGCAGGGCTTCCATAGAAACATTTCTACTGGAGTTCACGATAGGATAGAGTTATCAAAATGATATGGAAATTTGCAGTGATGGCAGTCATTAAGTTTGCCATTAGTCACTGGGAGGCTAAGAACTAAACACTTGATTATACTACCTCACTTAACACTCAAACAGCACTGTGCTTTTGACTTAAAAAATCAATTAGCAGGGGAAAAAAAAGTCAAGCAACAAAAACCAGAAACCCAAGATTGTGAGGCAATTGTCCCAAGGTCACTTAGCAATTATACAACTGTGATTTGAAACTGGGTTGCTCTGTTCCCCAAATACTGACTTTTAATTACTTTGTTATTTTCTCTAGTTAGTATTGATATGTAAATTTGGGGGCTGTTTTCCAGCCAATATTCATTAAATGATTGTTAGTTATGCAATGCCAACATTGCCCCAGAATTTTCTGTAATCCCTCCAAAGCTCAAAGTGACTCTATTTCGATTAACTCTATGTGTCAAAGTTAAAATTTTGATTTAAAAAATCTTGCCATAGTCTTAGCAGTATTCCTTCCTAGGCCATCTTACCTTGCAATTCATGGAAAACTGCGGAATTTTTATTGGTGGGATTACAAATGTTCACCTCCTACCACATGATCCAGCTCGTTTTCTAAAACGAGGAACCACAGACTAAAGCCTCAGGCCTAGAGGAAGACAAGACCTACCACAGCAATGCGTTATTTATAGTGCTGCAGTGATCATTTCATAGGATTATATGTGGTCCTCAATAATCTTGGCAGTGTCTGGACAGGAATCTCCCTCTTTGGACTTACACTGATGGTAGAGAGAACAAGAGAATGGAAAGCAAGCTTTCCGGTTGAGAGCAGTGGAGGTTGAGGTAATGTTAAATGGCTGATGCTGGGGATCAGCAATGAAAGAGCTGAAGACTGTTCCAATGGCAGGTCAGTCGTGCTTCTGTGGAGTCTTTTCAAACGTTCTTCAGATGGACTAAGAGGGACCATGCAACATTATACTCAATATTCTAAGATACTATGGTATAGTATCACGAAATGCAATGCCCTATACTGTATTCTAATAGAGTAGATTAAGTATGCGATACTGATGAACATCAGTTGTTTAGTTGAAGATCCAAGGATATCATCTTTTACATCCTAATAATTCATCTTGTCTAAGTAAATGAAAATGGACTGACTTGAAAACTGCATTGACCTTGAATATGGGTCCTTGTAATCCCTGCAGAGGAGTTCCAGAATAGGAAAGATGGAGACAGAATTAGCAGAAAGGAAAAGATCAGAAAGACTTGAGGTTAGAGTTTATATTTTGCTTGCCTCTTAGCTGTCTAAATTGAAGCAAATCTGTAAAATTTATTATGTATGTACATATACACCATATATATATGTGTATGTAATAAGTACTTACACACACACACATATATATAATACATGTGTGTAGATATCACACACACACACACACATATGTTTTGATTTTGGTTAGGCTTGAACTAAAGGCCTGGGCACTGTCCCTGAATCTCTCAGTGCTCAAGGATGGCACTCTACTACTTAAGCCACAGCACCATTCTGGAGTTTTTGTGTATGTGGGACTGAGGAGTCAAACCCAGAGCTTCATACATGCTAGGCAAGCACTCTACCACTAGGCCCCCTTCCCAATATTTGTGTATGTATGTATGGATATATGAATATGTATGTGTATATGTGTATAAATATACATAGATATATACATACATATGGCTTCCAAGATTTTCTCTAAATGAGCAGTTGTTTCAGAATCAGGACAACACAGTGTAAAAGAAGAAGAGTTAATAAAAAGGTAACTATCATCCTAATACTGTTTGTTTATCTCTTAATTATTAAGAAATCATGGGCTTTCTGGTTTTCTACATTTGACACACCGAGTATTTTTTTTAAACTGTGAGGATCGACATTACCTAATCTTTGTCAATCAGAGGCAGTGTAGATCTGTAATTTCTCTTTCAGGACTTGGGCACAATGAAGGATGTTCTTTTCTATTCTACCCAGCATGCCATATAGAAAGTACCCATTTAAAGAGGTTCATGATCTGATGAACAGCTCCTCCCTCTTACCTTGGTTTGTCCCTGCCATACCACAAACTGCAAGAGCCACTGGAGTTCAGTGTTCATTCATCCCTGGTCCTAACTAAAGTGGGATGATTTAAAAACCACATTGTGCATGTAGTGCTGTGGATTTCCTTAGCTCAAGCTGGTTGAACGCCTGTGATGAACCTACAATTCAAACCCCCAGCTCGCCTGATTTCTTTCCTCAGGAGTGACAACTGTGCTAACTATGACAACCCTGAGCATCAGTGCCAGAAACTCCCTCCCGAAGGTGGCTTATGCCACTGCCATGGACTGGTTCATCGCCGTGTGCTATGCCTTCGTCTTCTCTGCTCTCATTGAGTTTGCCACCGTCAACTACTTCACCAAGAGGGGCTATGCGTGGGATGGCAAAAGTGTGGTTCCAGAAAAGGTAAAAACGTTTTCAGGGCCAGGAGTTTGGCCTAGTGGTAGAGTGCTTGCCTAGCATGCACGAAGACCCAGGTTCAATTCCTCAGTACCACATACATAGAAAAAAAGCTAGAAGTGGTGCTGTGGCTCAAGTGGTAGAGCTCTAGCCTTCAGAAAGTCCAAGGACAGTGCTCAGGCCCTGCGTTCAAGCCCAGGACTGGCAAAAAATTGTTTTCACATGCCTGCAATGCTCCATCATCATGAGTCTTCCAAGTTTTCCAATGAAATATTACAAGTAAAAGCAACAAGTGCAAGAATAAGGATTCATTTCTTTTTCCTTAGGTTATAAATCAACTGTCTCCAATTTTCTGTGAAGTCAATGGCAGGCACATTGTCTCTTTCCCAAGCAGCCATTTGTGTGATTCACATGCACAAAAGAATGCAGTAGTAATTCCACAGATGTGAGACATGCCTGTAACTTGAACTGGTCTAACATTCACATTGAAAAGACTGAGATCCAATATTTGTGAAATTAATGTTGACAATATGCTTTACTATAATATATATAAGCAGACTGGCTTTGTACTACATAACCCGTATATGACACTGCATTTTCAAATTAAATCTTTAAAATGTTCTTACAAGGTACCCACATTTCAAGAGCTCTGTATTCACGGGTGGTTAATGGTAACTCTATCAGACCCACATAGCTTTAAGCTGAGCATTTTAAAGAAATGTTTGTATGAAAGAAGCGTAGAAGGTTCTTCATTTACCTATCATTGCACAGACAGCATTGGCTTAACAGGGAACACTGAGTGATGATTGAGCAAAGGAAATCCTAAAAAGTCCTATTTATCTTGTGCCCACTCAAAACATGAGGAACAATAATTAACTAATAATCAACTCAGCAATTAACCCACCTCAAAATTTAGTAGGTAAAGACAAGAACCAACTACTTTCTCAGGATTTGGGCGCCGGGAGCAACCTGCTGGTCCAGCTGTGGTCAGGTGGAGATTCCTCCAGAAATAGATGACCCACAGTGTGTCTTTCACATATCTAAAACAGATACTGGCTGTCCGCTGGGCCTCTCTGTCCCAGACATTCAATGTTCTGCCCTAAGCTTCTCGCTAGGCAGTGGCATGTCTGGGAGGCGAAGGCTGAAGTGTTCAGTTTATGAGCTTAAGGTTGCACACCACTCCAGCACTGACAGTTCCATTCTCCATGAACCAGTGAAGAGACATACTCCACCTAGTTTACTTCTGTGTGCATATGCGTTATTTGGTTTGGAACTAAAGTATTCCTACTTGTTGGGAGGTGCTATACCACTGTGCCATGCTTCCAACCATTATTGAGCGAGAGTGCTGACTCTTGCCTGCATGTGCGCCTGCGTGCCACTCTCCTCCTAGCTGAGGCTTCCTGCTGCAGCTGGGATGGCAGGTACTGGCCTGCATCTCCAACTTCTTCCACTGAGATGGATTCTTACAAAACTTTCTGCCTAAGACAGCCTTAAACTGCTATGCTCTGGATCCTCGTTTCCCAAGTAGCTAGGATTAACAGACATAAAGAAAAGTAGGTGCTCGGCAGACTGCATTTTGACAACAAGGTATATATTGTCTAGCAATGAGGTGTTAAATAAAGAACAGAATTGAGTCTCAAAGGTAGGGCCAGTTTAGCCAGCAACTTGTAATTGTGCTTCTCACAGGTTGTGTGTGTGTGTGTGTGTGTGTGTGTGTGTGTGTATGTTTTAAACAATTTCGTTGCTTGTCCTTCTACAGCCAAAGAAAGTGAAGGATCCACTCATTAAGAAAAACAACACATATGCTCCGACAGCAACCAGCTATACCCCTAATTTGGCCAGGGGTGATCCCGGCCTAGCCACCATCGCTAAAAGTGCAACAATAGAGCCCAAAGAAGTGAAGCCTGAGACGAAACCCCCAGAGCCCAAGAAAACCTTTAACAGCGTCAGCAAAATTGACCGGCTGTCAAGAATAGCCTTCCCGCTGCTATTCGGAATCTTTAACTTGGTGTACTGGGCTACGTATCTAAACCGAGAGCCTCAGCTCAAGGCCCCCACCCCGCACCAGTAAGTCCTGTCAGTCACATTCTGTTGTTCCGTCCTCTACACTGGGAATTGCTTTCTGTTCAAAGCGCAGTGATTCCTATCTGCTTTATTGCCTCTGTCTTAAAAGAATCTGAAGGTTTCCTTATTTCCATAATTCATATAAGAACAAGAGACTCCTGACTGGCAGTGCAGAGCAGAGCAGAATATACAGCTCAGAGACAGGAGAGAGAGCAAGAGAGAAAAATGATGTCAGAAGGAAACAGATGTGACAGGAAGGGAGGGAAGGAAGTCCAAAGAGAAGAGGAAAAGTGGGGGAAAAAATAAACAGAGCTTATGTATATCACCTAAATCATTTATAGATATATATTGCCAAATATTCTTTAAAAGAAGATATTGTACATGTCAAAAATATTTTTGTGTGGGGCCAGGAGTTTGGCCTAGTGGTAGAGTGCTTGCCTAGCACGCACGAAGACCCGGGTTCAATTCCTTGGTACCACATACTTAGAAAAAGCCAGAAGTGGTGCTGAGGCTCAAGTGGTAGAGTTCTAGCCTTGAGAAAAATCCAAGGACAGTGCTCAGGCCCTGAGCTTAAGCCCAAAACTGGCAAAAAATAAAAATAAATAAAAAATATTTTTGTGTGAAAGTATTTAAGAGGATAAATTATAAATGTTTAATGTAGAAAATTCTAAAGCACCTATGTCTTTATTGCACAAGTGATGGAATACTTCTGGTGTTGCTTTCATTTTTAAGCAGATGTAGAGCTTTAATGTTTTTGTTTCCCAAACTAAACATTCTCCATATTTTATCCTTTCCACAAATCTCTAATGCATTATTTAGCTGTTAAATGCTATTTTAAAATTCATAAAAATTTTGTAGGCAAGGTTGCCATTGTTCGATGTAGAGGTTCACTTAATCCAGTGCAGAGAAACATTTTGAATAGATTGCTTTGCTACCATCTCAAGTTTTGCTACTCTTCTCGATAAGTAATCATCTTAAGAGACATCTGAATTATTTAATCAGCTAGCTTTTAGAAAACATACCCTTTTCCCATTCTACTTCCAGATAGCAAAGTGATTCAATAATCACTCTATTCTTGTTATGAAGATGTTTTTAGAGGGGCAAAAGTATTTTGCAAGCTCTAGAGTTGTTGAATGTATTCTTTTATATAACTACATCAAAAGCTTTAGATTGAAATTTATGACTAGAACACAGAAATACAATATAGAAATTATATATGTAAATATTCAGCATGGGACTGTACATTTTTTTTTACTTTTTTGAAAAGTTGCGTTCATACTATTTGCATAGAAATCACCCTGGGTAGTGGTCAGGTGGTTGAAAGCGAGGAGACATCCAGAGCCTATATTTCAAGACAGGAGCAGATAGAACATACAACGTGTGGACTGTGCACTTCTCTTATGAACGGAAGCGCCTCATTGCAGACTGCTGTATGGTGTCCCACAGCATTGAGTGGCTCTCTGCTCGAGGCCTGCCATTCTACCATTTCCTGTGTTAAGTTCTTGTAATATAGAAAGAAAATGGGAAGCATTCATTGGAGCTCACACAAAAATTCAACTGTATAGTATTGCTATATTTGCTGATATCAACTATTTCAATAAGTGCTGTACCATATGTAACATTCACTATAAAATACATGACAGAGTGTACAGGAAATAGCTTTTATCGGGTAATCTTACTACATTTCATTTATACTGTAGCAATATATTTGTAGGCATACTATGTAAGGGCTTTAAATTAAAGAGGTCCATTAAGACTCCCTATAAAAATTCTAGTCTTTCATTACTGCCCAGATGTTTTAGAAATAAATATTTATGCAGAAGGTATTTTTGAAGTCTCCTTTGTCAGAGTTTCACAGATATTTAAATTTAGTGTTGAAAATCTACAGGCCGTGGTGGTGTAAACATATTTACAATAATATGACATAAACTGTTTCTCATCATTGCCAAATAAGACAGTGGAGATCCTATCTTAGTTTTGAGCAATGGTTTTCTCTAAAAGCTGCTATCCAACGATGGAGTAAAATATAACTGTTTTCCTAAATAAACGCTGGTTTTCATTTTTAAATGTGTGTCACTGTTCGATTTGGTCTTGCCTAAATTTCATGAGCTAGTCCAATAAAGGCTGACCAAGGACATTCATCCTCTGGTATCATCTGTAGATACTATGTATAGAAAATAAAATAAATGATGGCTCTAACTTCTGTGTTGCAGTTTATCTTGTTATTTCTCGACGTTGAGCTAATGTATTTCTTGAGAGCATTTTATCTCCCAGGCTCCTCCTGGCTAGCCTTTGATCTGTACTTTGCTCATTAGATGTGAGTAATTCTTAGTCTGCTTTCTGCTATGCAATGACTGCCTTCCTCCCATTTCTTAGTTGTTGGTACATATGGGTAGCACTCTATTGTATGAACTGATTGCAGTTATCTAAGACCAGTTATTCTATGTAGCTTTTTCTACAGTGCTTTGCTAAACCATGTGATGCTCGTTAAGTCTTCCTCAAAAAATAAAGATGTACTCTTATAGAGGACAGTTCCTGCTTACCCAGGATTCTTTTTTCCCCAAAAGATGACAGTGAATGTTTATTGCACCTTAGTGCAGTGAAGTGGCAATAAAACTTAACAGGAGTCAAGGTTGTTTATGGCAGATGCATGTATTGCTTTACAGAGTTCAGCAAAAGCTCTTGATTTTATGTCTTACTGTACTCTATTATAATAAAGCTAATGTTATTCAATAATAAAATGGGATACTTGACTCTTTTCACACTAACCAAAGTCCATGCCTTCCCTTGTTGTATCACATTTTCAGGACAGAGATACCAAAACTATCCAATGACCAGTAGCAGCCTAGCAACATGGAACAGTTCTCACAGTGTCATTAAGAGTTTCTTCCTAAATGATCACTTTTAAAGATTTGCTTCCAAGTAAAAATTTACAGACAGGTACCAGTGGCTCCCATCTGTAATTCTAGCTCCTCAGGAGGATGCGATCTAGAAAATAAGTTCAGGTAAAGCCTAGGCAGAAAGGCTTCTGAGACTTTACAACTAAAAGTAACTACCCAAAGGGTGGGAAGGTTGTGTGGCTCAAGTGCTATGTGCCAGGCAAGCAAATAAGCCTACTAATGATGACATTCTTAGTTCAATCCCTAGTGCCAGAAAAAATTTAAATACATAGTAGCATTTCAATATTTGTAAAACTAATCAAAACAAAAAAATTCCAGATGCTAAAATGTTCCTAGAGCTTGCATCTATCGCTCATGCAGAGAATTTATTTCCTGATCTTCCCCTTGGGCTGTAGTTCAGCTGTTTTCGGAAACAGCCTGAACTTTCTCAGTGACTAGTATATGTAACCACGGTTGAGAATCATTATCTTAACTTTTAGTTTTTGGTTTTTTTTTTTGCTGAAAATTCCTATAACCGAACAGTATGGTAAAAAGCATTTATAATCACTTGAAAGACTGTACAATGATGTTCGATGTCATTCATTATTCAAAGGAATCAAAACCACAATGATTGTAATAAATATGCCCATTCACCAGTTATAATCAAATAAGAGACCATAGAACTCATTGCAAAGATGTGGAGAAATTTGAACCCTTACATAGCATATGAAAAAGAAAATCAGTAACACTACCTTGGAAAATGATTTACAAGTCTCTAAAACATGAAACATCCACTTAAGTCTCAATACTGCCATAAGAATAAAGACATAGATTCGCATAACAACTCCTATGTGAATGCTAATAGGTATATTAGTCTCATAAACTTTTCAGAATAAAGAAAATCATATTATGTAAAAAAAGGCAGGCAAAATGAATGAGTAACAGAAGAGACATGAATGAACTGAAAACCATTATGCTGCTCTGAGATTCAAAGTGATATGCTACCTAGGAAATGCAAGGTTCTGAGTTCAAATTCCAGTGCCACCCCCTCGTCCCCAAATCCATCGTGTTAAGTGAAAGCCAAGCACAATGACACAGCCTGAAAAGGCAAAGCAGATTGTGGATTCTGCTGCTAAAATGGGACAGCATCTGTGATTGCTATTTGTCCTGTGGAAGTTGGGGTATAACTGGAAATCTGTCAAAACTGCATTTAAACAACATGATTAATTTACTAAAGTTTAGGTAGTTATGTATTTTTAAGAAAGAACATACCTTATGCTACTGCAACAGCTATGAAATTATGCTAGTTAATGAAAGGAATTGAGTATTATGGATATCCAGTGTGTGTGAGGGAGTGCAATGTTCTCTAGGCCCTCTTACAAAACCGAATTCTTCCCAAGACACCAACATGTTTTTTCTATGTGGTAAAAAACAAAATCCAATCTAATAGACCAACTCCCCCTCCAAAAAAAAGAACAATAAAAAATAGGCTAGCACTGTTCTTGGACTTTCTCAAGGCTAGAGCTCTACCACTTGAGCCTCAGCACCACTTCCAGCTTTTTATTTTTCCTATGTATGTGGTACAGAGGAATTGAACCCAGGTTTTCATGCATGCTAGGCAAGCACTCTACCACTAGGCCAAACTCCCAGCCAACAAAAGAAATATTTTATCTCTTGGAAGAAGGCTTCTGGGACCATATATATATATATATATATATATATATATATATATATATATATATATATATGATCTAGTCCATATTCATGAGCCAGGTGATTTATTCAACACCTTGGAAGGAAGATTTAGCCCTTCTCTTGACAACCAGTGTGATCATAGTAAGCAAAAAAAAAAACAAAACAAAAAAGATGGAAAACAAACTTCTCCCTTAAGGTAGTGAAGAATTCAACACCTGATATTTTAGAAGGCCTTAGCCCAAGGGTTTTCCAACGCAAGCATGAATTAAAGTAGTGGAAATATTGCTAGCCTCAACCTGCAGTTTGCTATTTAGTAAATCTGAGCCAATGCTCACAGATTTCCATTTCTCGTGAGTCCCTCAATGTAATCCTGATGTTCACAGTGACAATGTGGAGAAACTGACCTTTACCCAGAAAATGCCATTACCAGAGCCTACGTCACAGAATCAATGGATTAACTTTAGAATTTAAGGCAACAACCCAGATGAATGAGGATAAAAATAAGACTGTGGATTTAAGCAGTAAAAAATGCTGCAAATCTTTTCCCTTTATTAGGGAAGAGATATACATTTTACTGTTAATAATGAAGAATCAATGAGACAGATCTTGGAGACATTCTCCCATTCAGTCTAAAATGAATAACTACAATAAATTCCTTCCACAAATGGAAACAGGAGCACAAACAAAATGAAGGAATAAAATTCAACGAACCTGTTAACACAGAGGTTGTCTTTCTTATCCAATAAAATTCAAATAATTTTAAAAATCAAATTGTTTTGTCCTTTAAAGAGGAAAATCAATTTCACCCCCTGTAAACTGTCCTGTCACATTCAGCACAAGTACCTGCAGGTCATTCAGGAGCGTGGGCTCCTGCTATTTGTAGCTGTGTCCACTCTGCTGTCAGCACCAGTTTACAGGTAACTTCCGAACAAAGAATGGTCTATGAGTGTTATGGTAAACTCCTGCCATCTTGGTAGATGTAAGTGCAGATTATGCTTACTTACAAAGCTCCACTTTTACAGTGGAAGATAAGCAGATCATAACGTAACACTGCCCAGATGTAGATAATATTGAAGGTTGTAAGATGACATTGTTGAAGATAACTGGATATTTAATACCATGATATCTCATAGTAAAGGGTACTAAAAACGTGTCTTCATCATTCTGTTGAATACTTTTTGTAACAAGACTCTGCAGCCTCTAAAAGGTAGATACCTAAGCTTGTTAGTGATTCTCTGTTACTCAGGACTCATATTCTTTATACAGATTACTTCTGGTGGTTGGTAACTAAATAAACTTTGAACATGCATTTATGAAATCAGTTGTTCTCATAAAACCAGCTTTGTAATACAAATAAAAATTATGAAAGCCATAATCCATAAGTCCTCAACTAAAAGTAGATCCAGGATTGTGGCACATATTTTTCAACTTCTAACAAGAAATAAAAATATGAACTAACAGTCCTATGTTTATGTTGTCATAGCCCTTAAGTCTTCTATTTCATAAACAAAGAGAAATATTTAAAAAGATGACACTATAGGAATTGTTTTCTAGATTAATCAACATGTAGACCTTGAGGATGAATCTACTAAGATTAAATCATTGAGCTAATATATGTAATAAGCTAACTTTGTATCAGGAATTGTGCTAGACCTTAGATACAGGAAGCAGACAATAATATAGCCGTTCTAGGATCATACCTCCCTTTCAAAGCATTCAGATAGTGTGTATAGTATATAAATATAATAGTCCAAACTAAGTTTTTCATATATATGAACACAAATATGAATGTCTTCAAAATCACATGCCTACATATATACCTCAATTCCTACACCCTCTGAATACGACTTTATTTGAAAAAAAGTTCTTTAGTTAAGGATCTTAAAGGAGAGATCATATCTATCACTCAATGTAATGACAGCTTTTAGACAAAACAGGAAGATTTAACACAGACATGGAATTCTTTTTTTCCATATATTTTTATTGTAATTAATAGAAGAGTTACATTATAGTCACCAAATAGAGGGTGCATTACTTCCCATGCATTCATACCTTTCTCATGTCTTGGTCCCCATTTCCCTTCCCCCACCTTGCCCCTCATCTGGTTTTCTCCCCTTCCCTATCCTATTTCAAATAACGAAATAAACATATATACAATATATCAGATTAACAAGGTGAAATATTGTAACAATATGAGATAACCAAGAGACAGCAAAAGAGATGAGAAATAACATAGTACATTAAGGACAATAATCACTCATTATATGGCTTTTGTTTCTATATCCTGGAGGTCGTTTCATTTAGCGTCACACTATATGGCCTTATGTATCTAGGTTTTGCTCTATTGGAAATCTCTGCTAGGAGAGCCCAAGATTTCTACTGATTATGACAAATGAGGGAAACCTCTGAGCCTATGTTCCTTTGAGTCTGGCTTACTTCACTTAATATGATTTTTTCTGTCTTTCCATTTCCTTACAGATGGGACAATGTTGTTCTTTCTGACAGCAGCATAGAATTCCATTGTATATAAATACCACATCTTGTTGATCCACTCATCAACTGAGGGGCATCTGGGTTGGTTCCATATCTTTGCTATGGTAAATAGTGCTGCAATGAACATTGTTGTGCTAGTGGATTTAGTATGTCCTTGTTTCTGGATGATTGGGTAAATACCAGGTAGTGGAATTGTTGGTTCATAGGGGATCTCTATGTTTAGTCTTTTGAGGAACCACCATACTGCTTTCCACAGTGGTTGAACGAGTTTGCACTCCCACCAACAGTGTAGTAGTGATCCCTCCTGGCCACATCCCCTCCAGCAACTGTTGTTAGTAGATTTCTTGATCCTGGCCATTCTAACTGGAGTGTGGTGAAATGTTAGAGTTGTTTTGATTTGCATTTCTTTTATGGCCAGCGATGTCAAGTATTTCTTCATGTGTCTATAGATCATTTTATTTCTTCTTCAGAGAAGACTCTCTTTAAGTCTTTGGCCCATCTTTTAATGGGATGGTTGTTTCTTTGGAGATTAGTTTTGGAGTGATTCAATTTTTTGACCTGTTGATATATTTTAGATATGAGTCCTTTGTCTGTTGTATGGTTAGTGAAGATCTTCTCCTACTCTGTAGGCTTTCTAGTTAGTTGGTTAGCTATGTCCTTTGCCATACAAAGCTCTGCAGTCTAATGCAGTCCCACTTATCCAGACTTTCTCTGATTTGTTGTGCTTCTTGGTCCTTATTAAGAAAGTTTTGACCTGTGCCAAGGAGACCTAGTGTATCTCCTATTCCTTCTTGTAAAGTTTTCACCATATCTGCTTTTACCTCGAGGTCTTTGATCCACTGGAGTTAATACTGGTGCAGGGTGACAAAGAAGGATCCAACTTTAGTTTTCTGCAAGTGGTTGACCAGTTCTGCCAGCACCACTTGTTGAAGAGGCTGTATTTCTTCCTATTTTTTTAGCTCCCTTATCAAAGATTCGGTGGCCATAAGTCCGTGGGTTAATATGTGGGTCCTCAGTTCTATTCCATTGGTCTTCAGGCCTGTTCTTGTGCCAGTACCAAGCTATTTTGGTCAATATAGCTCTGTAATAGAATCTGAAGTTTGGTATCAGACATGGAATTCTATAGAAAGGTGGAGACAGAGATTGGAATGATGCAGCTAAGAAAATCTTGAGGCTCCTAGAATTAAGAAAAGATGAGCAAAGGCTCTCCCCAAAGATCCATGGGAAGGGAATGAATGAAATCTTGATTTATGAAGTGAGATAAATTTGTGATAATATCTTACAATGGCCGGCCATAAGAAATTAACACCAAACACAAAGAGACTTCTCCTGGCTTCAGAGGGCACAGTGCTCTTTCTAAACAACCAAGTGGATATTTAATTGTTATTAGGACCCCTGTAATGTGCAAGTGACCTGCATAGCAAGATTCAGGCCTTCCCTATATCAGGGAGCAAAGGAATAAAACTCCTACCTTAAGAAATAGAGTACTGTTCTCTAGCAGTACACTTAGGTTAAACAACAAATTAATTTATATTTTTTATCTATAAGAGATGAGGATAATGGGAAAACCTTGGTAAAAAGACTATGAAAGAGAAAGAAGGCATATGTAGTTGATAAATGTATAAACATTATAATGTGAACAAGTTTAAAAACAATAAGGGATTCTTTCACTTTTAGACTAGTATCTCTATCATATTTTCTAAATCTATCAACTGTCAAGCACAATATTTAAACATCTAACATTAATAATATACTTTAAAAAAATCAAATCTCAAAAAGATGACATTCTTCAGATTAGAACTAGAACCAGGCAAAAGGCAGTCTTGATTCTCAACAAGACAAGAAAGGACATTTTCTTTTCTAAAGAAAAGACAAATCCCCGATGTTGGAACCCCTCTGTGGTTGGGACCTGTTTGCTTTTGTTGTTGCCAAAGGTTACTGGGACACCACAGAAACGACAGATTGTCTGGAGATGGTGAGGCTGCTCATGGCCCAAGGCGGCCGGACAGCCTGGGGAGCAGCCTTCCCCAACTGCTGGGCCTGGTGCTCTTTAATCGGGGCTGCTAAGTGATCCAGGTGGCGTGGAGTTTGTACACCGTAGTATAACATGGGAAAAATAAGTGAGTCTTCCCTTCCCAACTGCTTCATTGGCGTCTCTTCACTGATGCAAACGTCCTCCAGCAAAACTGGATCTGATTTAAGGAGAGGTCATATATCCCTTTCTGATCCATAAGAGTAGAAAATCAATTCAGATAGAGGAAATAAGATGACTGAATATTGAGGTACAAGATTTCACACAAACAGTAGACGTTGTTTATCCCACGTTAGGAAATGGCAGAAATGCTCACATGGTAATATGTGTCTGAATGGATTGTAGACGGGATATGCAGTTCTATCCTTTCATTGTGCCGAGAATCTGGTCTCCCTTGAGCTCCTGACAGCATTTTTGTGCTAAATCCTAGGTCCCTTTGGAGATGGGTCTCAGTGGATAGAGTTCAACCCCCAATGTCTCCTCTACCTCTGTGGAAGAATTTTTGCTTCTGCTCTAGTTCTAAATCTTAATTCTTTTCATTAGATTCCTAGTTATGTTTCATTTTCCTCTCATTCCTTTCTCTGGAAAAGATCCTTTGAGGAATTTTGAAGTTGAGTCACTTAAATGGGATGCATGAGAACTAAACTGTCACAAAGTCCATATGAAATAACATTTACTAATTTCTTACTAGCCACCAGGTACTTATCATGTGACCCAATTATTAGTCCTATTTTATAAAACTTAAAAAGGAAGAGGTAAAGTAAGCTAGGCAAGTCATAAGTGGTTTTAAAATTCAATTTGGGATTTATAAAAAAAAGCACTTAAATTGCATTATTCAAGTAGAAAACACAAATTTTAGTGCTGAGCAGCTGGTGAGAATTCTTTTTCCTTCTTCAGCCCTTGACTTGCACATCTGTAAAATGAACAAATATGGTCAAGCTATCTTTAAAAATATTTTTTTATGGGGCCAGGAGTTTGGCCTAGTGGTAGAGCGCTTGCCTAGCATGCACGAAGATCCGGGTTCGATTCCTCGGTACCACATACATAGAAAAAAGGCAGAAGTGGTGCTGTGGCTCAAGTGGTAGAGCTCTAGCCTTGAGAAAATCCAGGGACAGTGCTCAGGCCCTGAGCCCAAGCCCAGGACCATCGAAAAAAAATATATATATATATATATATTTATATTGGTCTTCTACAAATTTTTCAGTTTTTCTACAGATGTTCAGTCAAACTGGAACAGTTTGATTCAGAAAGCCAACTATAGCATAATGCTTTATTTCAGAATTCAAATGAGAAATATATATCCCTCCTTTTCATAGGTAATTTATCTTCCTAGGCAGACATTGCTAATCCATCACCACAGTCTTTCATGCCAAGGCTAGAGGAGGCCTCATTATCCTGCTAAAACTCAGAATTGATATATGAGGGGAAAATGTCAGCATATCTATGTAGTGATGAAATACTAGCAGCTTTAACAGTCAACACTGTGAAATACCAAGTTTTCAGTGTCAGGGTCAAAGTATCCTCCTGATTTTTAAAAAATTCCTTGCATCCTATCTATCAATCAGGGATCAAATAAAGTGTGTGTGTGTGTGTGTGTGTGTGTGTGTGTGTGTGTGTGTGTGTGTGCACTCGCATGCACATGTGCCAGTGTTTCTGCCACACAGATCCAGTTCTGGCTTTGAGGTTGTTAAGTGGAGATAAGAGTGCTCGGACTTTTGTCTTTTCCCCACCTAGTAGTCAGAGGATGGATATCTTTAGGAAATGAAGGGAGTTTATTTGAACTGGCTAAATCACCACCCCAGAGAGAAGAACAGCGGCAGCCGGATCACAAACCACAGAGGAATGAAGAGATTGCCAAGGCACTGCAGTGCCAGAGCTGCTGGTATTGGTGTTGGGCTCCACATCTCACAGCTTCTGCACCAATCACCTCTCCCCTTTGAGGTGCTCTGTTAGTCACCCAGTCTTTAGAAGAGTTGCATTGTCTAGTTTGGGCCATTTTGCTACCCCGTAGAGTATCACTGTTGTTTCTAATCCTAAAAGCATACTGTGAGATGGTATGGCTAACAGGGGAAGAATGCCTTTCTGAGGAAACAAAAAACTTGCCTAGATTGAAGAGCAACAAGTTCAAGAGAAGTTTACTGCATCACAATATGAAATTTATACACTGAGGGGAATGGTATGTGCCTACTTTTTTTGTTAAAAAACGAAAGAATGAAAGAAAGAAACAGTAGTTCAATGGGATGAAAAGGGAAAAAAGAAAGCTACACATGTCAGAGTATTTAGCAAAGGTTGACAAATACAGACTGATATAAACTAAATGCAGAGCTCTGTGGTTACAAAGTATTAGATATTATGCCAGTCTGAGATCTGAGGATCGTGGTTCAAAGCCAGCTTGGGCACTACAGAGCCTGTCAGACTCTTATCTCCAATTAACCTCTAGAAAACAGAAAGTGGGGCTTGGCTCAACGGCAGGGCAGTAGCCTTGAGCTGAATTGCTCAGGGACAGGACCCAGGCCCAGAGTTCGAGCCCCAGAACCCACAAAAGAAATATTGAATATTAAATATTTTCTATGCATCACAACCCTTGAGTTTTTAAAACTTGCCTTTCATTTGATGCCTCTTATAATAATTTGTTATACTTGCACAATTTCATAGTTTTGCTGCCTAATTAGCAGTAAGCCCCCTCTCATGCATAAGAAATGAGCAGTTGTTTAATTTGTAGGAAAATCTAAATCTGAGTGAAAAATGAACATGTGTTTCAAATGCATAAGGTAGAAAACTTCAGTGAACGAGCATGCACAAGTAATGGCAGTAATATTCAAACGTTTCAGCTTTGTTAAAGAGAAAAAAATAGTTTTACACAGCTCAGAGTTCAGCTTCTTCCTCTTCCACAACTCTACTAAGCATAGAAGCAACCTTTGCTTCTTTTGAGAAAATAAAAATAATTTCCTGAGAACACTGAATTTAACAGCAATTAAATGGAAGGCATGAATGTTAAGATTGGTAGAGCCTGTTCTAAAAGAATTAAGTTCTCTTTCCTTGTAAAGCTTGAATAATGGAAGCCATGTTTTTATATAACTTGTGTGTTGAGGAACAAAGAAAAGAAAGGAAAAGAAAATCACCCAAATTCCTAAAGCAAAACAAAAGAATAAGAGAACTATTGCAGAGCTAGAGCAGGACTTGGGAGTTTCTGATGGAATCTATACTCAGCACACTATGCACAGCCACAAAAACAGAAAATGAAAATGCCGAGCCCAGGACTCAAGAGAGTCAGAATTGAAATATAAATTAAATGTAATCATGCAGCGTATTACCACCTCTGGGCTTACACAGCTCAAAAACCCATTTCAGCATAAACACAGAACTCGGCGGATCCATCCATAACAAGCTGACCTCCTCAGAAGGGAAAATAAAATGATCTATTTTCGCAACTGACGCTGACTCTTGAGGAAGGGAATATATGTGGGCAGAGTTGGCACAGGGCTAGGATTCAAATGAACACTTCAAGTTTGAGAGAATATCATCCTGTAAACTCTTTCTTTTCGTGTCTCTCATGCATCCCCTTTTCCACATGGAACAAGGGATGAATAAGATGAACTCAAATGGAGAGGAATGATTGTGTTCAGAAAGAAGAGATTCAAATGTGATTTAACACATTTCCGTTCTGACCAGAAACAGTGTGTGTGAGTATGCACTATGTTTATTGTCTAATCGCAATATCTAAGTAGATTCAAACGTAAGTTCCCAAGCTCTGGGTACTTATGGAGGTGCTAAATGGTGAACACACGATAGAGCTAGTACAGCTATGCCATCTTACCTGGGAACATTTATGAGACTTTGATGCAAAAATGCCTTCTATGATTGGGTATAGCAGTGAATACCTGTAACCCTAGCTACTTGGGAAATGGAGGTAAGAAGATCTAGGTTTCAGGGCAGCTTGAGCAGATACCGAGAGATCCGAGATGAAGAGCAAATACAAAAGAACTGGAGGTATGGCTGAAGTAGCAGAGTGCCAGTCTAGTAAGCAGAAGGCCCTGAAAACAATCTCTGGTTGCATAAAACGAGGGAGAAACAAAGACATCTGAGGCCCTCTTAGGTCATAGAGAGGTCTCTATGCAGTTGCATGCATAGAGGTTCCATGTAGGGTGCAGAACAAAAGTTAGGGACACAAAAAGGGGCAGAGCCCAGATGGTGGAGAGGAGTCTGAACCTTGAGGCATATATATATATATATATATATATATATATATATATATATATATTTGCTTTTCACATAGGATAGTGCATTTTGATAGATTTCATCCTATATGGCGCATTTTTAGAGGTAAATTAATAACAGTATTTGAAATTTCCATTTCAAACAGCTTGTCCCTCTTATATAGCAAAGCAATTGTATTTTGAGTAATAACACTTTATCCTTCAATCTTGCTACATAATTGCTTATTAATTCTAAGGAATTTTCTTTTGTTAATTCTTTGGGGTTTTCTACTTAGACAATCATGTCACCTGTGAACAAAGACAGCTTTAGTTCTTATTTCTTAATCTGTATACCTTTGCCCACACCACCCCCTACTTTTTTTCAACTCACTGCATTAGTTAATTTAATAATATTCTAATATAATGTGAATAGTTATGGTCAGACAATCTGTCCTTGTGTGGTTCCTCAATATAAAGGTAAAACATCCGGTGTCTAACATTTAAGCACATCCATTCTAGGTTTTGGTAAATATTCTGTATAAAGTTTAATAAATTATTCTTGCTATCCCTTGTTTTGCATATAGTATTTTCACAGATACTTATTAATATATTTCCTGAATACTTCATCTATGACATAGTTGTATGTTTTCATTAGTTTGCTCTTGTGATGGGCTACATGAATTGGATTTTTGAATGCTGAACTTGTTTTGAATAACTGGCATCAATCTTGTTTGATTTCAGTAAGATAAACCCCAATGTATGATAAAGGAAGTAAGGAGGATAGCTCACATACTATATTGTTCCAGTTTTGTAAGACTTCATACAAGTCTGGTGCCAACAGGACATACACTGGTGTTTATCTGGTTCCAAGAATGAGAACAGCACTGAGGGGAATTGAAACAGTGAGGGTACCTTGTCATTATTTGTTGCAACTATAAACAATCTGGGGTATTTTTCTTTGCATAAATGTAGATAAAACTTAATAATTAAGAAACTAGAGAAACTTTGTGTAAACGTTAAACATATCTGACGATACTCAGATTTTACCAGGATCTAGGGAAAGTCAGTAATACACTGTGATTAGCTAATTTGTTAAAACTGAACTGTTGACAAGGATGCAGAGAATTAGTTTACAGAGACATTTATGAGTACAATGTACTCATCCTGCTGAGACACACCCAACAGGCTACTTTGTAATCAGAAATATTGAATTCAAAGCCTAGTTACTTGTTATAAACGCTTGTGGTTATTTATTTATTTATTTATTTCCTTCTCTTTCTGTCAGTCATGGGGCTTGGACTCAGTGTGGGCCCTGTTCCTGAGCTCTTTTAGTCAAGGTTAGTACTCTACCATTTGGAGACACAGTGCCACTATAATTTGTTAACAGAAAATAATTTCTAAAACTACTTTGTTACAGTTATGAGAGTTAGAGTAGTTAGTTAATATAGGCAATACATTTAAAATGCTAGACTACTGCCTGTATTAATCTAGAAAGGCAGAAGAGGAAACTAACTTTTGCAGTATTTATTTTCTCTGAATAACATTTGAAGCAAATAGGATATATATGTTTGCAAATCATTGGCTGGGTCTCAATTATTTAATTTGAATGGTTTAATAGAAATTCTAACTCTTTTCCCTAAAAGTCATGTTTCTACAAAAAACAAAAGGTTATTATATAAACTTTTCAGTTGTCCCTAAAAGAAGCACAACTCATTTACTTATGTAACAATCCTGGTATTATCTTTTTTTTCAATCCCTACACATTTTCAACATATGTTCCAAACCTGTTCTACATTAATGTACTGATTTTACATACTTGTCTAAATTTTTCTTTCCCAATCTGGATAGTAAGACTCAATTTGAAGTATTTAAACATTAATATAAAATATTTAGTTCTTTTTATATGTTTAACATCAATTTGTACATAGAATTTTATCTTCATTATTTTTTTGTACACTTTCTTGTTTGGCTCCATTACTTTCAATTTTAGCTAGATTCAATAATGAATCTCCTAGACTCAAGCATCTGTTGATCAACTGCATCTTTTATGGGTTTTAAAGTTGATTTTCTTCCTCATTTATGTGCTCATCAAATTTCCATACATTTTTTATTTATTTCTGCGCCCCAGATTCCATAATTGGTTATTACATTTTGAAAAAGCATTTTAACATTATATCATAAATCATTTCTGAAACATTTCCCAGAAATCAATGGTAAAAATCATGTAATTTCAATATTTTTCTTAAAGGTAAATTGAGTTGTCAAACTGAGTGATCTTGGGATTAATAAACCAAATTGAAAGTTGCTAAGCGAGGGAGCAATGAGAATAGAATGGGACATTTATCTTGAAAGAAGGTTTTCTAGACTTTTCCATGAATCTGAGTCTTATCTATCTCTAAAAAGTGCAATCCAGATAGCAAGCGATGAAAATAAGTATTTTTGTTAAGTAGATGTAAAACGAAAAATAGTCTGTTGGTTTTTCCTAACATATAATGAAATGCTTTTTATCTACCAGGAAATTATTCTCTTTAAGCTGCTCTTTCACCACGAGTACAGCAGCTGTTTTCTGTGTGACAGCATTCTATGTGATGTTTACAACTTCTGAGTTCTACATTCAACTCTTTATACCCCACTATGACTTCTGGAAAAGTTTATTAAACATTTAACATCTCAGAAGTTCAGAACAGAAATTAGATTTTACTGTCATGGTGCTCTCACCAGTCACAGTCAGCAAAGAAGTGATTCTCAAAATGAATAAAACAGAAAGAGGTGTTCCAGACAATCACCGACAACTCCCATGAGACACTCACACCGTCAGACACAGTTGTACTGCACATGCTGTTATTGTATGAGGTTGTTTCTACAAGGCCAAAAGGATTCTAATGATTGTCCCAATTTATTATTAATTATTTCTTGAAAGCTTTTGGGTGACCTTGATTCTGGCTAGCTAGTCAATTTCTGTTCACCCTTTAGGTTTCTAGAAGATACAAAAGATTCCACACTAGGTTAGCAACACGGCTGACCTCACAGTAAGCAATTAATACCGATATGTGGCCACATTCTTAAACGAATGAGAGAGAAGACTGGCTAGCAATGCCCCAAGAAATAAACAGATGGTCAACCCATACTGTAAGCTACTGGAAAAAGCTGAACATAGCCAAGCACCAGTAGCTTACTCCTGTAATCCCAGCTACTCAGGAGGCTGAGATCTGAGGCTCGCAGTTCAAAGCCAGCCAGAGCATGAAAGGCTGTGAGACTCTTATCTCCAATTAACTATCAGAAAAACTGGAAGTGGCACTGTGGCTCAACTGGTAGAGCACTAGCCTTGAGCTGAAGAGGTCAGGGACAGTGCCCAGGACCAGAGTTCAAGCCCCACAACTGACAAAAAACACTGAATATATATGCATAGACTTACCTCCATAAGAAACAATCCAATAGGCTCAAACACATGAGTATTCTATGAATTAGACAATCAGACTTAGGAAAAGAGATTGAAAAATGGAATTGCTAGAAGATCTATTTTAGAAGCATTAGGAGCCCCATTTACACAGAACATGCAGTTGGAAATCCACCTCTCTAACCACATAGAAGGCAGTCATTTTATTTCCTGCATAAATTAAATCTGATAAGATTCCTCCTATGCCACCAAGAAGCAGGCTGGCAGCATCTCAAGAACAAAGTTTTGGGGATTTAAGAAGTCTGAATAGGTAACAGTCTCATTTCCCACCAGGAACAGATGGAAATGGAATGATCAGAGTTTGGAGTCATTAGTCAGATGAGCCCTGACACTGAAAAGCAAGGTAGACTTGTTAATTCCTTTTCCAAGTTATGTTACGTCACCTAGTCTGCCAGAATCAGAACCCTGAAACTCTTGAGTTCTATAAACTTCTTTGCTGTGAATTTATGGCCCAGACAGTTGGAGGCCAGGTTGGATGTTAAGAGGATGGGGAAAAGGAATGGTATTAGTCCTATCCAAAGCCCTTGAGTAAAATCATTCCTCTGATAATGCAATAGGGGAGGAGTGAGGAAAGAGGCCAGAAGTTTCTCCTTTCCAGGGAAATTCATCTAACCACAAGTGTGGTTACACAGAAGTAAAAGCATGGAATCTCAATGCAACTACAACCTCTTTGTTTTTCAGCGATCTGGCCTGCTGCCCTGGAGTGGCCTCTACCATCCCCACCTCCAGATCCTACACTGAACATTCTCTAGAGAAAGTCACTTGCTCAAGAAAAAGATCAGGAAATACAAATTATCTGGTTTGCATTCTGATGAGACATTTTTTCTATAAACCTTACCATGGAATAAATCATGCAATAGACTGGAGACAACAAGACAAAATGAAACAAAAATCGCAACTGAAAGAAGTCCTAAATAAAGAAAAAATCAATAATTAAACAAATCAACACTGTAGAAGATATCAGAAAATGACTGCTGATAATACTGCAAAAACTGACTTAGCCATGATGTTTACTCAAATGCTACAGTTTCCTGGTTGGGCTAGTATTAACTAGATGACATTATTTTAAATAAAATGCACCAACACTAATGTACTCTGGTTAACACACTGCATAAGAGGTAAAATGCTCTGAGTGCCAAGAACAGGAGGGACCCCTGAGCGGTCACAATCTTACTCACGGAGCCCACTAACATTGAGCCTAAGTTCCTTTGAGTATGGCTTACTTCACTTAATATGATTTTTTCTAAGTCTTTCCATTTCCTTACAAATGGGGTGATGTTGTTCTTTCTGACAGGAGCATAGAATTCCATTGTATATAAATACCACATCTTTGTTGATCCACTCATCAACTGAGGGGCATCTGGGTTGGTTCCATATCTTTGCTATGGTAAATAGTGCTGCAATGAACATCGTTGTGCTAGTGGATTTAGTATGTCCTTGTTTCTGGACGATTGGGTAAATGCCAAGAGGTGGAATTGCTGGGTCATAGGGGAGCTCTGGCAAAGGACATAGCTAGCAAATTAACTAGAAAGGCTACAGAGTGGGAGGAGGTCTTCACTAACCATACAACGGACAAAGACCTCATATATAAAATATATCAACAGCTCAAAAAATTGAACCTCTCCAAAACTAATCTCCAAAGAAACAATCATCCCATTAAAAGATGGGCCAAAGACTTAAAGAGAGTCTTCTCTGAAGAAGAAATAAGAATGGCCTATAGACACATGAAGAAATGCTCAACATCTCTGGCCATAAAAGAAATGCAAATCAAAACAACTCTAAGATTCCACCTCACTCCAGTTAGAATGGTCAGGATCAGGAAAACTAATAACAACAGATGCTGGAGGGGATGTGGCCAGGAGGGATCACTACTACACTGTTGGTGGGAGTGCAAACTTGTCCTTGGACTTTTCTCAAGGCTAGAACTCTACCCTTGAGCCACAGCACCACTTCTGGCTTTTTTCTATGTATGTGTTGCAGAGGAATCAAACCCAGGTCTTTGGGCATGCTAGGCAAGCACAATATCACTAGGCCAAACTCCTGGCCCCACACCCTGGTCCTTTTCTCATAGCTTGTAACAAACAAAGTTCAGTCACATGGCTGATAATCTTTCTTCAATTTATAGCCATTCAAGACTCCAGCTAGAACTTCCTTAAGCTTGACTGTGACATTTATTTGTAGTAGAATCTTTTTGGCAATCCTTATAGCTCTAACTTTCTTCGATGTAAAATTGGAGAAATATTGTCAGAGTCTTTATTCTGCTGTATAGACTAAGAAAACAGTCCATGAAACTATTGACACATGGCCTTGGGCTCTACTAGCAGAGATCTGTAATAGAGCAAAATCTTGATACATAAGGCCATATGGTATGAAGCTAATTGAAAGGACCTCCAGGATATTGAAACAAAAGCCATATAACGAATGATTGTTGTCCTTAATGTATTATGTTATATCTCATCTCCTTTTCTGTCCCTTGGGTATCTCATATTGTTACAGTATCTCACTTTGTCATCTGATATATTGAATTTATTTGTATTTGGTTATTTGAAATTTGATAGGGAAGGGGGGAAAACCAAGATGGGTGGTAGGGTGGGGGGGAGGGTAATGGGTACCAAGACATGTGAAAGGGTATCAATGTATGTGAATTAATGCACCTTCTATCTGGCAAATATCATGTAACCCTTTTATTAATTACAATAAAAGTATTAAAAAAACTATTGACACATGGTACACAGCATATATATACATAACAAAAATGTTGAGTTATTCTTACCATAATCTTTAATAAAATTAGGATTACTGTTTAAAACCCTGAAATGGATTACCTATGTGAAAGCTTTCAACTAGGGACTTATTATTCAAAGAAAATATCAAATTTAATTCAAAAATAACATTTCATAAAAGAAACATTAAACCACAGTATAAATATTGAATTATTTATATTATGGTACAATAACATTCCTAATATATTTTGTAACTTTTTCAAAATGCATTAATAATTGACTCCATTTTGGAAGGACAGTTAAAAAGGTCTTCTAGAAGACAATGTTTATCTAAAGAAGGAAAATACAAGCTTAAATTACAGCACTGAGGCTATACCTTGCTTTATGCTCACATTAGTCATGTGACCATGGAAGTAAAGAATAAATGACATCTTATGAAGGTAAATGTTTAGGACATGACCCTATTTGTGGTGTAACATTTACCCCCCTGAGTCACGTTGTTTGCCTTAACACATTTTCTGTGACAAGTAAATGTAATTACACTTAACCTTGCCTATGCTTACTTAGATTCACATTGAACAATAAGCTTAATCAGGAACCTGTCATTCATATTTTGAGCCTAAATCACGAGCACTGAAAAACAACATTTTTAAAGTTTTCAAATGTAGAATTTTTGAACCATTCAGAAAGTTGTTATTACATAATCTAAAAAAAAACCTGTCAAATCAAGTAAAACAGGGTGGGACAACACACATAGGACAAGTAAATATGGTAGAACAAAATGTTTTCTGAAGAAACTGGAGTTGAGAAATGTAAAGAAATATCATTAAAATGTACTTATCAGCAATTTATAAAAAAGCCTGTGTCATTTTCATGGAAATTTGTCAGCACAATAATTACAGTTAAGCTTCTAATTGATTTATTTTTAGGATGGTGGGTAGAAAAACGCGGAAGAGAGTCATTTAGAAATCACACTGACTTTTCAGAACGTAACCTTTAAAGCTAGATAGCTGTGACAGGCACACTATCTACACTGTAGAATATGGCCTGGGCAGCTCACTGGTGACTGCTTGTCTCTGGTTGGTGGGAGGTCAAGGGATGGTTAAAAATGAGGCTGTGGGAGTAGAATCCTTCATTTCTTCCCAGTTACTGCTTTCTCAGGTAGGCAAGTGTTAGCTACCAGTGTAACCACATGGAAGTCTGAATGCTCTACAATGCCCATTCTAATGTCTAACAGTCCATTCGAGCCTCGATATCATTCCTGCTGAAGATCTTTTAACTTGATTTACAGAGAACTTAATATAGCTGTTCACTGAGAAATCTGAATTTCTTCACTGTGTAGCACTGTCGACCACATGTCTCAGTCTAAAATTCAAATTGTTACATATAGTTACCCTAAGCAATATCATTGGTCTTGTACTTAATATTATGGCATTACTCAAAAGAACGTTCCTGACCCTACATTTTCTCTCTGTACCCAGACACATTTGGATGATAGTTTAACAGTCAGATCTGGTACATGAACTGAAATATTCATTTGTCCAACTGGTTCGCTCTCTAGCTAAACATCCTAGAAAAGACATTTTCTTGTTTCTTCAAACTGAGTTAGCTTTAACATCAGAATATCCTCCCTTTACAAAAACAAACATTTCGGAGCATATCTGAAGTCACACAATAGGATGGAAGTCACTAGCTATTTTTGCACTGCCAAGAAATTCTGAGAAACAGTTGTGTGAGTCAGGAAGAATTTTCTAACGTTTTCAGATGAGAGCAAAAAGTCGATATGACGGGCTCTGGGGAGACTAACTTAGATATAAGTACATCCCCTACGTGGATTTAGTTTTCCAGTTAAGACAGGTATCTTTTGTGTGTGTATGTCTCTGAGAAGCACTGAGGGTCATAAAAAGATGTGGACACAAGTAAAATGGCAAAGATCCAAAGGCAAAGCAGCTCTTTATCTCAGCTTAGAAGTGCGCCAGAGATTCCAGATTGAGTGAAGACATCTGGAGAGACCCGAACTAGACATCAAGAAACAGGAAACTATTATACGTAGGAGAGCACAGAAGGTAAAGATGGCTTAAGGAATGAAAAGGGAGAGGAGTTACGTTTCACATACTGCACTCAGATGCTCAGTTAAAATGGCTTCATCTCTTGGCTCCTCAAGCAAGTGAGATAGCTGCTTGCTTGTATCTAGATTTGTAACTTAAAGATAACCACAGACAGAATGTCTCCCTCTCAAAACACCAAGAGCTGCCGAGAATTATCTCAGATAGCCTTTGGGCTTGTCTCGGAACTAACAGAATGCTTTGCTCTGATTGTTCTGTACTGAATCACAAACTACCTTTAAAGCAGGAGTGTTATCAGGCCTACATAAGGGGAAATGAATGTTGATAATGAACAAACATGCACAAAACAAAACATTCAATACATAGTTAATATGTAGTCATATAATATTTGGTATCTGACTCCAGAAGTTTACAGGATATATTGGTATAAAGAAAATTAAATCTTTTTCAGAGTTTACTATTAAGGCTGTGGCTAACACTAGTATTTTATCTAATAGTTGTTTCATAAAGAGACATGTTCAGATCCTGACATTTAAATTACTTGGTAAAAGTTAAATATGATGTCAGAGGCTGGTATTAAATTTGAATTACAATTGTTAAATGTGTGATTCAAAGCCCTTATTTACTCTTGTATAAATATAGAATCATGATTCTTAAATTCAATCTTGCCAAAATGTGCTGAGAGAATTTTAGAAATATCACTGGTGGCTTTTATTCCTGGCTATTGAAACAAGATAGAATAATAGTTTGAAATCACAAAACACTGGAAGGAAAACGAATGTCTACCAATATAGGCCTGAGTAAATATGTTGTAAGACTTCAGGTTTTTTTTGGCCAGTGCTGGAGCTTGAACTTGGGGCCTGGGCACTGTCCCTGAGCTTCATTTTGCTCAAGACTAGCACTCTACCACTTGAGCCACAGCACCACTTTTGGCCTTTTCTGTATATGTTGTACTGAGGAATCAAACCCAGGGCTTCATGCATGCTAGGCAAGTGCTCTACCACTAGCCACATTCCCAGCCCACACAATTTCATTTTAACAAAAGATCGTATAGTCATTTAAAAACTAAAAATCTCTACAAGGCTGTCAGCGGAAATACTCTCAAAGTTATGTTAAAGTCATAAGCAAACTACAAAATAAATTGGGTCAAATACACAGAAATCAATAAACAATTACATTCAAACACTTGTAGAGAAACAGAAGCTAAATGGATGGTAAAATAATTTCTCCAAGAAGAAAAGACCGATAGCAGTGAAATAGAGAACTATTTTTCACTTTGCATAATTCCTAACACTAAATTAAACTATATTCTTTTTGGCTAAAATCTCTCATTTTTATTTATGTCCTTTGAGGAGCTATAATACCTAATGGCAAAAATTATTTAAAACAAAATACCTAATAGCACAAAATTATTCTGGAAATACATTCAGAATAAATTCTGCAGCTGTATTTTCCAAATGTCTTCTACCAAAAAGAGCCAACATGTAGAGACTGCATAACCTACAAATGGAGAGAAAAGTGTTTTTGTTATTTTGGTAGCTCTTAGGATGAGTTGTCGTAGTAGAAATGGTTGATGCAAAATGTGGCAATATGATAACTGTCTTATTGGTTACTTTGATCATTTGCATCGCACAGCTACCATATGCAATACATTAATTCAGCACAAGGCAGCCAAAGATGGAGCCCAGAGGCTCCAATAAGCTGACAGGACCCAACAAAGTCAAGGTCACTCAACCAATCTGTGTTAAATCTGCAATGAAGTACAGCCCATAATGGAGTCCTCATTTTACTATACCACAGAGTCTTATCGAAATGGGTGGCATTCATCATGGTGACATTCTCCTTTAGCTAGATCACTGTGCTGTGACATCCTTACTAAAAGAAAAGTAGCGAAGAGGCAGAAACAAAATCCACTTATCAAGGGAATTCTCTTCTACATGAACTTCACATTTGCCAGTATATCTATTTTATCCCATAGGCCTAATCCAGTACAGAAGTATTTGTGAAAAAACAGCATTGGACTTTCAAGTGGGTTGTAGACGAATTCTATTCTAATTGCTGCCCAAATTGGATTTCTGATGGATTCTAGCAAATATTAAAAAGTTTTAAAAAGACATTTCATTTCTCCTCTTCCTATTATTTTTCTTCATTATAAATATAGTTTAAAGACAGAAATATACAAAAGATTTTCAAATATGACTTGTCTTCCACATATATTTCAAATGTGTCCAAATTTTAATAAAATATAAGCATTACTGCTTTACCAACTAGTGTACAGGTGAGCAGAGATGCCTATAAAATGGGAAAATGTATTCTCAGTCTGTGCTTGCTGGGGTAAAATACAAGTAATTTCATAAGAACAGTATAATGGAACACCTTTTTGAAAAATCAGGTATGTGATGAAAGCCTTTCTTATTGGCCTATGCTTCAAAAACTGAAAATTAGAATTACAGCCATCTTTAACCTGAACCCACTCTCCCATCAAGTTACTCATTTGACAAATCTCTCTCTATAAAATTTCTTATGTAACAGGTACATCTGATATACCAACAATACACAAAATAATTAAATAAAATTTCTTGCTCTCAAAGAACAGTTATATTTTTATTTCATGATTCTTGATGTATAACTAATTGTTTCAACTAAGATTCATAGCTCAATTAGCAATATTAAATATGTTCTGATCAATTTCTAATGAATATTTACTCTTTTGCAAATGTAAAAAGGAGCATATTAAGATAAATTCGTTGACATTTTGTGGATGTTATCATTTTTTAAAGCTAACACAGTGACATCTAAAAGTTATGATCCATAATATTTACCTTTTTTTTTATACTTGTGGCCTGCTTTGCTTGTTTGTTTGTTTGTTTGCTAGTCCTGGGGACTGAATTCAGAGTCTGAGCACTGTCCTTGGGCTTTCCTCAAGGTTAGTGCTCTACCACTTGAGTCAGAGCATCAGTTCTGGCTTTTCTATATATGTGGTACAGAGGAATTGAACGCAGGTCTTCGTGCATGCTAGGCAAGCACTCTACCGCTAGGCCAAACTCCTGGCCTGTCCTGTTTTTGATAAAGTTCCTGAGATTAGAAAATGGTTCACCTCAGGTTTTGTACTAGTAGATTCTCTTCCCTTAAGAAGAAATAAAAATTCTCTATTAGAATTAGATCAGTTCTTTCCATGGTAAAGTTGATCTAACTATGTGGGTTAGGATTGTACACCTTTTATTTTGACCAATATATTATAGTGTTCTTCAGTTTCTGTGTGAAGGCAAACTTATTTCTTGTACATAAAAAATAAATGTGGGGTAAAATGATTCTTTTGTTATCCCATATAACATAAATGATTGCTGCTCTTTAAATGTGCGCTTCTTAATCTGACAGGAGTAACCATTTAAGAATATATCTGAGGATTATAAATAACCTTTCTGCTGCATTTTCTCAAGCTAATTTTAGAATATATTGTAAGATGGTTCCCCCCTTCAAAAGGAGAACAACAAAAGCATATGATGAGCCAGCGTGAAATAATCCGTCTTCCCACCACTGCACTCACAATGACTAATACTGCTGATACTTTTTTGGAAAGGGAATAGTTCCTCTTAAATGAATCCCATGCTTTCTTCTGTAACAAGAACAGCCAGTAAAGACATGCAATGAGATAACAGGGAAGTTTCTATTTTGTGATCGTGAGAATGGGAAACGATTTCTCAAAACGTACAGAAGGAATGGCTGTCTTGCTCTAAACCATCTGCCCAGATGGACATGGGAAGGATACAGCAGCGCCTTTGGACATGAAGAGTCTGCTGGTGGGCGCCTGCCTACCCCGTTACCTCCAGTAGGGGGAGCTCTGACAGTACTTGGCCTCACTGGGTTTCATCAGGCAAACCCCACAAGTCACAGTGCTTCAACAAAAAAATCACAGTAAACGATGCATTTTCTGTCATTTCCCTGTCAGTGCGTCCACAGGGCATTGAACGGGTGGGCTTTGGTGTCTAGTGTTGGATGGGCCTCTGCACACACTCACCTCACAAAGGAACCAAGTCCTCTCCTCGAAAGAGGCCAGATCACCAGGGTGGGGAAAGAGGCCAGGTGGTGCCGGACCACCACGGTGTGTGAGGGGTGAGAGTAGGGGCATAAAACGGGTCAGCCATCAGGGAACCCAACGGTGCAGAGTAAGTCTGCTCCAAGATGGTTTCACAGTTTATGTCTTCTTTCCATACAATGTAATAAGTCCTGAATTCTGACCATGTCTTGACACTTTGCTCATTCTGAAATTCTTTTGTGTGATATAACAGAAACTTGCAAAGTTAATAGTTTGCCAAGATCATGCAGCTGATGAGTGGAAAAACCTAGCTCCTGTCAAGTGGCAGTGTTTAGTATTCTAATATATTCACAAGTTTTTTTTTTTCTGGGTTGTTGGCCTGGTTTAGGTGGTAGAGTGCCTTCTAAGAAACGTCTGCCCCAGTACAACCCAAAATTACCCCCATTCTCATTCTTAAACAAACCCAATTCTAAGAAGTGGTTAAATGGAGAACAAAGTGGAGGAATTGGCTTGTTTCTACTACTGTGGCTTTTTGACTCCAATGGGCCAATAATACTGTCTTTTCACGGATTCAGAAACCACATGCGAAGAGGATCTTGTTCTTCAGGAGAAGTATTGGAAACATTAAATTTTTCTGCCTTTGGAAAGGAGGTAGATCTTCTTATAAAGCATTTTCTTTGTAAAGAAATAATTTTCTTTCCTATTCACAAACACTCAAATCAGAAATACAGATGATGTGTAATCATAATCTTTTTATCCAAAGCTTATACTCACTTGACTAATCTTCTGGCATCTGCTTTGTGCCCTATAATGTTTTAAAAATGCTATTTTAAAAGCCTCCTTTAATCAGATTTTTCCATGCCTCCCTTTCCTTACTAAATGTTGATTGGTTTACATATACAATTAAAGAATCCATAACTAATTCTGTGATTTGGTATTCTAATAGATAAGTCAATAAATGAGAGCAAGCTATAAAGATTATATATCATTTTCCTTTAAATTTTTTACTTTGATTTTTTTTGGGTTCTAAAAATAATTTTCATTATAAATACTTGTTACAGAGGAAACTGTAAAAATATATTTACTAAGATTAATTATAAAAGTTTAATGTCAGTGTGGGCTTTGTATTTTCTGATATAAAACTAGAAATATAAATATCATATCATATGTCCAATCAAAACATGGCTAAAAATAAATATGTGATCATCTTTGACCTTTTAAATTGTAGCATATTTTTAACTTATCTGTTTCAAAAGCAAAGTGTACTTTAAGAAATTGAAAATAACATTTCTCATTTAGAAGTCTATATTAACATTTTCATTTTCCCATGTGAATTATTTCAACATGTTTTTGATTTCTGTAGTCATTGTATTCTACATTCAGACTTCAATGTCAAGTAGCTGAAATACATAGCTAAAAATAAGTTATAATTCTGATCTAGAAAAAAAGTTTACTGAGGTGTAATTCCAGTAAACAAAACACTTGTAGACAGGAAGATCACAGAGGTATAAATTAAACCTCACCCTAGCAGGAGAAGTAGTTGGTAAATTTGGATAATACTACAGGCCTCAGCATTCACAGACTCAACCAACTGCGTATCTAACGTTTACCTTGGGAAAACTTAGCTCGAATACTGAATATACATACCTACTTATTTCTTTGAACTATTTCATAAGCAAGAGAATAAAACAAGTCTTTGTTTATTTGTTTGCTTTTTCCCTGGTCCTAGGGTTTGAACTCTGGGCCTCGTGCTATCCCTGAGCCTCTTTGTGCTCAAGGCTAGTGCTCAAACACTGGAGCCATGACACCATTCCCGGCTTTTTCCGAGTAGTTTACTGGAGATAGGAGTCTCATGGACTTTCCTTCTCCAGGCTGCCTTTGAACCGTAACTCTCCGATCTCAGCCTCTTGTGAGGCTAGGGTGACAGGCGTGAGGCTGTAATAATAATTTATTGTGGTTTACATTTCACAGACAAGCATGATGAAAGCTCTTCCTTGGTGTTTTATAAACTGGCTTGTGGTTAAGTGGATTATGTCCTTCAGGTGTCCAGCAGAGTACCTGCTGTATGAACCATGTTCAGTTAACATCACTTACTTGTCAGTAGTATTATTATTCTTAGGTCATTGCTATAAACGTTACTGCGTCTGGTCTATCAAAAACAAAACTAAACGAACTGACCTTTTGGTCAAATGTATAGATAGAATTATTTTCTTTTTGTGGTAGGGACAGCTTCTCCTTTTGGATCACTAATCTATCAAATATAATTACCAAGGAGCAACTATACCCTATTTATTCTCTTTAACTGAAATCTATATATTACTACCAATTATCTACTTAGTGTCTATCCCACTCCTGAACTTAAGTCAAGGCTGACCCCTCTCTTTAATTCTAGTAGATGATGGGGGATAATACTTATATATAATATATAACAATGAATATATATCTATATATCTGGATGACAATGTGAATATAGGTATAATTACAAAATAATATATCCAGCAGAGGATATTTATGGTCATGAAACACCTACGCAAATATTATTTGTATTTATATTGTAGTTAAGAAATTAGAATGTATGTGATTTGTGCAGGAAAGTCAGGTGAAAAGCAGGAAAGAAAACATGTCTACTTAGCCTATTTTGAGTTATGAAGCATAAATTCTACTGCCTTTAAGACTGAGAAAAGTAATACAAATTAAGGGCAAGCAGGACACTGTTGAACAAACCTATGAGTACACAATGCACAAACCCACTGTCTTCCTCGAAGGGCAGTTTGAACTCAGTGCAGGAAGTTCTTGCTATGCACAAAAATCAGGCCAAATACAACAGGCATTCTACAAAGAAGTTGGATGTCTAGTCCTAAAGCTTTAACTCAGGGCCTGGGCTCTGCCTCTGAGCCTTCTTGTGCTCAAAGCTAGTGTTCTACCACTTGAGCCACAGCGCCAGTTCCACCTTTTTTGAGAAGTTTATTAGAGATTAGAGTCTCACAGATTTTTCTGCCCAAGCTGGCTTCGAACTGTGATCCTGAGATTTAAGTTTCCTGAGTAGCAGGATTTCAGGCTTGCGTGCCAGTGCCAGCTACTTAAAATATTTTTATGAAAAAAATTAAGTGCAGATGACAGAGGTGGGTCTCAGCCCAGACAGCACAGTGTCCAGCATGGGGCTGTCTGTCCACCCAGACCTCCCAACAGCTTTCTTTGTTTTTCTCTTTCCTACTTCCCTTCCTCCATCCCTCCCTCTTTTTCACATATACTTGCATGCTATTCGCATGTGTACAGGGTGTCACACAGTGAGGTGACATATGGGAGGGATACTATCCATTTTTCAGTATGGTATGTAATGATATTAACATAAAAAGTAAATGTTGGGCATGAAGACAAACCACAATGAAACTAAAAACGTACTTATTCTTCTGTAAGTAATCACACTCTATTCTTTCAAACTTTCAACATGTACTTCAGTGAAAATTCTGAGATGAATACTGAGTATTTATCTCCCTATAACTATTAGAATAGGTAAATTCTGCTATCATTTTGATAAAATTTGCCTACATTTTCTTGCACCTCTCCTTTCTTTCCGTTATAATGGATTATTGTTTGTTCATTTCCCAATGCTGTTACACTTCTTGGGAGTGAACTCTCACCAAATTTTCCCAGCTGACTTTTTTTCTCCCGATTCAGACCCACAACAACGGCCCACCACTATGCAACCTGAAATCAACCCCCTATCAATTACTCTGTGTCATAATATGGTCATAACACAACTATGTCCTCAACCTAATGGTTTGTTGTCTACTTCTTCCATTAGAACAAAAGCTCATTGAAACTTGTTTGTGGATGTAGTGAATATTGCGCAGATGCAGAAGAGTGGCTGACACAGGGGAGGTGACAAGAGCTCTGATGGCCACCTGTGCTCCTGTCAACAAGAGCAGGAACTGAAGAGTCTCATCTGAGTGAGTGGTTGTAGGGCGGTGCTCAGGCCTCGTGGGGCAGCTCTGTCCGTCAATAACCAGGCTGATTTTTCTCCTTGTCTCAAGTATACAAGACAGATGTGGCCAGTTGCAGGAAAACATTCCCCTGGAGGGTGAGCCGAGGATTCCTGGGTTAGAATGGATGAAAATGAAGAAGCTCAGTTTGGGCGGTTTATTCTTCCTGGTGACTCTGATAAGACAAGGTGACCCTGACTTCCAAGATTTGTGAAAAGGCAACGAGAAGCCATTAGCTGCACAGACTGATCTCTTCCTTGGGTGTGCAGAAGAAGAACAAAGCAATGTCCCCTACACTTAACAATTCTTTGAATGAGTTGTCTTTGTCTCTAACCACACCACAAAATTGAGAGACATCATTGGGGATAAAGCAAGATTTCCTCTGTGTGTTTAAAGCAGGTGCTCTAGTTTCTAGTCTAATCATTTTCAGTCAGCATTTGGAACATCTTAGAGAAGGGCTAGGGCCTAGAAGCTGTGGGATTGAGGGTATGTGGAAAGAGACACATTTGTTCTGAAATGGGACCACAGAACAGGAGACCAGTGCTGGTCTCCAGTGAAGTCCCAGGAGCCCTGCTTTCTCCACTCTCTGAAAGCGCCTGTTCAGCAACTCTCCTTTACCAAAAAGAAAAAAAATCTAAAAACAACAACAACAAATAAACCATTGGTGGAAACTAATCTATCCTCATTCAATTAAACTGCAAAGCAATTACTATCCCACCCCCAACCTTGAAATGTGCAATTAGTTCCTTATGAGAATGCATCCCAGCTTTGAGAGCAAACTGAAGCCTCTGAAAATGTATGTTCAGGTTTTCTGTTTCCATCCCACAAAACATTCTTTTTTATTTGCAGGTCAATTAAAAGTCAAGGTAAAAGCACACAAACTACACATTGAGAAAGAGAAGAAAATGTACACAATGTGAACGAAGGACACTAAGTGAATAGTGTATTAGGGGAAATGGAATTATGGGTGTCATTTTATATCATTTCTCTACTGCCTATGCAGCTTTTTAATAAGAAAGTACCCCCAGATATCACTTAGAGAAGAGAGACATTTTCCTAGTTAGTTATCTACCCTTCTCTTCCATTTCGATATCAGAATTTAAAAAAAATATGAACATGTTGCTGCAGGGAATAGCTGTCTACATTTTCCATCTGCTGTATACTTAGGTATGGCCATGAGCTACTTATTGCCAACTAAATGTAAGAGGAAATACTCTAGAAATTTGACTCGTTTTGAGCTAAACTGAATGGACAAAACATGTTTTTCCCCCTTTCATCTCCCATCTTCTTTTTTCCATGCAATGAATTTCTAGAATGACAGGAGACATTTGAGATCATCAAGACAGCTTCAACATGGAAGCCACCAATTGGAGCAAGTAAAAAACAGTAGGAGACCAGGATTCTGAATCTCAGCATAGAAAATTCCATCCGGACCTGCCAGCTACTCAACAAAACAGGATGTGGAGTACTCTTAGTTATCTCGGCCTACTGGACATCATTCTCTGCTGTATGCCATTCATTTTGGAGCCAGCCTGTTTTTGTTCTCTTCTATCCTAATGAATAATATGTTAAAATGGACCAAATATCACATCTTACACTGCTATGAAAAACTCTGATTCCCTTCCTCCCTCCCTCCATCTCCCCAAGTCTTTCTTTTTCGTTTTATATCTGTTCCTCTATCCCCTCCACCATCTTTCTCCTTCTTCTGAATCTTTTTTCTCTCCCTAAGTTGATTTCTCCCTCCCTTCCTTCCTCACCTTGTTTTACCCTTCCTGCCATTCCTTTGCTTATCTGTGCTGAGAAAGCCAGATGCTGTTCCATGAGCCTTTGTGTTCGAGGCCAATACCATATAACTAGCTTCTGACTTGAAATTACCTAACTGCATTTGGCCATGACTCCTGCATAGTCCTTATGTCTTAGTGAGTCCACAACTCTGGCTGCCAACTTATTCTCAGTCTCACCAAAGACCTGGAATCGCAGAGACTAACTGGCCGCAAGTGACTAACCTTCTCCAGGGGGCTTAGGGTGACAGCCATGTCACTTAGACCCCTTGAAATAAAACTTTCTAAGTTTACTGGGTGTTGTTCCTTACTCTAGGGTGTAGACAGAATTTTCTGTTTTTATTTTCTTCCAAACATATTTTTATGATGCAAATTTCTCTTTTTAAGGGTTGGACTGTTGGATTCTAAATCAACAAAATCAAACAAAGCAAGACCTTGGTTTCCAAGGTTAATTTCTCCCCGAGAGATTTGTTTCATTGTGCTTTTGCTCTTATTTTGGTTCTCTGCTTGTGATTCAACACTGTGATTTTTTTGAGTGAGTCACTGAGGTTTAAGCTCAGAGCCTCATGCTTGCGAGGCAAGTGCTTTGCCACTGAGCCATATCTCCAATCCTTCTGTATTATATTTTTATTTTAATGACAACAACAAACAAAGCAAAAGTAGTGATAAAAACAGCTACCCCCGAGTTATTATATGGAAATGTGGCTCCACTACAAATAAGTGGATTATTTGAAAGCAATGTAAAATAAAACAATGTGCAAGTGCCCTATGCCCCATGAAAACAAAACCATGTTACTATGGCTCCTATGATTTTATATGATTTACAACTGAATTGTAATTAAAGTGGGACATCGATTTTCACTTCACGTCTTCTGAAAGCCATTTGAGACAGTTCCGATAGCTACCTAGAAAATGTTCTAATGCATCCTCTCAATTTGTAACCCCACAGTTATACAATCTTTTCCTCAACTTAGCCCAATGCTTTTTCCCCTTCTCCTGTCCTCCATCTAGATTTTTCTAATAACAGAAACATTTACCCTTAAAAAGGAGTGACACTTTCTGCTATGATTTTTTTTAGGGGGAGGGAGGATGGTGTAAAGAAATACAACTGCTAAGTTGAAAGGCAGAAAGCAAGACCTGGTGTATTAAAGCTCTCGCAATAGGGATTGGGAGCTGTTAGGAAAAAGGAAGGAAACATCTCCAGCTGCACCTGAGCATAAGAGGAGAAGAATGGGCCATAGAGGTCTACTTGGAGTCATCAAGGGCAAATAAGGTTTTGGAAAATGAACAGTATGTCATTGTCTTAACCCATGGCATCCTCCATTCTCTGGTATGCACCTAGAACTTCATGTCATTCGTGGTTCTGGATGCTGGCTGGTATGTTCATGATCTCTCCAATTATATATTTCTTAATGGTAGAACTATAGATCATTTATTTTCCTGAGAGCAATACAGTATAGCATACATATATAATAGAACCTAACTTGACTCTGACATGGAAAGGTGACAAAAAATGGAGTGGTCTCCTCACTCTATTAATATAATTCTCACCTTCCAATCACAGGTGGTCACATGAGGGCCTTTAAAAGCTCCAGTCTATGGAAGGAAGCCTAAGTGAGACTCAAAAGATTCTAGCTAAATACATGCAGCCTGGAATAGAAGTCTGGAGGAGGAAATTCCACAAAAGATCACAGATGTATTATTTGCAGATTAGCCAGCATATGGCATGTTTAATTGCAGCTCTGAAACAACTTGCAAGACTAAAATTGATGGTTCATTTAGAAACTTTGGAGCTATAGAGACTTGAAAACATCATTTGAAAATGTCAGTGCTCTGGTTGACTCAATCCAAATCACCTAAGTCATTTTCCATAGTCTAAAAAGTAAATTGCCCCTCAGTAGATGATATAGATCAAGAAAATGTGGTATATATACACTATGGAATTCTATGCTTCCATCAGAAAGAATGACATGGCCTCATTTGTAAGGAAATGGAAAGTCTTAGACAAAATAATATTAAATGGAGTAAATCAGAACCAAAGAAACATAGGCTCCATAGTTACCCTTATTTGTAATACTTATAGCATCTGTCTAGGGTAATCCTAGCTGTGGGTCACCATAGCTCAACAGATAGGTAAATATGACCATATAACATAATGCTAATCAAAATGAACTCCAAGATAGGGAAACAAGAGATTTCTTTTTCTGTTTTTTTGTTTTTAATATACTGTGTGAAATTATTTCATTTTCTCTTTCATTTTTACCCCTTTGATATATCCCCTGTTGCCACTGTTGATTTTGATACCTCATGTCTGTGTCTCAGATATACATTTGGGGAAGAGAAAGGTAATTAACAAAATGGTGAGAAAAAGGACAAAAGATAAACCAATGCAATGGCAATACTGTCACAAGACAATGTGTTGAAAATGTGCTTTACAACCTGGGAGGGGAAGTGAGAGGAGGGGAGGAGTGGGAGCAATATTGGGAGAAAATGAGGGAGAAAATGACAAGAAATGTACTCTTTATCTTAGTTATGGAATGGTAATCTCTCTGTACACCACCTTTACAATAAATATTTTTAAATAAAAGTAAGTTATCATAAAGTAGTTTAGAGTTTGGAAAGAAAAACAAGTTTTAAAGCATATTGACTTTTCAATCTGGTTGAATCACAATCTTCTTTGCCTCATTCTCTTTCTTTAGCTCTAGAAAGACCAGGTTATTTCTGCTGACATTTTCATCATTTAAACCACGAATCCATCTGCAAAATCCAATTACGACCCTATGCTTTTACAGTACTTAAAAATAACCAAATTTCTCCTCAATCAAGAGAATTCTTTTAACCAAAAGTGGATGGTATATTAATTCAGTAGTCTACTTATTCAGCAGGGAAAAATGATTATACCTACATGAAAAAAATGTATCAAAAGAAAATTTGAAGGGAATATACATGATAACTATATTCATATTTATTTCCAATGAGACAGGAAACAAGGTAATACAGCCTTGTACAATTAAAGAACTGTCCATCAGAGAGGAAGTCAGAACTATCAGATCCCAGAATGAAGAGCACTGGAATACACTGGAAGAGGTTTATTTCTCAAATTACTTATCATCTTCCCAAAGCAAGCACGTGTTACTCTTCCACAGTCCTTGTCCTGTCAGTGCTGAAGTTGACCAGAGTCACCTAATACCAACTTCATATTTGTTTCCATGGCCAAACAAATTTGATGGCTAGATACCCTGTGAAAGGTAATGAGTTTATTTATTGCAAAACATTTGAGAGGATGAAAAACACTAGACTGAGTTCTGTTTCTCTACTAAGTGGGGATGCTGTATGCATCAAGTCTATTTGATGTCCTCTCCCCTGACGCCCCTGTCTCATGAGAGTATAGATTTATGGGAAAGGACATTGAGAAATGCATCAAGTTATTCTATTCTGCCTTGCACCATTTCCTACAAAGACACAGTAGTTAGAGAACTGAGGTGTATAAATGGAATCATGTGATCTATGGTGAGTTGACCTCCCAGGGGACCCCCAGGGTAACAATGCTGGGAAATGTGGCCTTGTGGGAAGTGTTTACTTCCTCAGGGCTCTGCTCCTGGGGATAGATTAATGCAGTGATCAAAGAGGAAGTTCATCACCCTGCTCTTGCTTTCCTTCACTCTGGATTAAGCAGCAATCCTTGATAAATGCCAGCTGTTAAATCCTGGATGTCACAGGCTCCCAAGTTTGAGCAATAAATTTACGTTTACTAGAAATGACTCTATTTCAATATTCTCTTGTAGTTATAGAAAATAAACTAGGATTCCATTGTGTACAAATACCACATCTTGTTGATCCACTCATCAACTGAGGGACATCTAGGTTGGTTCCATATCTTTGCTATGGTGAATAATGCTGCAATGAACATTGTTGTGCTAGTGGATTTAGTATGCCCTAGTTTCTGGATGGTTGGGTAAATGCCAAGTAGTGGAATTGCTGGGTCATAGGGGAGTTCTATGTTTAGCCTTTTGAGGCACTGCCATTCTGCTTTCCATAGTGGTTGAACGAGTTTGCACTCCCACCAACAGTGGAGTAGTGATCCCTCCTGGCCACATCCCCTCCAGCATCTGTTGTTATTAGTTTTCCTGATCCTGGCCATTCTAACTGGAGTGAGGTGGAATCTTAGAGTTGTTTTGATTTGCATTTCTTTTATGGCCAGAGATGTTGAGCATTTCTTCATGTTTCTATAGGCCATTTTTGTTCCTTCTTCAGAGAAGACTCTCTTTAAGTCTTTGGCCCATTTTTTAATGGGAAGGTTGTTTCTTTGGCGATTAGTTTTGGAGTGATTCAATTTTTTGAGCTGTATATATTTTAGATATGAGGCTTTTGTCTGTTGTATGGTTGGTGAAGATCTTCTCCCACTCTGTAGGCTTCCTAATTAATTTACTAGCTATGTCATTTGCCATACAAAAGCACTGCAGTTTAATGCAGTTCTATACAGCTGTCAGAAAAAATGACATCGACCCATTTGTTAGGAAATGGAAAGACTTAGAAAAAATCATATTAAGTGAAGTAAGCCAGACTCAAAGGAACTTAGACTCAATGGTTTCCCTCATTTGTCCTAGCAGAGATTTGCAATAGAGCAAAACCTTGATACATAAGGCCATATAGTATGAAGCTAATTGAAAGGACCTCTAGGATATTGAAACAAAAGCCATATAATGAATGATTGTTGTCCTTAATGTACTATGTTATCTCTCATCTCTTTTTCTGTCTCTTGGTTATCTCATATTGTTACAGTATCTCACTTTGTTATCTGATATATTGGATATATTTGTATTTGGTTATTTGAAATTGGATAGGGAAGGGGGGAAACCAACATGGGGGTGGGGGAGGGTAATGGGTACCAAGACATGTGAAAGGGTATCAATGTATGTGAATTAATGCACCTTCTATCTGGCAAATATCATGTAACCCTTTTATTAATTACAATAAAAAATATTTTAAAAAATAATCAATGAAAAGTAATCTCTAGGATATGGAAACAAAAGCCATATAATGAGTGATTGTTGTCCTTAATGCACTATGTTATCTCTCATTTCTTTTGCTGTCCCTTGTTTATCTCATATTGTTACAGTATCTCACTTTGTTATCTGATATATTGGATATGTTTGTATTTGGTTATTTGAAATTGGATAGGGAAGGGGGGAAAAACAAGATGAGGGGTGGGGATGGGGGGGAGGGAAATGGGGACCAAGACATGAGAAAGGGTATCAATGTATGTGAAGCAATGCACCTTCTATCTGGTGAATATAATGTAATCCTTCTATTAATTACAATAAAAATATATGAAAAAAGAAAATAAACTAGGAAACAGCACAATGTGGAACATGGAGTATGTACACAAAGTATAAAATAATAAAAATATTTTTAGAGGTATTCTTTTCCCTTTAATCTTTTCAGATGCATTTCTTATCATTAGTGTTTCTTTTTTCCCAACATAGACCCTAAATATTAATCTTGGATCTAGAGTTTCAAAATATATACACAGTATCCTTTGGATAATTTCACCTTCTATTTAATCAGGCTAAAGAATTGTCACTTTAAATATAGAAGAGTGTCTCATCCAAGTATCTCCATAGACATCGTGTGATCCGCATCCTACTTTAGGTTTAGGTTCTACAGTCCCCAGAAAGGGTAAGACCAAGAGGTGAGAAAAGGCAGGTGAATGTTCTGAATGGAAAGTAATTAAAAATAATGTAGCACTCCATATGGAACTAAATTTCCCTTAAGTGTGAAACTGGAAGAAAAATAACCTATAGTGTTGTTGTTCCTTAAGGGTTTTTAAGAACTTTCAGTGTTAACTCACAAATAACCAACTTCCTCCATGACGTCATCAAGCGTTATCAAGTATATATACATATATATGTATATATACAGAGAGAGAGAGAGAGAGAGAGAGAGAGAGAGAGAGAGAGAGAGAGAGAGAGAGAGAGAGAGAGAGAGAGAGAGAGAGAGGGTGTTACTTTGTTTCTATATAATGATGAGAAATGTGTAAGACAAGAGGACATTCTGAAAACGATAGGGAAAGCTCACAAAATGAAAGCATGGGACTAGATGAACATAGCTGATTACAAATTTACCACTACCCGGTTCTACTCCCATCACAAGTTCTTTGATCACAACTTTCTTCCAGTAAGTTCACGTAAGTAAAGCAGCAGCAAAAGCATCAACGTAACATCTCAGGAATAGTGTACTGTTCCATCTTTATGAAATTCTAGATCTTTAGGTCCAGTGTGGTAGCACGCAGTGATTGGCTGTAGTCCACCACTGTATCCCACTGGCCTGGTTACTGGTAGAGACTGGTAGGAGCCACCCACCCCTTCCACAACCAATCGGGTTTGTCTAATTCTTTAATAGGAAGACTGCAGATAATGATCTTGAAGATCACATTCTAAGTAAATACTTCAGAACTCTACCACTATTTTCTCTCTATAAAAATGTGATCTTAGAACCGTTCTAATATATGGTTCCTCCATAAAATGGAATCACTGTACTAGTGGAAAAGTTCAAGAACAAATAGTTGACATTAAAAATAAATCATTGCACTTAAGTATCTGGTTTCTCTCTCTCTCTCTCTCTCTCTCTCTCTCTCTCTCTCTCTCTCTCTCTCTCTCTCTCTCTCTCTCTCTCTCCATCTCCCTCCCTACTTTCCTTTCTCCCTCCCTCCCTCCCTGCTTTTCCCTCTCCCCTCCCTCCAAGTCTCCCCCCACACTTTTCAGCCAGTCCTGGGGCTTGAACTCAGGGCCTGGACACTGTCCATGGCCACTTTTTGCTCAAGGTTAGTGTTGTGCCATTTGAGCTACATTGTTACTTCCAGCCTTTTCTGCATATGTGGTACTGAGGAATCAAACCCAAGGCTTCATGCATGCTAAGCCAGCATTCTACAAGTAGGCTACATTCCTAGTTCATCTCTTTCGTACATCACACTATATCCCATAACAAACTATGTTTATGTAGCCACATATCTATTAAGGGGTATTTATATTATTTTCAGTTCATTTTTATTTTGCTTTTTTTGCTTGCGCAAACAACACTGTCATACATATGACACATATGATATGGTAGACAGGTAGGTTATATGCAAGTAAAACAAACCCACAGATATAAAGAATCAATCTGTATACATGTGCACTATTTAAACTGACATATTGCCGGGATACCTAGTGTTGGTTGATGGGTCAAAGGAAATTCACATTTTAATTTCGTTATTTGCAGGTGATTTAATTACTGCTGAGGCTAGCATCTGGCTGCAGATGAAGAGACTGGTCTTAGAACACTAAGGCAAAGAGAAACTACTTGCAGTACTGGAAGCTGAGGGGTGAAGTGCTCTCCAGCCTCCTTTCCCACCGGACTTCCAGCTCCCCCCTGACTCCCCACGGTGACTGCCAGCGGACCCCTGCTGCTCCCCTAGGAGGCCTGAAACTCACTGAAGAGAAAAACAGGCTCCTGACCTGTTCTGCAAGAGAGCGCAGATCCTCCACAGAGGTTCTTGTGCCTATTTCTCCCGCTTCATTGGACTGAAGTGTGTCAGAAATTGGTGCTTAAACTAACAACTGGGAAAGGGAGTGAGTCACCAAGATCCAACCTGGACTTAGCCTGCATATTCTACAGTTTTCACAGTTGCCCCAAATCAGTTACTTAAAAAAAAAAAAAAGTAGTTAAAATGTAATTCCAGGACTAGGAGCGTGGCTTAGAGGTAGAGTGCTTGCCTAGCATGAAGCCCTGGGTTTGATTTCTCAGTGCCACAAACACAGAAAAAGCTGGAAATGGTGCTGTGGCTCAAGTGGTAGAGTGATAGGCTTGAGGAGGCTCAAGGATAGTGCCCAGGCCCTGAGTTCAAGTTCTAGGACTATCAAAAAAAATATCATCCCACTAACCTTTCTGCATCTGGTTGAAAGGCAGATGTAACACTTATTATTCTCTTGATTATTGTTAGTACTATACTAAAATAATTGAAATATTTTGCTAATAGTTATCTTTCTACAGAATTTCTGCCAAATACAAAAATGTAATTATTACATTAAAAATCTCTTCCTGATCTTACTACTTCAGTCTGTTTAAGCATTGGTTAAGTTTGACCTCCCTCAGTTTCAAATATAACAAACAAGAGGGAGGTTTGGGGTCTGCAATGGTTTTCAAGTCTAGCTCTAATTATGCAGTGTGGAAGAGAGCAGAAGAAGAGGAATCATAATCGATGGGTGATCTGATATAATTTCCTTTAGCGGCACGGAACAGCGGTTAAGGGCACAGCCTTGGACATTAAGAAAAGTTTGTTTCTGGGCCAAGCTCTACTACTTGCTAGCTAAGTTATCTTGGCACTGAAACCTAATGTCTCCAAACATCATCTTTCAATGCATCTGTGAAGTTATTTTCTCTCAGAAAAGTGAAAGGTAGCAACAATAAAAACAAAAACTAAAATATCATATTAAATGCACAGCCTAGAAAGGATTATTTTGTTTCAAAAGTTGAAAACATTTGGTCCCATTTTTGGAAGGCTGGAGACTGAACTCAAGGTGTACAACTTGCTAGCTGTATTTCTTGAGCCACAATCCTCAATCTTTTGCTTCTTTTAGTTTGTTTTGAAAAATTGGGTGCTGTACTTTTCACAGACTGCAATCCTCTTACCTTTCCATCCCTAGTCAGGATTGCAATTATTCTAAAATTTTTAGGACTGAGCTGGAAGTTTATCATATGGGTAAGGCACTTGTCTAGTAAGCGTGAGATCCAACGTTCAATCACTTATACTGGTGGGAGAGACAGAGAGACAGAGAAACAGCGACAAAGACAGACATGGAGACAGACAGGAGATTGCTTTTCAAAATTCAGGATCAAGGCCTCAATTAATTCATTAATCAGGTTAGAATTCACTGAAGAAAATATAGGGAGTACATATAGAGAGAGTTATTCTCAACTTTCAAAATTCTTCAATTTTTATTTATGATAGATTTTGGAGTAAATTCTGTTACAAATTTGTTGCTGCTTACTGTTTTTTATATTCTTCTAAGTATAGTTATGCACATATTAAAAGAAAAGGGCTTCTTTTAATATCTCTACTTATACTTGTATTTTTCTGTCATATCTTCTATTAGGTTTTCTTCCATGTATTTTGAAGCTGTGTTGTCAGTTATATAAATTTGTATGTCTTCTTGGTGAGCTGGTTCTTTTATCATAATAAAAATAAAACCTTTCATAATATTCTTTATTTATACATCTACTTTCACCCACCACATAGACCTTTGGCACTTCTTATTCTATAACTCCTCCTCCTTGTTGTATATTTTCTGCTTGCTTTACATTTATTATCCTCTAGCATTACATTTTAATTTACTATAACTTGATATGTCTTTAAAATATCGTTTTAATCATGCTTTCAGGGTTATAGTTTTCATCTTTCACTAGTATCAATTACTCTGAAACCACATCATAAGAAGTGCAAGAAACTTGCCTAGTACAATTTTTCATTTAGTTCCATCTCTGGGAAGCTTTGAGCTCTTGTGTGCTGATGTTTATTTTTGTAGCTATGGGTACTGTGAACTGCAAAGTGCCCTGATAACTTCTGCAATGCAAACTCAGGTACCCAAATGAAATAAAAGAATAAAAATGTCAAATGTCTTTGAAGAAGTCAATATAAAATATACAAAGTTGTACGTTTCCTCTGCTATTGACAACATGCCTTCTTTCCTCTGCCTTGTTCCGTCCTATAGATCTTCCATCTGGTATTGCCTTCCGGATTCAGTCTCTGTGATTATTTTTGGTTCATCTCTATGGGTGACAAATTCTCTCAGCCTTCACTTTATTTTCTTTTCATTTCTCAAGGATGCTAAACAGAGAATTTTTATGTGTGTACATTTTACTTCAGCACTTTGTGTGGTCACCCATGGTTCTCAGGACACAATTGTTTTAGTCAATCAACCATTACTGATTATTGACCACTGTAATGTTCCATTTGTGAAGAAAATCACTTTTCAAGAAAGATTTACTTGTGCCTCCTCTCCACTTGAATCCCAGTGGACTGCAATGAATTGACTGCACAGAATGGGTAGAGGAGAAGATGCCATCAACATAGCATAGTCTACAACGGAGTTCTGGAACCTGGCCACTCTGGACACAGAGTTCCTTCTGATGTCACTGGCAGCAGTCAGGGCAGCTCATCTGGTTTTCTTCTTTGGAGTTGGTGATGGAATTGGACTGAACCCTCTTGGGATCAACTCTGATCTCCTGGACTCTACTCCACTTGCATTACTGGACAACTTTCTTGTCACAGCAGATTTGAAGATGGCTCTTAGGCACTGTCCAGGAAGAAGCCCATGGATCACCCTAACCTGTGCCTTCCTCTTCCAGGTGCACCCTGGCTCTGCTATCCCTTCTGCTTTCTTCCTTCAGATGGGTGAGGGGCTTCCTTAGTGATGGGTAGGGCAGGGTGTAGAAAGGTCATCTCCCCATGTCTATGGTAACATTTGAGACAAGAAGGAAACATGCCAATGACCCCACCCACCCCAGGGCCTTTTCAAGGTTATTTTCTAAAAAGACCTAAAAATAAAAATAAAAAAGGCAACACTAATAAAAAGAAACAGAAATCTCTCCTCATCATTAAATCTCCACCTGCCTTTGCAGACCCTGCATCGTAACAGGAAGCCCTTTGTGCTGAGAATGCTCATTCAAGCAGCAATCCCCATGCAATCATGTGTTTAACATGCAGGTGTTTTGTGTCTATTTGCAGGGCAGATGGAGAACAGACAAAGGAGAGACAAACTATTGGAGAGCATTGAATTTTTCCATGTCTCCATTCTATCAATATTTTCTCCCTTCATTCAAATTTAGCTCACCAAATCTGCCTTCCTACAGGACTGATTACAGAGAAGCAGCCCCTCCCCCTCCATGGCTGCCCCGCCCCCAACCATGTATTCATAATTTCTAAGACTACAGGATTTTAAAATAAGGACTCTGGGCAGATCTGACAAAACGAACCTTCTGTCATTGGTCACAGTTTCTAGGCTTGCCAAAGCATCTCATCCTCATGTTTGCATGATCAGAAAGGGTTAAGATGCCTGGCAAGGCATCACACATTCAACTTTCTCACAGATAATCTGGGAGATACTCCATCAGTCAGAACCAAGAAATAGTGATTTCTATTTCTTGTAAGTACACACACACACACACACACACACACACACACACACACACACTGCTGCTCCATCTAAAAGAAAGAGAGAAAGAGAGAAGGGTGTGTGTGTGGGGGGGGGAAGCAAAGCAAATAAACAAAGCAAAACCGGCTGGACCTGAGGGAGTTACTGTGAGTGAAAGGGGCATGGGCATCCCTCTCTCTCCCCACCTCTTCTCTCTCTCTCCCTCTCTCTCTCCTCTCCTTGTGCATCTCTCTCTATACCCTCCCCCTACCTCAATTATATTTCTTCCCTCTGATTTGCAAGCTGCTGCCTGAGCTCACGCTTTGATGCTATCTGCAAGCGGTCGTGCTGATCGTATTTTTGTCCCCTGAATATTAATTCCTGAGGCTGGTACAGTGCCCCTCCCCAGTGACGGGACCTACTAGAGGCGAGAGGGGGGGCACCACCGACTCGTAGGCACAATAATAATACAAAGGGGAGGGATTCTTCTGCAACCAGGAGGCAAGACACAGGAGGAAAAAATACCCATGAGTTCGCCAAATACCTGGAGCACAGGAAGCTCCATGTCCTCGACTTGGGCCCCTGGATTTTCACAGAAGATGATGCTGTGGATCCTGCTCCTGCTGTCTGTCTACCCCAGGTAAGATGTGCTGTTTTGGGCGTTTTGTTCTGGAGCTGTGGGGGAGGGGAGGCAAGGATGTGGAATTTGCGAGACCACCAGATTTTGAATATTCCTCTGATTTGGGGTGCCATCCTTTAGGGGAGAGTGACTACAAGGTGTGGGAATGAGAAGGATCACAGAGGAAGTCACGGATCCGTGCTATTTCTTGTTATTTTTCGTTCTAGTGGAGAGCGGCAAGGCTCACTTCATGCAGACTTTGCAAGCCGGGGACTGGCGTCTCCCCTTGCTGCAGTCTGCGTGGAGCTGGCTGCAGCTGCCTGCCTACATGTGAGGCCATGTTGAAGGCACTGGGCTGGGGGTCTGGAGAGAAAATGGCAAATGGGGTCGTGGAGCACTGCAGAGAGCAATGAGCAGGCTGCGGTGGGGGCGGGGTGGCTCCGTTTCTGTGCACTGCTCCAGCACCTCAACATTCAGCCAGCCAGGTTTTCTCTCCAGCCCCAGCTGGGCCAACACTGTGGTTCAGCACCAAGGACAGAGGTCCTGCATAGGCCCAGTGGGAAGAGGCTGGTCGGCCCTCCAGGACTTCCCTCAGTGGACACAGGATACCCACAGTCAGGCAGAGGCCTGTAAAGCCAGGGAGCAGCCAGAAGGCTCACAGCCTGGGAGGGGGCTGCTGCCTACAGTCTGAGGCGTATCCTTGGATAAATATTTACAGGGAAAGGGTTGGCCTTGCTGTGGTGGTGAGGACATGGCCTGCCAGGAGACTGGGATGCCCCAACCCTGAAGTATGTGTTGGTGTTTGCCAGCCCTGCTGCACAGAGTAGTGGTGGGGGAGGGTGCATGCATGGTCTCTCAAGGGCCTGGCGCCTGCAGGGTGTCCACACACCTCTTACCCTTCCCTACTGCTATACTCTATACTGCAGGTGCATTACCCACACATTCCCTCATCCCTCTCGGCCTCTCGCCTCCAAAGAAAACAGGGCGCCACAGAACAAATCAGACTACTGCTAGCCTTAGTTTTCAGTGGAAGCTGGTACTTCATGTGGTGTTTGTAACAAAATTCAGCGAAGGTTAAGCTATTTCATAATGTGGTTGAGAATATCTCTTCCACTTCTCCAGAATGGGGAATGGGTCCTATAGGTCTCTAACAAATAAGAGATTCAGGCAGAGGAGAAGTGAAGGCTTTCTATGTGGTGTAAGGGTCAGCTAACGCTCCCAGCATTTTTTTTTTACCTCATCCTTTTCTATAATGATAGAATGCATGTTCACTGAAAGTGTAAGATGAAGAAATATTCCGAAAGAAGACAAGAAGTCTTACTGGAATGGTTTTATGTGATAATGAGTTGACTGGAATCATAGAAAAGGTTTTTTCCCCCCCTGTTCACAAGTATACAAACTATGATGTGTGACAGTTCTCCAACTCTTTCCGAAACCAGAGAGGGTATGGTTACTTAGAAAAGATATTCTCCTACTCTTTAATATTCATGAAACCTGTGGATTATAATCGAGACAAGAAAGATTGTTATCTTCATTTCTTATGACATCTAATTTCATAACTAAGCATACTCATCTATTTCATATTCAATAATCCCAGTTTTAGAAAAGATATTTTTCTCCTTATACTACCCTGTTTGGGATATCTTTTTCTAGTATCTTATTTAGTTCTAATTTCACAAAAAAACTCAAACTTGATGATATAGTTTCTCAATTTTTAAAAGAGTAACCTAGATGGAACTGTAAAATAATTCTAAATAATGGGAATTTTGTGTCATAGAAACTGTCAGGTAGGAGGGTTTTTTTTTCTTTAACATATATTCTCAGTAGTGACAGAGAATGGAGTCATGACAGAGACTATGGTCAGTATTCTTTAGAGAAGGCCACTGGGAAGGGTGAGGAGGCCAGGAATGGGGTTGGAGAAAAACAGAAGCTTTGATTTCTAAAGCTAGTTCTGAAAAAGAATAGTAACTCATTGGAATTAAATTGGATCCCTATGAGTCATTAGAGGGATAAAGAGTAGTAACAAAAGCATCCAGAAAGTTGAAGAAAAATAGAAGCATTTCATTGACTTTTTGTTTGCAAAACTCCAAACACTGAGCTTTTCCCTCTTAGTAAATGACAATTCCTTAGGCCATGTCTACACAAAGGTAAAAACAACAGGAAAAATGAAGCACTGAAAGGGCATGTTAATAGCTAATACTTCCTCCTAGATATTAAAGAATGAATATCAAAACATTCAAGTTTTGCTAAGTTCTCAAATAGTTTGTTTACAATGCCATGGTAAGAATCACCGGGAGTATACTAAAATGAAGTTTCCTAACTAATACACTAGATGATTCTATACAATTTTGTTTGGAATGAAGTTGAAAAATATTCACTGACTTTGAAGAAAGGGGCCTGTATTTGGCAGATTTCCAAAAACACACTCTTTACCCTATTTAATCATTAGAAATATTTTGATTTCTGCAAAGGCATTATTCAGCTAAGCACAAAGAATCCATCTCACAGCCATGAACTTTTCATATATATATAAATCTTTGGGTATATTTTATAAGCCACAGGGACAAGGAATATAAAGCATTTTAGTAGGGCTATATCATATATGAAAAGGTAGTGGCTAACCAATCAAACATATGTAAGAATGTGCATGTAAAATATATTTACATACATATATTGATAAATAGAAGTTTAAAAATAAATACTAAAATTTTATACAAATTTCCAATATGACTTCATTCTATTTCCAAGTAAAAATACCCAAAAATGAAGAAAATTAAAATACAGTATTATTTGTAACAAGCAGGAATAAGAATATAAAAAAGCATTTTAAATTCTACTAGAATATTGTACTAGACTAATAATAATAATGTACATAAATGGTAGAATATCACTTTTTTCATAAATAGAGAAAATCATTGGATTGGATTTTTGATAATCTGCCCATATCTTTGATAAATTCTAGTATTAATTTTTTAAAACAATGTTGAATCAAAGACATATATATTCTCTCTTCTTAGGTATTAATGATAGGAACTTCTCAGATGTAACTGTTTCAAAACTGCTAATATTTACTTTTTAATCCCACAATTACTTTATGTATAGATTCTAAGATTTTCATGCTATGTCTATATACATAGAAGAAATATTATATGGTTTTCGATGTAATGATTTGTTTACAGAATTCATTTCTATAGGAACTGATTACCCAAAGTCTTTCTAAATGCTCTATACTTAATTTTATCTAGAAAAAACAAAATTTGCTCAATATTGCTTTATATGTCAATGTTCAAAATAGTTTACCTAAAACATGTATGTGAAATTAAAAAGGACACAAAGTAGAATTTCTTAGAATTCAGTTATCGAGGTACCTTTCATTCTGTAGACAAAATAAGTGTGCAGTATTTAGAAAGTTGAACATGTCAGTTGGGATGAAACCTAAGATTTTGCACAGCTGTCTGCCACTAAGGTACCTTCCCAGGGCCTTGAGCCCAGTGTGGCTCAGGCTGGCTTTAACCTCACTACCCTCTTGCCTCAGCTTTCTGGGTGCTGGGAAAACAGATATGTGCCCAGCTACAAACTGGATTTTAGTTTAAATAATTAGCTACATCAAGAATTAGCTACATAAAAGTCTCTGTGATATCTTTGATACATTTTCACTCAATTCAAAATAAATGATTCCCAGAAAACATAGTTTAATGTCAAAAGTCTCTTCTACACATGTGAAAAAGAGTTTCATGCCAATGCCTTCCATGCAAATTGGAAGGTAGTTAAGATGATGCTTGTGCCTATAACATAACTAGTCATGACTACTCTGCTACAACTTGCTAGCTTTTCAAAGGTAGTTTACAGAGTGTAAGTAAAGTGTAAATACCTCATAGATAATCGAGTCAAGTTGCTACACTTATAGGAGGAGATGTATGATTTGATACTGAAGGATATGGAAGATAATTCATGACAAATCTAAACCATAGCCAGTCATTAAACGTTGTATATTTGTATATGTACATTCTCATCCCTTCATATTTATGTACTATACCACATTATATGAATGTATAATTATACTTTACTCTGACAACACACTTATGTTTTGCTCCTTCTGTTTACCTGTGGCCTCTAAACAAATAATTTAATCTGTCTACAGCATTGTTTCCCTACTATGAGTGGGTGACTAGTATCATCCAGATAGTTCTCTAGAAAAAATTAAACATGAAATTATAGATTAACTATATATTATATATATACAGAAGGAGTTTGTATGTGTGCGAATGCTGGAGAGTCAACACTGAATACTAGGCCTCGCATATACTGAGTTACGCACAGTCACATTTCTTCTTTTCATTTCTACTGGGAGACAATTTCACATCTAGAAAATGTATCCACATTGAAATTTGTCATATTTAAAGCATTTACCTTGGAGATACCCACATGGTATGAACTTCTCTACTGCTTTATTAATTTTTTTTTTTGCCAGTCCTGGTCTTGAGCTCAGGGCTTGAACACTGTCCTTGGACTTTCTCAAGGCTAGAGCTCTACCACTTGAGCCTCAGCACCACTTCTGGCTTTTTTCTATGTATGTGGTACCGAGGAATCGAACCCGGGTCTTCATGCATGCTAGGCAAGCACTTTAACCACTAGGCCAAACTCCTGGCCTCTCTACTGCTTTAATTATAACTTTTACTCAATCTTCGGTGACCAATTTGGCAGAAGTATTTTGGAAAGACACAAGCCTGTCATTCAGTAAATCTTAGCTGTACTAGCCTAGTTTTATTATTTATATACCTGATTATATGTTCAAAAGACAAATTCTAGAAAAGGTATCTTAGATCCAAATAGACAGTATTTAATAAATTTAAATATTCAGTTGATGTTATTCTAAAAAATCTGAATCATAGACTCTAATAATTTAGAATTTTGAGAATGGTTTGAGATACCCATTCTTAACCAACAAGAGCAAGGTCACTGTGTTTTTGAAAAGCTCTAGAAAAAATGCTTAGAAACCATTTGGTATTCAAGTGTATTATGAATTTAAGGACAAATTAAATTACATTGTTTTGATATTGAACTGAATTATATTTAGAAAATAAAATTTCAAAATAACATGTCTACATAATGAAGAATACTTTAATTTTTCAACCATGTTTACTAATGTAATGAAGAATACTTTAATTTTTCAAACCTCTCATTACCCAGGAACTTAACTACTGTACATCATCCCATTTAGGAAAAAAACCCCATGATTGGGGAGGGGTGGGGGGAAGGTATATGAGGAAAAAAACATGAGAAGGGGTATCAATGTGTGAGAAGTAATGCACCTACTACCTGACGAATGTAACTATAACCCCTCTATACATAATCCCGACAATAAAATTTTAAAAAACACAACACCATGAAAAAAACAGATCTTTCCTTCTACTGAGCAAATCTACTCAATGTTGTCCTTCAGTTTTCTTACAAAAACTCACAGAGAAGTGAAAGACACATTGAGCTAACTCTAATTGAATGTTGAGGTCTGAAACAGTCCCATCAGAGGTATTAAAGAATGTTATGTTTATCACATAATGTGTAGATAGCAAAGGATGATAAACTTTTTAATCGCCTCCATTATAAAATCAATTGTTTAGTCCTTGCAATAACAGGGCATTGAAGCACTAAAGGAAAAAGAAAGTATAACTTTTCAGTATTGATTAGTGTTTTATTTATAAAATATGTATGTCATGATTTCTGTTGTCTCATTTGGCTTGTGAGGTAAATGAAGAGGAGGGTTTCACTTTCTGAGACTTATGAGAGATCAGGTGTGGTGGCACGTATCTATAACTCAGGTTATGAAGACGACAAGTTCCAGGCTACATTAAAAGAGTCTTTTTATCAACCAATGAAAACTTTTTTAAAAAAGACAGATAAAGAAAGACAAATAAAAAGAGATGTGAGAAGGTCAAGGCTCCTGTGCAGCCCTCACTGGATATCAGCTGTGGAATGGTGAAGATCTCTCCTTATTTGCCTTATGCAGGTCACTCTGTGCAGATACACATATTTCCTTTTCATTTGTCCCACACTTTACTGAATAAATGCCAGTGAAAAATAAATTAAAAGGCATTTTAAAGTTACATATTAGAGACAGAGTAAAAAAAGACTTAACTCCAAATCATATTAATCTCCACAGTATTGTGGTGTTAAGAGTACAAAGATAGTCATTATTCTATGTCATTATAAAAATCACTATATCACTCTGCATAAAGTACCATGTAAATGGTGAATTAGCAGGACTGATGTAATCTCCACTCATTCCTAAATAAAACCCTATGAACAACAAAATAACACAATACTAGGAAAGAAAAAACTCAAAGCATGTCTTTAAAGAAAAAATCATTTGTAGTAACTGAAATCCTGCCATGAAGACATGAAGCTGTGCCGGAAGAGAAATAAATAAAATATCTGGTGAGTTCTTCAGTATGTTTAGGTGTATTTACATAAAGTGGCCAAGACAGATGAAATATACGATATTTTTCTGGCAAAAAACTAATAGTAGATGCTGTTACTGTTGTTGTTTTTCTCTAGGGAAAGTCCTAATAGTCTCCTCAATTCGCAATGCATTTCTGCATGAAATTGTGAAAGATCCATTCAATGACACCTTCCTTCTGCCTTTGCTCACATAATACGTCACAGAGAGCTCCCTATCAGCCGCCCATTCCTACTATCATCTTCTGTGTTAGCTTTCCCCTCAGTACTTAGTTACAGACACCGGTAAGCGATTAGGACATCTTTACTATGTGTTTTACTGGTTCATGACTTTTACTTCTTGTCTCCTCTCTTCTCAGCTAGAAATCAGGATTCCTGAGATCAGAGATGCTATTTGTTTCCACAGATAAAATTTAGAATTTTAGAGAATTGCTTAGCATGGACTAGACTATGAATAATTACTTTTTAATTTGACAACAAAATTGTATCTAATTTTCTAAGAAATGTGTCTTCTCCTTAGTAAGGGGTAAAGAACAGTCTGTTCTTTCCTCTAGTATCTACAGTTCCTCCATATGGCTGTCCTTCCCCTGTTTGGTCAAGCAGCAGACAGGTTTGGGGGAGTCTTTAAGGACAGAAGGTAGTAAGACTCACTTGATCGCTTTGCTGGCACTCCTCTGAACAATTCAGGTAGAATTTGAAAAAATGAATACCAGGAATCTGGAATCAGGAAGATGGGGCGAAGTCAAGGGGCAAGGGCTACCTGAATGAAGAGAGAAAGGGTGGTGAAGGCACTGATAGTATCTAATGTGTATGTGTGAAAACGAACACGAGGGGATGAGGAAGGCTGGGAGAGAGGAGGGAGCATGATGAAAGAGGTGACAGTGTCAAGTTTCATTACACTCATAGACTGATACTGAATTAAAACTACTCTGTAAAACTTACAATAACAGTAACTTTTAAGAAGACTCCAATTCTAGCCTTCCTTAGGCACTTTTAGTAAATTTATATTCACTTTGCCCAAATCTCTTCACCCCAAAACTGTAATTCTTCACACACTTACTTTCAATAGTAATGTGCACACTGCAGACTGATGAACTGGTGCCCCTGGAGCATTCCTCTTAGACGAGTTGACTATTGCTTAGTTACTACCATGAAGTCATAGTTTATTTCCTCAGACTAGCACATTCCTCAAACAGCATCTTCTATATCAGAGAATTAGCCTCCCCATGCTTTTATAATTCTTAATTTGAGGAACACATAGAAAATGAATGTCAAGATTTTCTCATTAAATTTATTTTCCAACTTGTCATGTCCTTCTTCTAAGTTGCGCAAGATGAGCAAGTTGAATAGACGACATCTCTGTTTCTAGAATCTCTGTCAACTCATTACAAGACTATCATTTGGGATCCAATGATCATGCCTGTAGTCCTAGTAACTCAGGAGGCTGAGATACTGAGGTTCATAGTTCTAAGCCAGCCTGGACATAAAAGTTCTGGAGATTCTTGGGCCGGGAGTTTGGCCTAGTGGTAGAGTGCTACCACAAAGACCCAGGTTCGATTCCTCAGTACTACATACATACATACAAAAAGCTGGCTCAAGCGGTAGAGTGCTAGCTCTGAGAAAGTCCAAGGACAGTGCTCAGGCCCTGAGCTCAAGCCCAGGACTGGCAAAAAAAAAAATGTTCTGGAGATTCCATCTGAAATTAACCTCCAAGAAGCTGGGATGGAGACATGAACCATGGTAGATTGCTGGCCATGGGCAAGAAAGTTGAATAAGACTTCAAGTTTGAGTACCAGCAAAGGGGTGGGGGGCAATACCACCTCTGTCAATTGGATAGACATTATTTACAGTATGGACCAGGATGTAATGAGACGATACCTGCCTTTGGGAAGTATTTGTTGCCATAGCTTGGATGAAACAGTGCTATTCAGTTGCTAAGCAAAGATACTCAATTCATTACTGAAGGCAAACTTGGGTTGTGTATCTTAATGGCCAAGTCTATTATGGCCATTATGCATCAAAGCAGTGGCTGGAGACTGTATGGAGGGGTCCTGAGGATGGATAGAGTCCAGGCTGACAGTCTGCTATTCTGACCCATGACCAACTCTGATTCCTTTGTTCCTTAAATCTGATCACAAGGAAGCCATCCTCTGTCACTTTGCTCACTATGTCACCCCAAATACCCTTTAGGCACCACTCCAAAAATTCTCTAATAAATAAAGATATGAGTTAGATTCCAAAATTGGCTCAGAAGTTAATGTAAAGCTAGATGACTTTCACCTTACTTTACCTAGGGGACTATTTTTCCTGCTTGTCAATTTCATATTGGTAAATATAGGGTGCCTGTACTCTTTAGTTTCATATATATATATATGTTATGAGGTCTATTTTATTGCGATGACTTTGATGGTAAGAGTCACAATGCATTTATTAATTCTTCTTTGTGTTTCTGGTTTTGAGGCTAATGGGCCTAACTGTTATAGACATTATTGTTCAAGAGTTTTTGAGGATATGCTTCAATTTCTTCTGATGAAACTGCCTTGAAATAAAATAGTTCTATTTTAACATTTTAATGAACTACCAAAAGGAGTTTTCCAGTGGATAATAAAGTTGCTCTAAATGATTAAAGCTTCATGTATCTTTATAATCATTATTTGTCTACATAACCAGTTCTAAAAGTAGTTTAAAGTAAACTGTTTTTGGTCAAGTTTCTAAGTAGCAGAGATATGAGTTGGTTTTTCTGGGTAACTGTGATTCAGGCTTTCTCATTAAGTTGTAGTCACGTTGTGGTACAGAGCTCTCCAGATATAACAGCTTTCTATAGTATGACTTGAGTGAGGCATGACAGAGAATGTGACCTGCATCCCAGCTGCAGGGCTTGCATTACAAGAAGTCATTCATACACTCACATCATTGCTTGCACTTTTGAGGACAGGCATGCCGAGATGGTGGTAACGTTTGAAGTTTATCCAGTTTGCAGTTGTGTAACAATCATACACCTGAACTGATTTATAATTCTTGCAGAATCTCAATACTGTCTTAAATCCAAGCAAGACCTTGAGCTAGTTATTAATGCTGTTAATATCTTAATGCTGTAAAGATTTTCTTGTTGCTTTTTGAAAATTTTGCACTATATTTAACTAATATGTCTATATAAATGGAATTTTGTCGAGTTTAATAATTGTCACCTATTAAATGACAAAGACTGTCTCTAATTTCCAAATAAATTAAACCAATTTTGGCACTAATTGATTGGTCTAAAAATTTTAAAGGATGCCTACAGAATCCTTGATGCTTACTTCTTATCCAGAAAATGCATTACTTCTTAATTTTTTTTATAGAATTACTAGGAAAAGTAATATACCACTTAAGAGCTGAAAACAAATACAAGAACATGCCAAGTTAACAAGAAACCACAATGTCGTTTCATAAATATCATTTTCTCTCTCCCCAAGGGAATGGTGCTTCCTAGACAAAATAGAAGTTTCTTTTGTTTGAGCACACATATCAATACAGGATCATCAAGTGTATGTATTTATCATAAACTTAGGATTTGCTTGGACACTAGTGGTGATTATACAGTGGATTATATTTTTTAAAAAATAAAAGAAAAAACTGTGATCAACAATATGGTAGGAAGCAGGATGGATCTCTGGGAATCATGTTTTACAATTTGTGCACTGGGATTTTGGGCTTGTGAAGGAAGGAATAATACACTATCCAAAACAAAAGTAGTAAAAGAGTATGTCACCTCATTATTCCTTTGCGATGTTCTCATACTGTGGCTTCATAATGATTTAAAGCTTCTTGCCTTATTATAAATTTGCTAGATGATGCAAAAGCTTTGTTCTAACATATAAATATTCTATTTGCCTATGAATCCAACAAGATGATTTAAAGTATACTTAAAATTAGGATAAAGTTATACTTTTTTCTAATTCCATCGGAATCTGTTTGTTTTTACATTGTTCCAGAATTATTTTATACACTTCACATGCATTAAGAGGGAATGTGTTTGATCCTCCTCCATACAAAACTACAAAATAATAAATCTAAGTTGTGAGGGTACTGTTTAGCTCATAGAAAAAGTCTGTCAGTAAACACAAATAAGGGAATAAACACAAAAGACTGTGGAGTATTTGCAATTCCTGCGCATGTGCAAATTTATGTTATATAGAAATCTTAAAATATTGTAAAGTACTAGGAGTTTTGACATTTAATCAGTGACCTGAATCTATTAGCTCCATGCTTCTTAACCTCTGAGTACGGGCAAAATATTGTTTCCCATTACTACAGAGTAGAAGAGAATTTTACTATATGAATTGTCAATGAAATGAATGTGTTTGAACTTGATACATTTGACTATGCATATGGTTATATGTAGATACTTGCATGACATGGAATAGACCTTCGTTTTCAAAATCTTGCTCTTGGTGATCTGTCATCTACCTCATATCCAATACTTCATTCACACATCATTTGAACGCTACCCTGCCCATTTGGGTGCGTTTGCAAATGTGTGAAAACCTGAACATGTTTATTTGCATGACATTTTATTTTTCCTAAAGAAAACCACACAAATTGTTTGAGTTCTTGAAGATAACTCTTGTTCTAGAACAAGATCCTTTTCTTTTCCCCAGAAACTGAAATTGGAAAATGAATAGTGAAGCACACAGGTAGATATAACTGCAGTGTCAATGCAGAGGTGCTGACAGACAGACATGAGTCATGTTTAAGTACGCGGCAGGGGGGGGGGCGGGAGGGGAGAGTGGTGTCCTTAACTTGCATTGTTATTTAAGAGTTGCCTTATTCTAGCTGCTCAGACGTAGTCTGTCTCCTCAGATAGTCCAGAATTGTTTTGATATTGACACTGCGCTAAACAATTTTTATCATCTATGATTGTGGCTTTCTTTCTCTCTCTCTCTCTCTCTGTCTCTGTCTCTGTCTCTGTCTCTGTCTCTGTCTCTCTCTCTCTCTCTCTCTCTCTCTCACACACACACACACACACACACACACACACACACACTCAGACTCATTTAGAGAATGACACTATTTCCCAAATTTGGCAATGTTTCCCACATTTGGCTATGACACTTGCTCATTTATTTACAGAGTACTTCTTTTTCATGAAGCCAAGTAGTATATCTTTGAATATAATTATACCTTGCAATATAATTTTACCTAAGACAGGTAATGAAAATAATGACAACTGGAAATGTAATGTCATTTTTCATAACTGAAGACAAAGTAAATGCAACAACACAAGAACAATGTCAGCAAGTTCTTTTCTCTTATATACTTCTGCCCTATCAGACATACTGACTCATTGTTATTGTTCTTTCTAAAAAGTAGATTTGCAATCTGGAGAGAATGGCTACTGACAAATTACAACTACACTGAGACTTTTGTCCTTTATATAATTATATGTGCTGAAAGAAAAGTTAAAAATACAACTTTCTTAATTATGTTTCAATGACTTTTAAGGCTATATACCTAGGTGACACCTCAAATTGTCTTGTGTCCTATGACCAGATATACCAACCTGTCTTATTAGGACAACCAGAGCAATTTTAATAGATATACATTTTTCTTTTTCTTTTTCTTTTGCCAGTCCTAGGCCTTGAACTCAGGGCCTGTCCTGAGCTTTCTCTTCATGCGCAGTGGGCAAGCACTTTACCACTTGGCGAAACTCCCAGCCCCAACAGATGTAAATTTGTGGACAATGCTGTCTTGAATTTCCAGTATACCCTGAATAGACAGCATCTTTCTTTTGTAAGGTCAGTTACCAAAGTAATTATTTTTCCTAAGGAAAGAAAAGGCTGAGTAACCCTGCCATGCTTTTGTGGAAGTAGCTCTTCTTTCTGCCCTTCAGAATTAGTTGAATTCCAGTATTTGGTCCTATGCTAGAGCAATGAAATTAGTATCTGAAGAGGCTGATCTTTCTCACTGGCATTTCTCAGGCTCTGGGTAACTTGACAGTCACCAGGGGAAGGAAAGAATGGTCACTCAAGTGTGAACACTCAACTATACGATTGGCACAGGTGCATTTTTAATGCATCGTAGTGCGTCTTCTCAATGAAGAAATACAAATTATGTCCTCTTTGAACTAATTCTTGGTAGAACATAATTATAGTCTTTCCTGATAATAGCTTCTTATGGTCTGTGTATCTTCTATGGCTAAAATTATTCTTAGATTTCCACAGTCAGAACACAGCAAAAAAAAAAAAAATAGAGTCCATGTTCATTACCTGACTGCTAACAGGTTTATGCTAATTTATTCCCATGCGGCCAGAAAGACCAGTTGCATATGTAGTTCATATGATGCACTTAGTCTCTGAAAAAATAGACCCCAGCCCTCTCATAAACCTAAGATAATAACAATGTATTATCTTTAAAGCTAAGTCCACATTAGAGGGTAATATGCAAAATGATTTGTCCTATTTACCACTCAAGTGAATATTATATTACATAGAATAGCTCTTATTTTACTGCAAGATGAGAAATTAAAAATACAAATTTAATCACTTTTTACAAATAGCCACATTGCAATTCTTGATAGAGTAAGCATTAACCTTTGGTGTTTCTTTCTAACTAGAATTTAGCTTTCTTATCTCTTCAAAAACATATTCTTATATATTTATTCATTCTACTATAGACTTGGGCTACAGCAATTTCAAGCACCAATACTTCAATGCGACCATGACTTTTCTTATGTGTATCATTTTTTCACTCTTTACATAACTTTTTAGAATAAATTTAGGAATGAGATTTCTGGGCCATGAGATATAAAGATGCTCATTAGTAGTAAACAACAGCATAACATTTTCTTCCAATGTGAGTCCTAGCCTGTCTCCTCCTACTTTTTGAGAACCTATAAACAAACAACAAAAATCTGTTATAAGATTATATACACACAACTGTTGAGCCAGTATGACATGCTTCTATGAATATTCTCCTTTTCCCTCACTGTGTGACTGTCTAGAGACTTGTACAATTTATTATGTCCCAGTATGCATTTTATTTCTAATCATTGTGTTTAAAGGAAACAAGGTACGTTTCTGTTGTGGTTGTTGTTTTTGTTTATTTTTCTGTTGTTAGTTAATTTGTCTTTGGAAAATAAGGGCGGGTCACAAAAATGGTAGAAAAGAACAAAGGGTGCATAAATACAAGAGGAATACTGGCTAGACATTATGTGGGAAATGAACTGTACATCTTGTAGGTGAGGATAGGAGGAAGAACTGGGAGAAAATGAAGGAAGGGGCGACAGTTCAAAAAGAATGGTACTCATACCTGACTCTTATAACTGTAACTCCTCTGCATATCACCTCTACAATAACTATATACATTTATATGTATCTATCTCTTTCTATAAGGAAGCTAACACAGAGAAAACAAGCTTGAGGAAGTCTCAGAGCACAGCGTGCCATGGATGGTATTTTTTTCTACTTCCTTCCTGCTCTTGTGAAGGCCTCCCTTGCCTTCTCCAGATTTCCCCTCATCCCCTTCTCAAGTACTCCAAGTGACACTTGAGCCCACCTATTTTGGGGGAAGCTAATTCTGTCTCTGATAGCAGCAGCATGAGAAATGATCAAACTAATCAACATGTCCTCATCCTCTAAATTAGCTATAATTCTACTCATGCTGGTGATGAACCAATCAAGACTTTCTATGGGTATTTTAGAAAAAATGTGCATCCCACTCCTTGGGGGAGAGTTTGGCAGTTTAGCTTTGTAACGAATGGGCAGGTATGCCCCTTGTTCTTGCCAGTGAGTTGCTTTCTAAACAGAGGAGGAGCTCAATGAGACAACATATTACATCAGTTAAATTAAATTGCAAGCTCTGCCTTATTCCTCAGCGTGGCGAGAACAAATTGCTGACATCTGCAGTGGTCGGCTTATGAAATCTCAATGCTACTAACTTTGTGTTGTAGGCATTGTATCTTTTATTGGTTTCAGACATAAACTAATTTATACTCCTACAGTAAAAAGAAGCAGGAGTGATAATTTCTTTTTATTGTTTGATGAACGTGCAAGATAGTCTTTAGTCACAATTTCTCCCCAAATTCTTGCAGCAGAATGGTGATACATTTTGTTTTTAGCAAATCAAAATGCATACTGACAACTAGAACTGTGTACCCTTAACTGTCAAAAGAAGGCAAGTACAGGGATGTTGGTATCTTAAAGATTAAATAGGAGAATTATGTAAGCTTCTAAAGTTACTTCCATAATGTAACAAAGAAGACTCCATAGAAGTGATCAATTATAAACATACACCCCCAAACCTCCCAGCTCGTGGCTGTGCCCACTCTGTTTTTTTGTCACCCCAGACCACTCTGGGTGCTGTCACATCCCACGCTTCATGATTTTATGAGAACATAAGATATAATATTATTGAAGTAAAAATTGGCTTGAAACATCAGAAGGGTTACCAATGTTCAAGAAGTAATGAACTCACTACTTGACAAATGTAACTGTAATCCATTTTTACATCACCCTGACAATAAAATACAACTGGAAAAATTGGCTTGAGAAATAAATATGTATTTAGGATATGTAACAATTTGGCATTTAACGAGATCTATCATATATCATCTATTTAGTCAAACCAAATGAGATGAGAAACTGTATTGTAAATTTATATTTAAAACTTCATTCTAAGCTGGGTGCAGGTGGCTCACACTTATAATCCTAGATACATAGGAGGCTAGGATCTGTTCAGAGCCAGCCCAGGCACAAAAGTCCATGAGACTCTTATCCCCAATTAACTACTCAGAAAAAGTGGAAGTAGCACTGTGGTTCAAGTGGTAGAGCACCAGCCTTGAGCACAAAGAGGCTTAGGGACAGTGCCCAGGCTCTGAGTTAAAGCTCTAGGAACAGAAAAAAGAAATCTTTTTCACTCTAAGCCATAGAGTCACTGAGTACAGGACTCTCCTGGCAGAGGAGCACAACGATCACAATAGCTCAAAAGCTAGGCACATAAGGTCATGTAGGATGAGACTAGACACAATGAACTCTAGGATATAGAAGCACGAGATTTATCTTTGTGACTGTAGTTCTTCATGTACTATGTTATTTTTTCACTCTTTTCCCCCTAATGATTAATCTCTTGTGGTTACTGTATCTGACTTTTGTTATCTGGTATAATATAAATAGGCAGGGGAAAGGGGGAAAACAAGATGATTGAGAGGGGGTGTGAGGAGGGAAATGGGGACAAAATCATGAGTGGGTGAGAAGTAACGCACCCACTACCTGGCGAATATAACTGTAATCTCTCTATATATTACCCCGGCAATAAAAAAGTGAAATGGAAGCTCATGTCTCTAGATCTGATATATACTGTCTTATGTGTAAAGAAGGACTGATTTGAAAGTTGAGGAAAGGTAGAAGAAAGTTCTAGGATTTTTGATCCATCTGCCAAACTGTTTAGCTTCCGTCTCAGAAGATTCTAAAGGGTGTAGGAATACAAGACCAAAGTATAGGATACCATATGACTCTGATGAATAGAATAAGATAAAGTACAGGAGATAATGTGAGTCTTCCATCCGACAAAATAGGCAATTTACTTGTATGATTGTCATCTATCAATTGTCTGACTTAATTTCTAGCATAGGAACCTTTGCTGTAATAAAGGGTGACTTAAAGTCTACAACTACATTTTTCTTCCTAGTGCCAGGTTCTTAGCAGCCTAAGATAAATGAACCGCCCTTTCCTGCGGTGCCAGTAAGGGGGGAAAATACACATACACACACCCTGGGGGAAGCAGAGGCAGTAAGACTGAGTTCCTCAGTGGTTCAACTGAGAGGGGAGAGGCCTGCCTGGCAGTTTGTGGGTGTGAATCTAATTATCATTCTCTTCCTTTCATTAATAGGTTGAAGCAAGCTGACTTCTTAAGGGAAGAAGAGGGAGGCATGCCTAAATTCTTGGGCTATACTATGATAATTTAAGCAGCATGCTCACAAAAATAGTGGGTTTTTTTTTGTTAATGAGTTCTTTATGAGGCTGTGCAGGTGGGTGGGATGAATGTCAAGTACAGGAAAAGGAAAAAGAAATGATCGCGCATGGCATATTTATAGATTACAGGGCAGAGGGCTCTGGAAAAGTGGAGGAAAGTCTTCAGTACATTCTAGTCCCGTTAGTCACTGTAAGCATTCCGTCACAGCTGTTCTCATTTTTATACATTTCTATAATCGTGCTGGGGTCTGCCTCTTCTGCCAGCGTTGGCAGGGAAAGTCAACTTGGATATAATCTCTCTGTGTCTTGACCAAAAGTTTTATTTGTTTATTTTCTTAGCTTGACTAGCCAAAAATCAGATGATGACTATGAAGATTATGCTTCTAATAAAACATGGGTCTTGACGCCAAAGGTCCCTGAGGGAGATGTGACTGTCATTCTAAACAATCTGCTGGAAGGGTATGACAATAAACTTCGACCTGACATAGGAGGTACGTCAAAATCCTTTGTGGTAAGCCACAGAGAGAGACTTAGAAGAAGACACTGGCATACTTCACAAACCAGAAATACTTAAATTCTACCATGTGTTGTAAAAGTAAATATATACATATGAAAACAAACGTAGAGGCCCCTCAAGACTAGGGGCAGAAGGGCTACTAATAAACTTATGATGAAGAATTAGGTTTTAAGTAAAGCTAGAAATGCAAAATTTCCCAGGTGTTCCCATGGCTATTAAAAAACTGACAATTTCTCGTGAAGCGTAATTTAAAACTAAAATAGAAAATAATAAAAGAAATGAGAGAGGTGATATTGAGTCCATATTGCTTTGTAACAATAGCAGAATTTCTGTGCCAAGAACAGTAAGAACTGGTTTAGCCCTTCACAGGGAAACTGTGCAGAGATGGGTTTCTCTTTGAGCATGAATACTCTAAGTAGCTCTCATTCTACTCATGGGAGCAGTAAACTACTTAGGAGGATCTGTCTTGTGGCAGAAAACAGGAATAAGAGATAGAGAATAAACATTCACAGGCTTGATGTTTAGGCTTAGAACCGGGCACTCCCTTTTGTCTCTATATCATTAGCCAAGCAAGTGTAGCCATGCCCAAATTAAAGAGACAGAAGAGCCTCACAGGGAGGAGAATGCAAGGATGTGGGCATCAGTATTCTTGGAAAAATTCCATCTGTCATAGAGAGTTTGGACATGCTACCTTCCAGGAAAAAGAACAAAGAAGAGACCAAGGTCCTCCCTGCCCTGAAGACCAGAATGACAGTAGGAATCTTTTGCTCATTAAGTGTTAAATTTTCACAGAACACGTTCATTGGTTCATGGACATGGCACTGCCTTCCACAGAGCTCACGCATTATCTAGCAGACATAGCATCCAGCAAGTCATCATGAAAGATGAATTTGGTGCAGGGTAGAGGCACATGGGGGTAAAGTTGTAGATGATTATCAGGATGAATGTTTCAAAAACAATCAATAGTGCACATTGTTCTTTATGTCTGTGTCAAATTTTTTTTTCTGGGCCACAAAGTAATTATTTTCTATGTGGGTCAAATCAGGTTGCAAGGCACAAATAGATTCAAGAGCTTGGTTAGAAAGTAGTGTAATTAAAAGGATCTGAAAGAAGGAGGAAGGAAAGCTCAGAGCAACAACGTCTTTTCATTTAGTTTTAAAGGGATAAATGGTTTAAAATCTCCACTGTGCTTGCTTATTGCAATTGCCTATGTAAAAAAAAAGTTGTTTCACAAGACTCATGCCATTTATAAACATAGTTACTCATGAGGGTGGTATCTGAGGACCACAGTTCAAAGCTAAACCGGACAGGAAAGTCCATGAGGTGCTTACCTCCAACTAACAACAAGAAAACCAGAAGTGGTGGTGTGGTTCAAAGTGGTAGAGTGTCAGCCTTGAATAAAAGAGCTCAGGGATAGCATCCAAGCTTTGAGTTCATGCCCCAGGACTGACTAAAAAAAGAGTTGCTTGCTTCTTTGGATGCAAAATTGTTATATAAATGTGGTAAATTAGTAAAATAATTTTAAATAAAGCACTTCTAATTCAGCCTAATTAGTTTGCTTTAGATAATTACGATGAAAACAGTAAAATCCAGTACTTTTCCAATGTATATATATTCACTATTCTCTTTGCAGTGAAACCAACCTTAATCCACACAGACATGTATGTGAATAGCATTGGGCCAGTGAATGCGATCAATATGGTAAGTGACTTGATAAAAATATTTTTAGTATAGAGAAAAACAAGGACTATTTAACAAATAGTTTCAATTTTGGAAGGGAAAGATAAGCTTTTACATCCATTTTCTCTTCTGTAATGTGAAGATAATTAAATTTTGAGGATTTTAAAGTAAGAACTGAATGTGATCACATAAAATGTGTGTAATTATGCTATATTACCAAAATTCTGCAATTATTGTGTATTTTCCAAATGCTAATGGCATAATTTCCTTCAAAACAAGTAACATTCCCCAGAAAAAAATAGTGCACTGGTGGTACAATACATATAATTTCACTTTTTTGTACTGTTTTCTATCTTAATCTTAGATGAGAAACTAGAGTAAGTCAATAATATAAAGGAGCAAAATAGAGTAAAAAGGAGCTAACTGTAGTCAACATAATGTCACTATCATGTATCCTATACATGATAATGTATTAGTCATGCTGACACTGTGATTTAAAACGTTGTTTACAAAACTAATAAATACATTCTCCTAAGATAGATAGATAAGAAACTTTAATTACTCTCAATTACAACATAAAGATGTATAGCATTACTTGCATAATTATAACCATTGTTTGGCTTGTTTAAACACTACCCACTCTAAAACACTACATTCTTTGTATCTGTAAAATTTGCCAATATTTAAAAGTAATCTACAGATTATGACGTGTACAGACTAATCTACAGGCTATAATGTAATTCTGCGATTGCTGCTAATTTAGTCGTATTATTTGTATATTTTTCTTATCTTTAAGGATTTATACGTAAGAGCTGTCATTCAACAAAGCAGTCTATGAATATAGGACATCCAGATCAAAGTTTTATGAGATCAAAGTTTTACGAGTATCAGTCCTCCAGAACTGTTACACTGTTTGAAGATGCTGGTAGTTCAGATTCAAATATTTTCCGATTTTTTTCGATTTTTGCTTCGTTTTGGCCAAAATATATCTGAAATTACCTTTCTCCTAATCACCTTTGTTGACAAAGATTCACAAAACAAGTTGCTTTCCCTTATAAACTTCACATAAAAAATTAAATGATGAGTAAGTTGGTATAGTTTACTGTACTGGAATTGTACCCAATTACAATAACACATGATAACAGGTGACTATGGGAATGAACACAAAACAGTATACAGGTAAGAAAAATAAATGGTTTCCATTTCTGTGTATTCTTGAGCAAATCAATATTCTCCTTGTTTCTTTATATTTTTCAACATGAAATGGAGTTCAGTGTACTTGAATAGAAGTGTGAATAACATCTGCTTGCCACTCTACAAAGAAGACTGGGTTAATTATTACTTTCCTTACCATCCCAGTTATAGAGCTGACCAAAGCCAAATAAAATAATGTAAGATATAATTAGAGATAGTTACTTGGAACCATTCACATAGCAAATAATTTAACCTGCTGTTTATTATAATAGCTGTTCCTTTCTATGATGCATGGGAAATGTTTAGCCAGAGAACTAACTAGAAATAAGTGTTTCATAACTAATACAATAATAATAAAATAATAGTAGCTCTTTGATGAACAACTGTGGTGGTGATGATGATGATAATGACTGTAATGATGATGAAGAATTATGTAGATCTGGAGGTGGCTGAGTATGTATTTGGGTGCACTGTTTGTAGATAAAGATGAAGAAAATCAAGCCCAGAGAGTGAAGACACTTTCCCTAAAGTCTTCTTCAGAATAAGATAGTTACCCTATAGCCCTAGAGTTCTGGCTTTATACCTTGTGATCTAAAGTTCATCCTCCATTTGCTTTTCTTTGAACAAAGCCATTTTCTAGTTTGCTAGGGATACTGGAGAGAAATCCCTGCACTTAATAAACATGCTTTGTGACAGAGATTAGAATAATGCTATTTTATTGGTTAATTTCATCCTAGTTAAGAGAAAAAGCAAGGTTAAATCGCTGAAAAACCAGTGAAGTACTTTTCGCTGGGTGCTTGTTCTCTGCGAGGTGTGGTACAATGCACTTCTTGTATCTTCCCCTTTTCTTTCTTCACATGACATCACCAGCTAGGTTGTTCAGAGAACTCATTTTATTGTGTGGAAATTGATCCAGCTTATTGCTTTTTTTGAGAATTCTGAACTTCATACTTAATCCTACAACAGCGATTCCGGGCCTAGGAAATTGGCTTCCTTAGAAAACAGCCATGTCTGGAAGTAATTTCAAGGTGTCAGACCTACCAGGGGGTAGAGGTGAGGTAGAAGGGCTATTACTTGCAACTGGGAAACAGAAATGAATAATACCACCGCACAGTGCACTATAAAGACCTGGCTGTCTCACACCATCCTAAGAGACTCAGCTGATCGCCTTGGAAAGTGAAGGGTCCCGGCCTTCAGTGAGAATCCACCTAGACGTGTCTTCGTTTTTCATCAAAATATCATGCTGGTTGAGGAACGGTGTTTCTGGAGATACAGCTTTATCAGTAAAGAGTTGCTTTCTTTCACATGATTCAGAACCAAAATAGCATTGTCTCACACTGGCAAATAAGCATGAGAATGTGAGAGAAAACTACTCAACAATGTAATATTATTGTGTTAAAGAGGTTCTGTCTTCTTATCTTTTCCTTTAAAACAGGAATATACAATTGATATATTTTTTGCCCAAACATGGTACGACAGGCGCTTGAAATTTAACAGTACCATCAAAGTCCTCCGGCTGAACAGCAACATGGTGGGGAAGATTTGGATCCCAGACACGTTCTTCCGAAACTCCAAAAAGGCCGATGCACACTGGATCACCACTCCCAACAGAATGCTCAGGATCTGGAACGATGGCCGCGTGCTCTACACCCTGAGGTAAGCTTCCCTTGGCACCCTCCAGTTGGAACTCAGGGCCGCCCGCTTGCTAGGCTGGCGCTCTACCACTTGAGCTGTGTCCTAAGATGTTTTGCTTTAGTACTTCAAATACAGTGGTGTCTCAGGGTTTTGTTTAAGCCAACCTGGACCACAGCCTTCCTAATTCTACCTTGTGTGTAGAGGGATTCTATGAATGCGTCTTCTATAAAGGGAATAGGGACACACACCATAGGGCATACAGCTTATGGAGATGGAATCTTGGTAATGTAACCTGGGCTGGTCTACAACTGTAATCAATCCAATCTGTAACCTTTCAAGTTGCTGGGATTACAGGTGTGAATCACTATTCCCAATCTCTGTCCTATACCTTCTGACTTTTATCGTTGTTATAATAACTATAATCACATCATCATCATCATCATCATCATCATCATCATCATCATCATCATAACTGTTACTACTATTGGTAGCAGTCCTGGGTCTTAAAGTCAAAGTCTAGGTGCTATCCCTGAGCTTTTTTGCTCAAGGCTGGTGCTTTGCCACTTGAGCCACAGCTCAACTTCTGAATTTTTTGCTAATTAATTAGAGATAAGAATTTCACAGATTTTCCTGCCTACACTGGCTTCCAACAATGGCCCTCAGATTCCAGATTTCTGAGATTCATCTAGGGTTACAGGCTTAAGTCACTGAAGCCTACTTCTAACCTAAACACCAAGTAACATTAGGAAGTTTTTCGGTTTACATTAATTAATGGCATTATCTTAATCCACTTCACACTCATTCATTTTAAAGTCAGTTTCACAACAAAGTTCTCAGAAGAATATGGCATTAGCAGATGCACTTAGGGAGCAGAAAGATGTGGTTTGAATTCTATGCTGTTTACCTTACTATCTGTATGAACCAGAGGAATTCTCCAGAATGTTTTCTTCTACAGTGAAGTGAGGGAATAGGGTAACTGAGGTTGTGGTTCTTGGAGGTACTTCCAGGTTTCATTTACTTAGCCCTCTCATGTTTTCACTTGGCGAATTTATATTAGATGAACTGGGAAGTCACGTAAATTAAAGGGACAGAAGGCACACACACACCACACTGAGCTGCTTTCTCCATTTCACCTATTACCTTGCACTCTCAAACTTGCATAAATGCTTAAGTCTTTCTTGAGATTAGCTGAGGTGATGGACAGGCTTGATGCAGAGTCTGACACAGAGGAAAGCATGGTAGATATTACAGTTAACTGTGTGTGCATTCAGTAAACAATGTGAACTATATGACTCCTCTAGACTGTGCTAGCATCCTAGACCTTCCAAATGACTGGTATACTAGGCGCTAGAGTCATATTTTATTATGACTTAGGTAACATACAACATCTAAATATAGTTCTTTTTCTGTGTGTGTCAGTTGTGGGGCTTGAACTCTGGTCCTGGACGTTGTCCCTGAGCTCTTCAGCTCAAGGCTACTGCCCAGGCTGGCTTTGAACCTTGACCCTCAGATCTCAGCCTCCTGAGTAGCTAAGATTACAGGCGGGAGCCACTGCGCTCGGCTTAAAATACAATTCTTTTTTTAAAAATATTTTTATTATAGTTAATAAAAGGGTTACATGATATTTGCCAGATAGAAGGTGCATTAATTCACATACACTGATACCCTTTCACATGTCTTGGTCCCCATTACCCTCTCCCCCACCCTCCCATCTTGGTTTTCCCCCCTTCCCTATCCAATTTCAAATAACCAAATACAAATATATCCAATATATCAGATAACAAAGTGAGATACTGTAACAATGTGAGATAACCAAGGGACAGCAAAAGAGATGAGAGATAACATAGTACATTAAGGACAACAATCATTCATTATATGGCTTTTGTTTCAGTATCCTGAAGGTCCTTTCAATTTGTTTCATATCATATGGCCTTATGTATCAAGGTTTTTCTCTATTGCAAATCTCTGCTAGGAGAGCCCAACGTTTCTACTGATTATGACAAATGAGGAAAACCATTGAGCCTAAGTTCCTTTGAGTCTGGCTTACTTCACTTAATATGATTTTTTCTAAGTCTTTCCATTTCCTAATGGGGTGATGTTTTTTCTGACAGCAGCATAGAATTGCATTGTGTACAAATACCACATCTTGTTGATCCACTCATCAACTAAGGGACATCTAGGTTGGTTCCATATCTTTGCTATGGTGAATAATGCTGCAATGAACATTGTTGTGCTAGTGGATTTAGTATGCCCTAGTTTCTGGATGGTTGGGTAAATGCCAAGTAGTGGAATTGCTGGGTCATATTCTTTAAAAAGTCACCAAACCCTTATCAGAGTTAGGTCAGTTCATTGGAAAAATGGGTACAATGGCAAAAGAAATTCACCACATCTATTCTGTATCTAGTATGGGTTTTTATTAGAGATAAAGTAATGAATGAAATTAGAACCATGGAAATCTAAGTCTGTCTGATGAATCAGAGCTTATTGTAGATTTAGAAATGTGAAGTCAGTCACCCCATCTTATCTCTTTATTGTTCTTATAACATTGTAGTCATTTATGATTTCTGTTAATGTGAGGAATTATTACAATATTTAATTATAGAAGTCACCTCAAAAATATCACTCATGATTGTCCACTAAGGCCTGACTCATTACGAATCATTACCAGTCTATATATAGTGACAATTTCTTTTTTGGCAGTTTATCTTTAATGAGCAGTGTGTGTGTGTGTGTGTGTGTGTGTGTGTGTGTGCGTGTCTTTCTGTGTGTGTGTGTGTGTATGCTTGTATCTGCAATCTGTCCATATTGTTTTTGAGTTTAATAGCTCTAGTTTAAGAAAGATAATGCCAATAAACTCAAATTTAATTATAATTTAATTTATGAACAAAACTTGTTTTTTTTCAAAGGCGTGTAAATGGTAAACCCAAGTCTGTGCCAATGAGTGTGTGACTTTGGACAAGTTCAAGTACAATAAAGCCATAAAAGTATTACTAAATGAGGAAACAATTCACTTTATCCAGTACTTCACAAACAACTAGCAACATATTCCAAGATCAGTAATTGCTCTATTATATTACAGAATGATAAAATATTCCCAATTAAAAGGAATGCTAATTGGGAATCTTTTAAATTAATTTTTCATAAAACAGCATTTTATTACTTGAACAGTGATACTCATGTTCCTGAAGAATGAATATTTTCTAAAATAGCCAGTGCATCACCACTAGAATTTAGAATTATATTCATGCTTTTTAAAAGTGGTTTAAAAAAAAGGAAAATCTGAATTCCTTTCAATTTTCTCCTTCCTGTACTCTTAGGCCAGAACTTGAAACTCAACATCTGCAGTTTTAAGTAAACAGTTCTTAAACAAACTGAGACTCAGTAGCAAACATTTTGATCTTTCCGTGATTTTTTTAAACATTTCTTCATGTCATTAGACAGTTCTCTACTCTGTAGCATCCAAATTAATTATTTCACAGAGTATGATTGAAAAATTATATAAAATTCTTTTGTTTCATGTGGGTATTTTTAAGCTGACAATTGCTACCATTCATTTACATTCCCACGATAAATAAACTTAAGTTCCTAAAACAGTTTGCCCTATTAAGTTAAAAATCCATACTGAGCAATCTCATGTAGGAGACTAATTTTCCAAAGAATTCTAAACAGAATCCCTTAAGTAATTACAAATTCTAAATAAATGGAGTTGACAGGAATGAGATGCTATTACCTGGGGGTATGAAAGTGAACAAGATTAGATTTAGTATTAAAATATTTGTCCTGGATTTTGTGGCTGTTAGGTGAATGTTATTCATATTATCAAGCCAAATATGAGATATGCTCCAGAAAATACGCTAATGCATATGTTAGAAATTTTACGGAAGCCATTCTATTGATTTATCTTTCATGTATTGGTAGTGATAAGGTTTGAACTCAGGCTTTGTGCTTGCCAGGAAGATACTCTACCGTGAGGCCAGTCCTAAACTCGTTCTAGTTATGTTGAATGTCTCTCCCATCAGGCTGACTATTGATGCCGAGTGCCAGTTACAGCTGCACAACTTCCCAATGGATGAACACTCCTGCCCTCTGGAGTTCTCCAGTTGTAAGTAATATTCCACAGTTTTGTCGCTGTCATATATGAGCTTTTGGATTTTATCTATCCAATCAGATATGTGATCTATTGCATCAATAAATCAGATAATTGAAATCAATTAATTGGGAGAAACAGCATTCGGAAGTGGTGTACGGCTATACGATTAATCTTCCAGAGTGACTCCCTTTCATCATGATTCTAATTTGTAGCAGAGAAAAAGAGCTAGGAGTGTTTCATCAGATATTACAAACAGGATTCATTCAACTGGAGAGGTTGCCTTTATCAGATGGGTTGTAAAGCCAGGACTGGACTCAAAAGAAACCATTCAAAGACTGACTTTATATTTTCTAACCCCTGCAGACCTGCAGAAAACTATTAAAGCTCATTGATGAGAATGCCCTGCCCTAAAGACATACTCTTATGTTGATATATGTAAAATGCCTCACGGGATAACCTGACATAATTGCTTGATAAAAGCATGACTTTTAACTTATCACTATCAAATAATAGAATATACTAAGGGATCTATTAAATTCTAATGCAAATGGAGCTCTAGTAATCTGAAGGGCTTCCAGTAACAGATGCCAGAACCTAACTAACCTGGCCTCACTTTCCCCAAACGCTTGCCTTACTGTTTGTCATTCATGTTAAGTAAGTTAGCCACTCCTCATTTTGGCCTGCCAGTTTTATTAGGCAGAATAACTGACCATGGGTTTTAAGTTTATATTTTATAAACATAATTTCCCACTAAAAGAGTCATGAGACCCTTCAGATCACAACCATAACTAATTAAACATCATTGAAGAGACTTACAAAATTGAACTTGCCTTCTACAAATCCCGTAAATAACAGAATTAAATAAGAAACCATGGACCCAGAGAAGCTGTCATTGTTCGTCATTGCATCAACCCAAGTGGAAACCAGAAGTAAAACATAAATATACTTAGAAAAATTTCCATTATGTCTTATTTCACAGTTGTCCTATCCAGAAATGCATTCAAATGATAACCGTAATGCTTCTCTGATATTTCGAACTACTACCTTCTTGAAGTCTTTGAACTTTTCCCAAGTAAGACTACTTTCTTGATTTGGCTAAAACTCACAACAGTAATGTCTGGGCCATTAGGTTGCAACTAATTGATATTTAAAAGAAAAGAAGTCAATTATCAGTCTATTATTTAAAGAAAGTTCTGTAATAACTTTTTGCCAGTCCTGGGTTTGAACTCAGGGGGCCTGAGCACTATCCTTGGGCTTTTTTAAGGCTACAGCTCTATCACTTGAGCCACAGCACCACTTCCAGCTTTTTCTATGTACTTGATACCAAGGAATCAAACTTAGGTCTTCATGTATGCTAGGCCAGCACTTTTACCACTGGGCCAAACTCCCAGTTCTGTAATATTATTTTTATTTCCCTATGTTTTCAAAGAACCCTGCTACAATCTTCAATGGTATTCTCTATAACATCTTTCATTTCTTTTCTCTCATTAACAAGCATATAATAGATAAAATGTTGGACTACCAATTAAAAGAAAAGAAGAAATATGCACAATTTTATTTCATCATATTTCCTCACTGAGAGCTATCTTTACATAGAACTAATAATAGAAAAATAGTTGAGGCTACAGCTAAGTTTATTTTTGTGGTACTGGAGGGGACTTGTGCAAGCTAAGTAATTGTGCCACCACTGAACTAAATTCCAAGTTCTGGTTTCTAGTTTTAATTTACTTGATAAGGTTAATTCCATAGTTAGCTTGATGAGTTTATCCACTCAAGTAATATACATTGAGCAGCAATTCTAGGAGATAAGCACTATATTAATCCCCATAGGTAGATAACTTACAGGAAATTTTCCTAAGGTATTATGGCTAGGAAAATTGGGCTCATAGTCTTGCTTCTGGATATGTTTTCTTTGTCAGGAAGTCTGTTTTCCTGGTGTGAAGCTCATTGGTATCACCTTAACATTTTATTTACCGCATTTATCTACATATGTCCATTATGAGAAAATGGATTCCATGCAAATAGATATGCAAAAATGCAAACAGTTGAGGACATTTCCCCCACCTATTTTCAATTCCAAGTGCCAACTCTGAAAGGAACCTTCAATTCCCTGGCTGATTATTCTTGTCCATAAACCATAAATGTCTACTGCTTATTTTACAATGAGCATATTTATACCTTCCCTCAGATGACGGGAAGCATGGATGGGGCATACAGGAAGTCATTTTTAGTTTACCTTTCCTTCAGTGCTTGGGGTAGTTTTGACCTTCGCACTAGGTGGGAATGTCATCGCATCTGTTCTCCTACTGTTAATGATGGTGACCCCACATAATGATGCCGGTGTGTTTACATCAGTGCCTTGTCCACGGGGAGTGATTGCTATGTAGGATGGTTTCCAGACATTTCTAACGGGAGTCTTCCCATCTCACGGTAGATGGCTACCCACGGGAAGAGATTGTCTACCAATGGAAGCGTAGTTCTGTGGAAGTGGGTGATACGAGATCCTGGAGACTTTACCAATTTTCATTTGTTGGGCTGAGAAATACCACTGAAGTAGTGAAGACAACTTCTGGTAAGACATACTGGAAAAAATGTCTATATGACCCTTACTTCCAAAGTTAACGCTCTGGGATACATTATTTGACAGGTTTTTTCGATATCTATCTACAAATACTATTTCAGAAAATTAATGAAGTATTTTCGTATCCATAGAGAAAATCATAATTGGCATTCTAGTGGCATAAATATAAATGAATTCCATCAATTTGAAGCAAATTGGATTGAAATTGGATTAGTAAATCATTGACTAATTAATTTCAGCAAACATTAAATGGCAATTATTTTGAAAAGGAAAATATTTATTAGGAGTAAGTTTATGATTCCTTTTAGGGAATACAAATGCTGACATATTGAAATAATATTTGAAATAATCACACAGAGGTGGTGTATCTTCCACGAGTAAGTGGAAATCGTTGTAGCAGATTTGGATTCTTTCTCCTTCCAATAGTTGAATACGTCTAAGAGAGCAGGCTTTGGGTATTGAAAAGGTCTGGGTTCCTATTTTGATTCCATCAGTTATCAGATACTGTGCAACTTTCCTGAATCTAAGAAGATCAGCTTCCTACATAGACAAATGTGAATAAAAAGAAGCATTTCTAGGGATTTGGCATATGTTCTTAAAACACAAAGAGTAAATTTCTTAGAATGATATTAGTACTTAGTAAACAATTATCAGTACATACTGATTATAGTTGTTAGCATTGTGTGATGCATACCATGGTCAGGACAACAGCTTTTCAAGAGAAGCTGAAAGGTAATAGTCTTAGATATGAAATCTCATGATTTTTAGAGATAATTATTTACTAAACTCCTCAAAGGGGAAAGTTGCACATATTTCTAGAAAAGGCTTACTCACATGTGCTTAATTTGAACTCTTTACAAACCTGACTACTCCTTTTAAAATTATATAGACTGAAATTAGGCCCAATTTCAAAGATCTGTTAAGATATTTATAAAGTATAAGTAAATTTCATATAAATATCTATTAAGTGTAAGAATGTCTCAAATGATGTATCTATCAAGACATGTCCTTTGAAATTTATTTTTATGAGTTGGTTTCATTACACATATCTGATATTTTTGGAAATGATTCCATACTGTATTTTTGTTTGGGATAATTTGGAATGTTCCTTGCTCTTTTGAAGAGAAAGAAAATTAAAGACTATTACAAGATGACAATTTAAGAATCTGCCTTCACAAATATCAACCTCTAAATCACATCTGATAATTAATATTATTTTCAGCATTTCAAGTTTCCCTTATTGTGTGAGTCTCTCTTATCTTTCAAAAAGAAAAAGAAAGAAGGTAAAAGCAATCCTTGAGTACACTTTTTAAGTTTATCTCCATTCCTGTAGTCACAGGAAATCCTAATCATCAAGTACCTCAACAGTTTTTCAGTTAGTTCAGGGGGTGGGGAAGAAAATCAAAGTTCAGGATTGTCTTATAACTGAAGTCTTCCATTTGGAAAAGGAAGAACATAGGTAAAAATGATCTATGGTCTGTATATTTCCAGAATGGGAAGCTGGGCATGAAGTTCTGTTTGTATAGTCACATTTCTATAATTATTCTGGTCCCCTAAAAAGGAAACCACAAACTCATGACGGGCAGAACTTTTGGTTAGTCATTTGGAGCCTAGTGTGGATTAAAGACCAAATGCTGGTAGAAGGGTAGATAATCATGTATTAGGGACAAATACCACTTCAGCTTTGTTTCCCTGTGTGTGTGTGTGTGTGTGTGTGTGTGTGTGTGTGTGTGTGTGTGTGTGTGTGTGTGTGTGTATGAGTGATTGTAATTGAAAACCTTTTCTCAGTATTGGAAAGGGAGAGACTGATCCCTTACGTTAAGCAAGGCAAAGACTATTACCAAGGTCATACAGGGAAAATCATGTTTCTAGGAAATTGCACCAAAATTTTATCTACAGCACAGTATCTTGTCAGGTTCTAGACTTCATACAGAGTAACTTCGTTTAATGGAACCATCAACTACTTTGTGAATTTTATTTTATTTATTTTTTGAAAGCACGTTTTAATATCTGCTCAGGATCTGTTTGCTTGGAAAAGCTGCTCCTTTATCCACACCCCATTCTACCTATTTCCCATCATGCTTGCTGCCATTAGAAGAGAAACAAGCCAACTAGACTGTCTTGTAATACTTCGTGAATTTCAATGCAGTGTCTTGCTTAGCATGTGGTCTTTCTTTTCCAACTGCCTCTGTGAGAATTAAGGGTTGAATTGAAACCTGGCAACAATACTGAGAGGCATTCTAATTATTGGGTTGATAAAAGCATGATCAACGGACAGAGCAGACTCAGTGGCTTCCATAAGGTGGATCTGAAGGAAGGTTTACTAGAACAGTGAGGACAAACTAACTTTATATAAGCTAGAATGCATCCAGGGTGTCGCAAGTTGGCTAGGATATTCCTGGAGCTGATTGCACCATGGTCCAGTGCTACAGCTTCTTTCACGTGCCATTCAAATAAGATTGTTTATAGTACGCCTGAAAACTGTGCTGGGAAGACGGGTCAGGATTACTCTGCAGCAATAATGCTGTTTGGCTCACTGTGGCTTTGTCCATGGGGAAAGCATGACCCGGGTCAAGCTGGGTCTCTACACTCAGGGTTTTTATTTTTCTTTAAGTTGATTTACTGTTTGTAAGACAATGAAATTTCTTCTTCTATTTTTAGAATTAGGACCATAAGTATATAATAATTAGTATACATAATGGGACCATAAGAACAAATGAACAGACTTTCTTATAAAATATGATAAGAGCAAAATAACGTGGCTTTACATTCTACTATGTGTGTTGGCGTTTCCCTGAATCGAAGTGTGTTATATAAAGAAAAAGAGAGATCAGTGATAAGACTATAGTACAGGTAACATCCAACTGGAATACTCTCTTCAATGTAAACAGGCAGGAGGCAGGAGCTGCAGGAGCTGCAGGAGCTGCAGGAGCAGTTATTTAATGCTCACTGCCGGGCCTTCTCTTCACTACCTGAATCGTCCCCACTGCTACATTGCCTGCACCACAGCTGAGGTGAAGCATTCTCTGGGTGGTAGATTATAGGACTTGCAGACCACCCTTAATTCAGAATCAGTATGTTAGAAGCAGTTCTGGAATCCTCATTCTGTCTGTCTCTGTCTCTCTCTGCCTCTGTGTTCTGTATCCGGCTCCTCTGAGCCAGGCATGAACTTCAGAGTCATGACTCTACCTCCCACAGCTATGAAGGATGAGGGCACTTACACCTCTGAAAACCTTGTGTAACTGGCCTCTTTTCAGTTGCCTTTGCCACTGTCCTAGTTCATGAATGTGTCTGTTCTTATCTGAGCCATGTGGGTAGCTTAGGAAGCAATGTCCCTGCTGTTAGTCTTTTTCTCTCCCACGATCCATGCCTTACACATGAGTCACAAAAACAACACTTAGTGGTCCTTAGCTATATGCAATGGAAAGCACTTTGTGCAAAGGACTGACTCGAACTCCCCAAACACAGTCATACCAAGAACCGTCCACACTGGGGGTGCCATGTGCACAAGGAAACAGATAGGAGGGGCTCATTTAATTACAAAACACCGGGGCATCAAGACAGGCGGTCCATACCCAGAAACGAACCCTCCCTAGTCACTGATTTTACTCCATTCCTGAACAACCTAGTTCCTAGTGTCCAACTTTCATCATGGGTCAAGAACCCAACAGGTTTGATTCAATGCAAACTATTATTTCTAATACATAAGAGTATTTCGTGAACTTCATTTCATTGTTTTGTGAATTCCCAGCTTGCGGCAGAAATGGATGTTGTCTTGGCTTGTTTCATTTAATTGAACTGGTCAATCCTAAAATATATCAGTGAATTCTCAACTCTTTTTCTCCTGTATGGCTTCTCACTTCATTCATTCTACCTCATTATGTAGCTCTAAGATTAAAATAAACGGCAGCTCCCCAGCATGGCTTTTCTGATTCTAACACCCTAACAATAAGAAGCAGGTCTTAAGAACATTATATGCTCAGAACCAGGTGACTAAGTTGTGACACCAGCCTTGCCATTTAAGTTTGTATATGTTCTGTAATGTACCTGACCCAGCATCACCATCAATAAATGTTGTTCGGAGGATTAGATAGGATTAAAACTGTTCCTGGCTCATGACAAACCCTGGCAATGCCATTACCATTACCAAGACCACCAAGACCACCACCACTACCACCACCACCACCACCACCACCACTATCATCATCTAACCATTAACTTTGAACACTTCATCCCATCCGCCTTGTGGAAATCCAATTGCTACTTTGTGTTGCTCAGATGATTATTTTTTTTAGCAATACATGGCATTCATGCCAATAAAGATGCCAACACATTGATGAAATCATGTCCATTTTACCAGTCTGATAATGAATTCAACTACCTATTTTTCCATTATGCTTTGTTCAAAGTATAAGATGTGATTCTTTCTGTTCATATACATAGCCGATTAATCAAATTTTCTCCTTCAAATTCTATACTTTACCCTAAGACATGGGCTAGAAAAGTGGGCAAATGAGTTTTCCCTAGGAAGGGGGGATTGTATGGTTGGGATCCAAATGCCACCACAAAGAAACTTAAAGAAACGTGTCATAGTCCTCCCATTATTGAATTCTGATAAAACATCCATCAGGTATTTGACAACGCTCTGTAATATGTGTTTCATGACATATTACATTTTTGTCATATACATGTACAATAGCTATTATTTACTGCCTTTTGTTGTTTTGTCTAGCTTTTGGCTTAGATTTCACATGTCAGTTTTATTTTTCCAAAGGCTATTATAGTGTCGAAACACATATGAGACAATATCTAAACTACTTAAATTCTTTTTCCTTTCTACCTACAATTTAGAAACATCAGCTCTGTGGCTGAGGTTCATGTTTATTGAATGGTTTTTGAAATAATCACGGCCCATTCTTGATTTTCAAACCTGTATGCTCTTCTCTTATGAGGCAATTTTCCCTTTCCTGAAATTTTCTAAGTAGCCCCTATCCACTTCCGCTTTTCTGATAATTCTGACTTCATTATCTAATATCAACCACAGTCCCAACTTGCTATACCAATGCCCACTTATATATACTAGTAAAATAATACTATAGAGACAAGCTCCCAGCTTTTAGATTGTTTCAAATGTTTCTGAAACTAAAGGTGATATTTATGAAATTATTATTGAGATGAGCTATTTTGAGGAAGGAAGTCAAATACAAAAAGCTAAAGCCAATGGATTTTTTTTAATTGATGAAGTTGAAAGGGGAGAAAACTAAGAAAGCTCTAAACAGGTATAATATCAATCCTATAGTCTTGTTATTTGTGAGGTCCAATGAGCTGTGAGTCTAATCAACATTAAAATTTTCTTGAATTAATATCTTAAAATAAAACATTGTACCCATTATACCATTATAGATTTTAATGTTATCTTTTAAGCTCAAATTAAAGAAGTTCATTTTGTTTGCATGAAAAGAAAATTAAGTAATTCTGCAGCAAGAGGCATTCATTTTTGTTACTTCTGAGTTTCACTGACTTGTGAACCTACTTTAATCAGTACTGAAATTTTCCTTGACTTAATATCTTAAAATAGATCAGTGGGTGAGTATATTATAATAGATTTTAATTTTATCTTTTAAGCTTCAAATTAGGGAAGTTCATCCTTATTTCAGGGGAGGAAAATACAGAATTATTTAAGTAATTCTGCAGCCAGAGGCATTCACGGGGAAGTCCTGTTTCCTATGGGAGCTCCTGATCTAGAAAGGGAATGTATTTGGTGAGGTGTTCTTTAAACATCTTATATCCAGCATATTCTCATAGTCCATGATAGAATCAAGGTCACATTGTAGCTATGCCACAAGAGGAGCTAGAATCTACCAAATAAATGATTCTTTTTCATAAAATGTTCAAAAATTTTCAAAGCTAGAAAAATACAAAAGCTGATACCTTGAAATTTAGATTTTTCAGTTATGAGAAATAAGAGTCAATTGTAATCTGTTTTTATTCTGGTGATATATTATTACAGTTATTTTTTAGCTGAAGTAAGATGCAACTGCTTCTTTTAGTTACCTTTCTAAAATACTCATATGTTATTGTTCCTACATTACCTATTTTAGCCAGTGGGGTTTAAGGGGTAGAATGAGATTCTATAGAGAAGTCATGTGAAATCCAAGGAAATGTGTTTGAGTTCTGTTCATGATCTCTTGATGAGCAGTCGGTGGGGCTCCCATGGAGACAGTGGGCTTGGAAGCTGTATACTAGGAAAGACATTCATTTTATAAAGTCCTAGAATCTGTGCAGTGTTCATGGTAACCGCTTATTTCTACCAAATGTCTCTAGCACAGGTCTTCGTTTTCCACTGGATCCCATAAAAAAAAAATCAAAGCTTAAGCAGGCTGACTATTTTTTGAAGGATATTTAATAGATTCGGATAATTTACCAAGATCTAGAATTCTTACTCCTGGGTCTCATAAACACATTGCCCAAAAGGATAGATTAGAAGAAAACTCATTCCTAATTTTGATAATAGCTAGTGCCACAGAATGGAGCAATGAAGTATTGGCATTTAATAGGATAAGGATACATTATAATTAACACATTCACTTGTTATTCACTATATTGAGATAATCATTATGCTTACATGTAGTGGAAATTTTAACTCAGAGACATAATTTAACAATGTCCTTCAATTTCAGAAACTTCCTTATAGCTTTGAGGGTTATTATTATTTACAAGGTAAGTAGATCTCTGGATAAATCACACATATCAGACCTTAATTAAGAAACTATGAATGCAGAATGTTTGTACAAATTTGTTCCTTAAAGAAAAATATCATTTGAATAAAAAACTTGCAAGACAGAATAAATAGGGGATTTTTGTTTTTGATAGCCAATCGGAAAATAAAGCATCAATCTTCTTCAAGTTGTTTTCTAAATCTACTGAAAATCTTATTCTCACTTAAAAGATGCAGTGGTACAATAGCATGTAAGTAGAAGATCCCTCCTGTCTAGTTGTCCCCAAATGTAAAATATTTGGTTTCTGGGAGAAGGGCAGTACTCAAGTTTGAACTGTGTGCTGAGCTTCTTAGTTGGCACTTTACTGACAGAAAAATGCCTCCAGTCTGGCTTATTGTTGATTATTTTGGAGCATGGGACAGAACAGATTCTCCTCTCCAGGTGACAGTGATCTAATTTTCTCCCCTGGTCTCCAACCCCTATATGTTCAACCCTCTCCCAGCAGTAGTGCGAGGCTTGGTTGTCAAAGATTTAACACCTGGACCCTTCAGAGACAGCTACCATTCAAACCACATCAGAATTCCCTTGCTAAATGGACACTGCTTTTGCATTTAATATAGAGACCATGGTATAATCGTCCACTTTTTCACATTGCTTTGTCTTTCTATTCATCCTCTTCAAAATTATCTGCTCTTTGTAATACACTTTCAGAGTAAAAAAAAAAAAGGATGCACTCAAGTAACACTGTTTCACAGTTGCAGTTCATTTCCCATGCTCAGCACATACCTGATATTTGCCTGAGCCATACATCCCTGCCAGCTCTAGGAGATACTTTTAAGGGAATATTGAGGCACAATAAATGACAGCAGTCAAGATGAAATGTCCAGTTACACAACTGAGCTTGCTGTGAGCCTCTTCCAATGTGATTTCCAGTCTGTCAACACTCATAGGATGAACAGGGCCGTGTATGTATCGTATCTATTGTTCTCTGCTAACTGGTGAAGAGCTATGCACTATAGAAGACAATGGGGGATTCATGAGCTGTGTAATAGCTCCCTTTTAAAGAGATAATGCAAGCATGAACACCAATTGTAACAGGGTAATGATCACATTTCCTTACTTGGAGATTTCTTCCTACCATACCAGTGGCTAAGAATGAAATTTGATTTCATAAAATTAAATTTTAAAGATCAGTGACAATTTTAATAACAGAGAAATTACTCTAAGCATGTCCACTTAGAGGTGGTAAATCAGTCCCTAGATGTCCGATGCCCACCTAGAGCCTTGGCCCCAGGCCTGGAGAAGGTCTGAGCAATCACCACAGGGCGCTGGCAGTCAGCATCAAACAGCTGAGAGACCTCACAGGAAAACGAAATACCTGCTTTTTAAACATCGAGTCCTAGTCCCATAAGAAAAGAACTGTATGAACCCAGTTATCCATTCTTTTAACACACAGGGCAGACAATTTCCAACTTCCCAAAGTGCCTAACAATTACAGCTCCATTTTATGGCTCTATTCTTAGATTACTAGTGTCTTATTTTAGTAAACCATATGCATGATTATCTTTATCAAAAATGGGAGAGATTCAAGGTAATTAATCCCCAAACTGCAGTGCAAAGGCATCTGAAGAAATAAGGAAATTCCTGCATCTTTGAAAAGAAGCCATCTCAGCCACAGAGCGACACTCAAGGAAATGAATGTGAAAGTTGTGACTCACCAAGGTTTGTTGAGCACAGATGTTAAGCAGGTTGCAAAGCAGTTACAGAACCTTTCCTGTCTAGGTCTCATTTCCTTTTGATATTCCACATGTGGACTTACATATCCTACATGTCTAGCATAAGCAAAGCAAATTGGTTTTAAGCACACTCACTTTAGCTTTATTGTGTGCTTTTCTGGAAGATAGAATCAGAATCAAAATAAAACCCTGAAGCTCTACGTATGGAATCTGTGCCTACATTCCTTGTGTTTCTTTTTCAATTCACATCTAAGCAGCTGAACATTTCCTTGCCACTCTCCTGGCACTTTGCTGATCAGCAGTCTTGCCTTGCCAATTAGCACTTTGTCCTTTTGTCATTTTCTGAAGTTCTATAGAGCTGTTGTTCTCTATCAAGATCCTATTCTTCATTTTCTAGAAGGAAATGGGACAGCTGGGTATGGGGCAAATCACTGTAATTCCTGTGTGAGCTGCTGTTTTGGTCCTACCGCCATATGGCTGAGTGACCCTGGGCAACTCCTTCTCTATTTTGGCTCATGCTTTCCTCACCTCAAAATGAAAATCAGACTACATGAGTTTTGAAGGTCTTTTGTACCCTTAAAATAGTGTTCTCCATTTCCTAATAGCATCTCTGTTATAAGGTAGACTTCTGGTGGATATATGTATTCTATGTTCCAAGAGTTTCTAATGAAAATTTCCTTGTGTTTATTACATTAGGTATCTTTCTATGTCATGTGCCAAGTGTTTAAGTGGCAGTCAGGTTGGACAGGGAATTTCCATAGAGATGGCTGGTAAGCGAGCTGAAGTCTGGGAACATAAAATGTGGCATGGAGCTCTTCCTCCTGAGCTTCATCATGGCATGGCAAGCCATTGCCCTGGGTAAAGGAAGAAGTGCTAGAAAAATTGAATTATCTGCCTTAGTGTAATTCCCAGTGCTATAAAACAACCCTTAACTAGCATCATAAGTAGGCTGGATCTATCTAGTCACTCTTCTGAAAACTTCTGCAGGAGCAGTGGTTCATGCTGTACACTGTGCTAAGAAACTCTGAAATGTGGCCTATAGGGAATAACAACAAATTGCCCACCCTGTACAACCAATGTAAGAAATACTGTTAATAATTATTATTATTAATAATAATAGAGTAGAACAAATTCCTTACCTGGTAGCTGAGGAATAAAGTCCTTTGCTGGTAATTGCTGAGTTTCTGCTTCTGTTGGTCTTCAAAGCTGAAGGTCACATGAGGACAGTTAGCCTTAGGAAAGAAAAAAAAAAGAGAACTTAATGCTCAGAAAAAAATATACACAGCCCAGGAGTAAAAGCTCTCTCTCCCTGAAAATTACCCTTTTGCAAAGAGGCTGCTTTGGGGTCAAGCCTGGCTTATTCCATCGATGGCCTGCAGCCATTCTTCTTATTCATGTGAAATTGGTTTCAGAAGGGACAGGTAAGAAAACATCCCATTAACAGGCAAATGATTAGAAGGTGTTGGGCACTGTCATGTGTTAGGAAGACAGGCAAAGTTTCTGCTGCTGAACTACTGTGACAGCTTCATTAATTACAACAACAAAAAACGAGACCCTACATACCACACTGTACTAATTTAATTTTACAGGTATTAGTGGGCAGTAACTTCTATGAAACAATAAACAGGAATGATCTTGTCAGGAGAAAATAATTGAACATAATATAGAAAAGTCTCAAAATAATGAAAAGGTCACCCAGCCTTGATTGTTGTTATTTTTGCATGTGAATAAAATGTTTCCAAGAGTCCCATATAAAAATAAAACCTGGCTAAGTACAGTGGCTTCAAGAAAAATTAAATGTTTTATGATTAACTATGATAGTTTCAAGCAAAATTAAGTTGCTTCTTATACTTAATGATGAATTGTTTTGAATTTTCTTCTCTATGAAAGCTTTTAAAAACTAGTTTTGTGCCTCTATTTGTAGGTAAGATGCATAAATTCCACGCTACCAATGGTTGTAAACATACTCCTGTGACTAGTCTTTAGCAGGGCTGGAGACTGCCAATCAAGTGTTTTCAGTCCCTAAGCCTCTGATGCCTGCACTAGGTTACCCACACTGGCGTGGACTTTGGTTCCCACCTCATTGTCTGGCAGAGAATTAAGCAGGTAGGAGGAAGGCTGGCCCTAAAATCCTTCCAGGCTGAGCTATACACATGTAAGCCATGTGGGTATCTCAACAATGACGAGACTGGTGCGAAGTCAGCCTTTACGGCCATGACATATACTACGCTGAGTTTTGCAAAGACACGTTAAGCTTGTAGAGTTTTACAAGGTAGATCTTATTTTATTGCTATGGTCACAGAGGCATGCTATGAACTCCATACTAGAGCAGGCAACAGTCTTCTGTTGAGTCTCATCTGTAGACACGGATGATTTGTTGTCATAGTTTTATGAAGGAAAAAGTTGATTAGCATGAGTAGGGATTCATTTGGCATTTGCATGAGAGTGTACGTGTGTGTGCATGTGAATGTGCATGTGTGTGTATGAGAGAGAAAAATGTATATGTGTTTCCATTTCATCTTCATACTATAACAAGTTATTAATGATGTCAACTCAACTTGCTGGCAGCAGAATTTTGATGAAGAACTGTAACCTGGCATGTCTTCATCTTTTGACCCAGATACCAACAAGTTGTGAAGGACTATCACTATTGATGATAAACTTCTTACCATGGCTGGAATCATTTTATCTACCACTCAAGGCAAAAATTCTGATATGGCTAATATGGTAGTAAAAGAACACTTTTAGTAAAATTTATACCAGCAGAGATGAAGAAAAACTGATCTTAAGTCTTAGCTGAACTTACTGGTACTTATGTATATTAAGGAAATTCACTTGGCTTCTCAAATCTCTCTTTGTTTATCCATAAAATAGAGGCATTACAATCACCTTGCGAAAGTTCCTGAGAGTTAACTGAGCTAAGTTCCTTTCAATGTACAGGAGATTGTGATATATCCATGTAAAGTTCCAGTATATTTAATCACTGCATAAAACAAAAATGATCTGATTTATAGTTTCTTGAAAGTTCCTGGAAGGTAGGAATAGTGGGATGGTCCAAGTCTGCCAGTTCTGCATCTGTCCATTTAAGCTGCACAATGACCAGGGGTGCACAGGTGTGTATAAATAGCTGTCTCACACGATGGCTCTGGAAAAGAAATAACTGAAAACTTGGAGGTGGCTTTCAGCTTCCATTTGTTGGAAGATTTGAGCACTAAATGCTTTATGAGGAAAAAATATAAATGGTTTGGATCTTTTTTTGCCAGTCCTATGGCTTGAACTCAAGGCCTGGGCACTGTCCTTAGGCTTTCTCAAGGCTAGCACTCTACCACTTGAGCCACAGCACCACTTTGAGCTTTTTCTATGTATGTGGTACATAGAAAGGAATTGAACTTGGGTCTTCATGCATGCTAGGTAAGTACTCTACTATTAGGCAAAACTCCCGGCCCTGGATTTTTAAATAGTGCTTATAATCATTAAATAGTCACTAAACTGCCATGGATTATTGAGAACAAAAAATAAAACTCTAAAGCAAATGTCCATAATCCTAGACTTGGTTTCAGATTGAGTTTTTCTGAGGCCATTGCAACCTCTCCATAAGATCCCTTTATTCCTTCATGCTCTGGTGTCTCATTGGTAAGATGTGCCTGGAGTAGTAGATTTCTTTCTCAGGAAGGTGAAAATGCTTTATAACACACTAAGAAAACAGCATGTGAGCTAAGCATCACCATTATCATTGCTTAATGATTATCTGTATGACTCAGTCTGTGGTTCTTAACTCATGTTCTTAAAAGTATATGTATTTTGTGCCAGTAAGGAATTTGAAGAAATGAAATCATGAGTCATTCTTTTTGCTACTCCAGAAGGAGAGAATTTCAAAGTGACTCAAGTCACTGCCTCACACTCCTGGGTTCCTGTGATCAGATTCTGTCATCAGGACTTAGATACAAACAATAACAACCACAGACATGATTAAAGCAAGATAAGAGACAAAATTCTCATTTTCTTGGTAACTTTTGGGCAAACTTGCTATTATAAACCCTGAGTATATTTGGAAGGAAATGATGAAGGAGTTAGTTGCAAAGGAAGATGAAAAGATAGAATCCATGCATTAATGGCAATTAATTGCATTAACTGCTTGAAAGAAAGAGCTATGCCAGGTTCAATGTATCCTCTCACTCCTTGGTAAGGCAAAAGTTTTCAGATGAGCAATGAAGGATGGACTACAATTTGAAATTAGACTGAATTCATAGACTTAGCAAAATATTTAATGAGAGTTAAGGTGGAATATAGGAATGTCATAAAGCTTTACTAGTGATAGCTTTATTATTCTGTTGAAGAGTCAGACAAAACTCAATCATTCTTGAGTCTTCAAGAAGCAGTAGCCTATTTGAATATTTCTGTCAGAATAATGATTTATTTTTAGACTTTATACTTACCCAGTGTTGCAATAACTCAAATGTTTCTTGAAAGCATAGCATCTACAGCACACTACATAAAGTAATTTTTATGAAGTACTTCTTTCAGTACTTAGAAATATCAATGTAGATTGATAACTACTTTTCTTTCAGAGATAAGAAAATAGTAACTCTAGGAAATTAGGTAACTAGTCCAAGCAATTCCTTCTTGCCAAGGAAACCCAAAATGGAGTTTGAAATTCGGTTCCATATGCACAGATTTTAAGATGAGGAACATTTTTGCACTGCAGGATTTCTTATGAAGATGACTGGTGCAAGTGTAGACAGAAGAGTCATAGGGAAGGAGGAAGGGGGAAATCGGCAGTTCTGAAGTATTTTCTGTAGAGACCTCTGCAAGCTCAGATGGGCACGGCCAGAAGGTACATGCCACACTGTTGCTAGAGTTTGCCAAAGGCAGTTCCGCAGGAGATCTCACACCCTGGTTACATCTCCATGTGCTGACTGCGGAAGAGAAAACCTTTAAAGGTCACTTGACAAATACCTGGTGCGTCAGCTTCCTTAGCTCTTATTTACTGTGAAATTTCACCCACTCTCCAAAGGATAGTCAGGGACTCACTTCATAAGTGTTCATTAGAAATGGTGGGCGGGCCCACACAGAAAAAATGGCACCCTCTATTCCTTTATTCATTTCTTTTAACTGCCTCAGGATGGTTATTGCCCTAAAGAAAATTTACTTCCTTTATGAAGAAATCCACAAGAATTTCTCTCTTCTATTATCTGAACAATCATTGATCTCTCTTGAAAAAAACTGAAAACTCTCACTTTCTCCCTGTGGTGTTTCAGGTTTTGGTTTGTTTATTCTATTTTGTGTTTTGTTTTGCTTTTCAAAATTTTTCCAGTACTGATGCTTAAACTCAGGGCCTGGTTCTAACCATTTTTCTCAAGGCTGGTACTCTACCACTTGAGCCACTCTTCCACTTCTAGCTTTTTGCTAGCTAATTGTTAATCAGAACTTCATGGGTGGCTTTGAACCACAGTCCTTAGTTCTCAGATGCCTCAGTAGTTCCAAATGCGAGCCGCAGACTTCTAGGTCTTAATTTAGCCACTCTACAAATAGACAAATTGAGGTTCAAGAAGGTAAGCGACTGACCCAAGGTCATAGGGCTATGAAGGGAAGAACTGGGAATGAAAGCCACTTCAGGGTGCAGCACTCAGCTGCAGATGTGGGGTGTGGGCAGTGCTGGGAAATGCCACTGGGAATGTTTGAAACCCTAAGTCATCTCTCATAGTCACTGGTTATCTATTCAGAGGCTCCTATGTTCCAAGCATCACAGGGCTCATGAAGATAAATCACCCTTGAACAGACCACAGTCCAGCAGAATAATGATGAGTCAGATCAGACTGAATTTTAAATTGTGTTACATGAATCTGTACATGATAAGCCTATTAAGGGCTGACCATACACAAAGCATCACGTATATTATTCATTACACCAATGCACACCAATTGACACCTGCCTCAGTAGTGTGTCATCACTATTTTTACCTTTCTGAATGAAGAAGCCATTATCCTAAAAATATCCTAAGGTCTTAAAATATCTTATACTATGTTTGAAGTGTAATTGGAAGGTATCAGAACAATCATTATCCTGTTGGAGAACTATTGTAGGGCTTAATTGTGACTTCTCCACCCACCCCTCTCCTCCATGCTCATTTACCAGACAGAGGCTGGTGGGAGAAGGTGGAAGCAGAACCCTGCTGCACTGTGGTAGCTGGAGATTGTTTGGAAGGACTTGGTGAGAAGATTAGAGGAGGCATTTCTATTGGTCTATCAGGTCAATGCTGAGTTAGCAGTTGTGTGGTTTCTGCTTGCCTTCTCCTATCTTTCCTTCCAAGTTTTGGACTGTAGAAAGCCGGTCTGGGTTTTGTAGTCAGACAAATATGATCTGCCTGTAGTTTTAGGTAAGACAGGTGTCTGACGCTTGCGAACTCTTTCAGCTACGCTCAGTTCTTTGGGTCCTTTCTCAAGCTTGGAAGAATGTAATGGGTGTGGTCAAAGGAATATTGAACTCTCTTGGAGATTTTTAGCTTTGTAACATTACGTGTAAGTGTGAGATTAGAGTTTGCAGGCTCTAAATAGATCAGGAAGCTGATGCTGCTTAGTATTTTAGATTTTTTATGGTTTTTTTATTAAAGAACTTATTAACATTGATTTTTACATCATCTTTTTTCATATATTTTTTATTGTAATTAATAGAAGGGTTACATGATATTTGCCAGATAGATGGTGCATTAATTCCCATACATGGATACCCTTTCACATGTCTTGGTCCCCATTTCCCTCCCCCCCGACCCCCACCCCTCATCTTGTTTTCCCCCATTCCCTATCCAATTTCAAATTCACTCAACATGATTCGCTCTAGATTCATCCACTTCCCTGCGAATGCCATTATTTTTAGATTGTTTTTAATGCTGGTCATGGGGCTTGAACTCAAGGCATGGGCACTGACTCAGCTCTTCTTGTTTAAGGCTAATGTTCTACCACTTTAAACCACAGCACCATTTGCAGTTTTCTGGTGATTAATTGGAGATAAGAGTCTCAGGAATACTTTCCTGCCCAGGCTCATGTCAACTTAAATCCTTAGATCTTAGCCTCCCGAGTAGCTAGGATTACAGGCGTGAACCACTGGCTTTGGCTGGACTGGAGATTTTGCTTGAGCAATCAATCCCCTCAGTGTAGAGCTGGAGTCCTGAATACAGCGTTTGAGAACTAGCATTCCTGGGTTATCTCTGAGAGCTGCATGAACTTAGGCAAGCTTTTTGCTTACATTTACCATGCTTGCAATAAGAAATGAAATTTTAACAATCCAAGAGGATCATTAGAATAATAAAATGAGTTCAAAATATATGGAAATTGATACAAAGTAAGTACCAATAATTTTATAGGTGCAATTGTATGGCTACATGAGCAGAATAGTTCTCTCAGAAGTTCTGCAACATCTTGGTGTAATTAAGGAAAACTTAGGTTCAAAAATGTTTTGTTTTAAATTACATAAAGAATTATAAAGAAATGTGTAGGACTAGCTCTTTAACATATATAAGATCTATTTATCCTCTAGATGGAGTGAAATATTTTGATGACAATATAAGATAGATACACAAAGACATACACATATATTCAAGTTGATATAGATGATTATCTTTAATCTAAAGAAACACATCTGTACATGACAAACTATTTTAAAATTCTTCACAGGTAAAAGAAAGTTCTAAACTTAAAAAAACAATTGGACATTTAAATGCAGTTCATAGATTTTTATAACCCAAAAGGTCAGACTTCTGGTATCTTGTTGTTCCTGCAAGAACCAGATCAGGAAGCAGATGCCTAGACTCCACGCTTCTCTGGAGTCTGAGGCAGGAGGAGCAGGGGAAAGCATGAGATCTACTTAAGAACCAAACTAAAAAGAGCAAAAGGGCTGGGAGTGTGGATCTAGTGGTGAGACTAAGCTCAATGTACGAAAAATCAGTAAAAAGAAATGAAGCTAATTAAAATCCAAACAAAATGGTAATACACACTGACACCAAAACTTGGTCCTTCACTGGATTGACTACAATTAACTGTCATTAACACTACTATTTACTTGTAAAAATTTTGTTTAAAACAAATCTTTGGGTTAGCTGCAGGACAACTTGACGATGAAGATTCTGGATCATCCACCCTGGAGTTATTCACCTCTGTCTTTAAGCAAGGAAGATAGCCTTTATGGGCTTGGATTGTTATAACTGAAATGATGAGGTGAGATAGTAATATAATCCCATAGAACACTATAAGCATGAAGGTGAGATTATAAGAAAGGAGATTGACGCAAACCGGCTCCACATACAAGCTTACTTTAAAAACTGGTTATATTCATTGTTACAAAACTATTCACATGAAAAGTCTAATCCATTGGCACTTAAAATATCCTGCAACCACCAGTTGTTACATAATACATTTAGGAAAGACTACTTAGTTATGCTTTTTCTCTTGTGCTCTTCTTGTGGTTGTTACATAAGGATCAGTCAATTAAAAATAATAGCCTGCCTCAGCTCCCTGTGTTCAGAAATCTTTTCTCCAGGCCCATTGTGAGCTTGCATTTCCCTGTGTACATTTCCCGTGAGAACCACTCCACAGGCCTTTAGAATGGGAGAGCAGCCAGAAGCCCGCCAGCCCGCAACAACCCACTTCCTGTAGGCCTAGTGTTGTGTCATGTGTTGTATATGTGATTTTAGTTTTGGCTTTCTCTATACTATCTTAGAAACGCTTTTGTTTTCTAACATTAAAGAAAACTCACAGATCGGAGCTGCTTTACTCATAGATAGACTAGCAGACACGAGCGTGACTAGTCAGACTTCAGTGATGGTATGCTCTACCTCCCTGCCCAGTTCTGCTCAAAACTCTTTTCCTTCTCAGCTAAATTAAGAAAGAAAAGTGGGCTACTATGGTAATATATATGTGATTTAAACTCATTTCATTAATTCCCAGAACAGTTTACTGAATTTATACACTCCTGTACTTCTTAGCAATGTTCATGAATATTTCCACTCTCCTTTCTTGACAGTGATAGATGGCTCACTCATCTCTGCCTGCCAGTGGCTGTTAACATAGCTAGCCCTAACTGACCCAACCCAGTGGTATTATGAATATGGTATTCAGAATGTATGATTATTGGCCATTGTGGTGAATATTATCTTCATTTTAAATGAGATTATGTTGCATTTATATTTTTGCAAGTATTTGATAATCCATCATTAATTTATTTCAACCCAACAGCTATGATCGGTCTACAGTATTTGAACTTGTTACATTTAATTTGAAAATTAACATTTTAGTTTTGTTATCATAAAAGTAACATGGATGGATCTGAACTCACTGTCAGCGATGAGATCTGGAATGACATGAGCTCCTAACTGATTTCACCTTGTGTGTCATGAATATCAATACAACGCCCTACAGAACCATTACCATGTTTGGTATGCTCCAGCCCCTTCTGAGTTGCTCTGTAACAATGGGATATGTATGGTGTTTTCTACCTAAGATCTTTTCCAAAAAATGGTTTAAACACACACACACACACACACACACACACACACACGCACATATATATATATATATATATATATATATATATATATATATATATATATCCCAGGAGGAGACTAAGGGCTTTATTCTTTATTTAAATCCTTGCATTCAATCCAAATGACTGGAGTCTACACTCATATCAGTCATTAAAGTAGTTTATAGAGACAACTGATTCTACATTGAGCTGTGCACACGTGTGTATGTGTGTGTGTGTGTTACTGGTAGTGTAGATACAAATGTGTATATACTAGAATACAGACTCTTGTGAAACAGAAGGAAACAATCACAGAAATGACAAATATACTACGTAAATGCAGCCATTATCATAGTCTCAGATCTCCTGAATTAGCCAAAAAGGGAGAACCCCCCTTTTGGTATGCATGCATTCAGTTTCCCTGATGACCTTGCTGGCTTGGGGAATCACAGTGTGGCTGAGGCTAAGCCAAGTGTCTCTTTTCATTAGCTCCTCCACATTCTCTTCTTTGGCTGAGATTCAGGGAGTGTATCGATTTCATCTCAGAACCTCATGTGGTTCATTCAACCCACACTCAGCAAGTGTCCTTCTTTAACTCCTGGATACAGACACACTGGCAGGCCCTCCCCAGAGGACAGTGGACCAAGTGTGGTAAAACTGCTGGCATGTTTTCCGTTGTTGGGGTTTGTTTTACATAATCACATGCCACAGCTCCTCAAGGAAGGAAGCTAGACACTGCCCTGTTCTGTCTGCAAACACCTCAGAGGTGTGAGCTCTAACTGTGTTCCTCGGTGCCAAGCTCCCTCCTCTCCTCTTTAGCCACATCACACACAGGTCATATCCTCTAGAGACAGGAAGGAACAAGGCCTCGGGTATCACTTATGATGTTGCAACTGCATCTCAACATCATAGATCAGTACTCTGGTTTTCATGCTTTGTTGTTTGTGGGTCTTTGTTTCTTTGCTTTTTTGATGTGCATGCCAGTCCCGAGGCTTGAATTCTGGGCCTACATGCTGTCCCAAGACTCCTTTTGCCCAAGGCTAGTGCTCTACCACTTAAGCCATAGCTTCACTTCTAGTTTTTTTTCCATGATTAATTGGAGATAAGTCTCTTGAACTTTCCTGCTAAGGAGGGCTTCTTACCACAATGCTCAGATCTCAGTCTCCTGAGTGGCTAGAATTACAGGAATGAGCCACTGGTACCCAGATACTTTTTTTTTTTTGAGATAGGGTTTTCCTGTGTATCTCAGATGTCCTTGAACTAACACTCTTCCTTCCTTATCCTTTAAACTGCTGAAATTACAAGAATGTGCCTTCTGCTTGGCTAATCTAATCAAATGGTCTTCACTCTTTAGTTATTGCCAGACCAGATGAGCTTCCATATTCTTTGCTATGAAAAATGGTATACATTTTGTAGGTTGTTTTCTTTTCCATTTAGTCTACATTTTATGCCAATTGGTATGGTACTTTAAGATGATAACAGCTTAAAAAGTTAGCACTAGAAATAATGGGTTAGCTAACTTAAAACATCAATTTTCTATTATATCATAACTATACAAACTAGGTTCCAAAAATTATTCCAGTGATTAATTACCCCTTTTACAAATGAATCCTATATGTTGTTAAGAAATTGTTGACACAATGGATGTTTAAAGACAAAAAAATGACTCTTGGACATGGTAAATTAAACAGGCCTCTAAACATTCACACAGTGAGACCAAAGGAGGACATATGATCATATAAAAGAAATGAACTTGAAGCAATGGAAACAAGGTTTTTGTTATTTTGCTTTTTATTTTGTTTTCTCCTTGACACTGTTTTGGATATCTGCAGCATTTGTCTTTCATGTAAGTAAGCTTATTTGATTTGAGGAAGGTTGGGGGAGCACAGAAATGATGAGACCAAGGGTGAACAAACGTAGCAGTGATACTCACCAGACTATACTGAACATGAACTATCGAGCTTGTTGGGGAGGAGGATGGGAGGGAGAAAACTTGGGGAAAATGAGGGAAGAAGTGATGCTGTTCAAAAAGAAATGGAACAATATAACTGCAACATCCACTCTGAACTCTCAACTGTACAAGGAAATTTTAAAAACAGAAATTGTTGGGAGCTCAGAGCTAGATATTTTGAACATAACATGCACAACTGATAAAAACTATGTGGAAAGAGTCATTTCCCCTCCCTCCTTAATGAAAGCTACAGAGGGAAAGTAAGGAGATTTCAGTTTGCTCAGAATTTAAATGCAAGACATCAGGCAGGCTAAAATACATTAATGCCAAAGTCAAATCCTCCTTGAGAAAACTCTCCTGAGCAGCAGACTTAGGAGCTGTTGTCTCAATAGTGAGAGCACAGTACCGCCTCAGTAAATAATGGAACAGTTTAAACCAAGGATTATTCTACTTTCCCTTTGACATCTTTGCAAGTCATAAAAGTAATTATTCCACACCATTGATTGGTTGACGTTGAAGTTAATTCAGGAATTTCAGTATGAAAAAGAAGAAAACTATTAAATATGAAGTGTGGCCCATAGTTGAGTCTTGGAACTTAAAGCATATTTATTTAAATGACTGCTAATAGAAAAAAGCATTGAAGGGTGAGTTTTGAGGCACGGCTTCGGGGACAGGGTCTACAGTGTGGATGGTAACCCTGGCAGATCTCTGTATGTCTCAGGGCTCTACTTGCTCATGTGTAAAACGCAGGACACTTCCACTCATCTAAGTTTTCTTCCAGCTCTGACACTGTGGGATCATATTCACACTTGAACTCAGCAATAGAAGCACTGAATCTATCTTCTAGTGCCAGAACCAATTTTACTTTAGTGAGCTGAGCTTTATGCCAGTGTTCTTGGATACAGAACACCATCTGTGAAAAAAATTAAGTGCCAACTCTCAAGAAATAGACAGAGGGCCTTTGATAATCCCAGTGGGAGTCCTTCAGCCACAGAAGGCAGTGGACTGGCCACACAATAAAAACCATGTATCATATGATTCTTTTCTCTTTTTGCATTGTTTTATTTCTTCATGTTTTTAAATTAAATTTTTGAACTCATACTGGAGAAATTTGACATACTTTTCTACTAAGCTGACTTAAATGACAAGTAATCATTGAAATCATTTTTTCACATTCTGGTAGAGTTTCCTCTAGACCAATTTCAATTTCAATTAGTTGTATTTCATTATTTAATTTAATTTTAGTTTACTGCAAAGGTAATATATTTTTTTTTGCCAGTCCTGGGCCTTGAGCTCATGGTCTGAGCACTGTCCTTTACTTTCTCAAGGCTAGAGCTCTACCACTTGAGCCACAGCACCACTTCTGGCTTTTTTCTATGCATGTGGTACCGAGGAATCGAACCCAGGTCTTCGTGCATGCTAGGCAAGCACTTTAACCTCTAGGCCAAACTCCCGGCCCAATTTGAAATTGCATAGGGAAGGGGGGAAAACAAGATGAGGAGTGGGGGTGGGGGGAGGAAAATGGGGACCAAGACATGTGAAAGGGTATCAATGCATGGGAATTAATGCACCATCTATCTGGCAAATATCATGTAACCCTTCTATTAATTACAATAAAAAATATGAAAAAAACAAAGGGAGTGCAGTTACATAAGAAAGGTAATGTGTACATTTCTTGTCAAATAGCGCTCCTCCCTCCCTCATCTTCTCCTCCTTCCCCTCAGCCCCCACAAGTGAACATCACTCTTACATTGCTTCATCCTCTGTCCTTTGTCTCACCGTTTTGTGATTCTCCTTCCCTTCCCCTTATCACATAAATTTGAATGTGTAAAAACACAGGGTCCCCAAATCAAAAACAGTGAACACAGGTGAGAACCTAACAAATAAACTAAACATGAAAGAAAAAAAATAACTTCACAAAGTACCTTAAAACAAAACAAAAAACCCTCTTGTTTCCATTTCTTGGAGTTCATTTTGGTTAGCATCATTTTATGTGGTCATATGTGTATAGTTATTGAGCTGCTGTGATTCTATACTAGGTCAACCTTAGATATATCCTAATTATTATAAATGAGGAAAACTATGGAGCCTATGTTTCTTTGGGTCTAGCTTACTCCACTTAATATGATTTTTCCCAAGTCTCTCCATTTACTTATGAATGGGGTAATGTTATTCTTGGTGATAAAAACACAGAATTCCAGTGTGTATATATAGCACATTTTCTTGATCTATTCTTCTACTGAGGAGCATCTGGGTTGGTTCCATATCTTAGCCATGGTAAATAATGCTGTAATGAGCATAGTTGCACTGATAGTGTGGCCTTGTTTGTGACCATTTGAGTAAATGCCCAGGAGTGGGATTGCTGGGTCAAAGGGGAGCTCTATGCTTAGTCTTTTCAGGAATTCCCATACTGCTTTCCAGAGTGTTAAACCCATTTACATTCCATGTTCCCTTCTGGCCCCATCCCCACCAGCATTGGTAGTTTTCTTGATGAATGGCCATTCTAACTGGGGTGAGGTGGAATCTCAATGTGATTTTGATTTGAATTTTTTTTTTTTGCCAGTCCTGGGCTTGAGCTCAGGACCTGAGCACTGTCCCTGGACTTTCTCCAGGCTAGAGCTCTACCACTTGAGCCTCAGCACCACTTCCAGCTTTTTTCTATGTATGTGGTACCGAGGAATTGAACCCAGGTCTTTGTGCATGCTAGGCAAGCACTCTACCACTAGGCCAAACTCCCCGCCCTGATTTGAATTTTTTATGGCTAGAGATGTTAAACATTTCTTCATGTGTCTATTGGCTATTATTTGCTCTCCAGAGAAGTGTCCTTTTAATTCCTAATTGTTTCTTTAAGGATTTGTTATTGAGGAGTTTAATTTTATTTTAGCTCTAGATCTATTTTTGAGATGAGATCCTTGTCTGTTGTATAGCTAGTGAAGATCTTCTACCAATCTGTGGGCTTTCTGTTTATCCAATCAGATGTTTGTAGGCATAAGACTTGATTATACTGGGTAGCTGCATTTCCTTTTAATAAATCACAGAGGCAAATATGTTCATTTGTAGCCAGAGTTTCAGATTTCTGAACCAGAGAGCTGTTTTACTGAAACACATAGTGAGATGAAGTCCCTGGATGAATTTCTGAATGAGTTTTGGTAGCTGATGGTGGATCTAAGGTTCAGTAGCATGAGAGTAAGAAAGAAAAATTATTGCAGTAATAGACAACTGTCTACTATAGTTATACAGAAAACTGATATTAGCCAATTCCTCACTGTGGGAACCTACAAAAAGGAGCCACACTTGGGATATTGTGAGAACTGTTGTCCAAGAAGAAAACACTGCTATTGCTCCAGTCAGGCAATCTGGTATTCCAATTTCCTAAGGTGATATGTGCATTCATTACCTAAGGTTTTAAAGCAGAAACAAAGCTGCTGTTAGAGATTAGGGGCTCCAGATATTCCAGCTAGCTTTCTGCATTACCCACACTGAACACGCTCTGTGTTTGCCTCTTTCCCCTCTGCACCTTCACAGTGCTAACTAGTGGCTCAAAATGGATTTTTGAGGCAAGCATTTGGGTTTGGGAAGCAGGAATCTTGGAAGTACCTCTAGGGAGCTTGAGTAAGCACCCTTCTTTCTTGGTTTTCCATCTGAAGTCTTTTCCCCTTGAGGCTGGTACTCTACCCTTTCACTGCTTCATCTTGAAGAAGGCAGAATTACTTGGCATACACAAAGACTATGATCATTTCAAACTCTCATTCTCTGTCTAATTTAGAAACATTTCTCCTGACCTCGTGATGGGTCAAAATGGTGTTTAATCATCTTAGATGGCTCTACTCTGTAATAACTGACATTATTTCTACAGTCCCACACTCCTATCTTAGTAGGGATTGGAATGGAGGCTCTGAAGGATAGACTCAATTTTGAAAATACATTGATTGTAATGTCTATTTTTCACTGTATTTGCTTCCGTTGACTGTTCTTTTTCCTCAGCATTTGAAATTAAACAGTAAATGAGTGAAACAGTAATTCTGAAACGTGAAAGCCTGCCCATGGACTAGATAAGAAAGCCAGGGACAGCCTTGCCAGTAGGGGCCCAGCGCCTCCACGTGGCACATCAGATTCTACAGAAGAGCCAAACCACCCATGGCTCCTCTCCTAGCAAAAGACAGGGCCACACGGTGCTTGTTCTTTGCTTCTTAAGCAAGAAGTTAATATTGCTACCAACATACTTTTAGTGACTTTATGTCTACAACTCAGGGGATCTCATTCAGCCAGAAAACCTAGAGAGCGTACTTCCAAATGCATTAATTTTTAAAGCAAATTTTAAAAAAGATCAATGTGATCTCTTTCTTAGCCTTAAAGGTTTTTTTTTTGCCGGTCCTGGGGCTTGGGGTACCAAGGAATTGAACCCGGGCCTTCGTGCATGCTAGGCAAGCACAGCCTTAAAGATTTTTGGTGCATAGTTTATCCAGTCTTGTCTTCTTGACCTTCTGAATTATAAAACATGTATTCATTTAACAAGAAATTCTTGAGTAGCTTCTGTGTAATGCTCCATTACTGACCATAAAGAATAAAACAGCAAGTAAAACATGGGACTAGTGACTTGTGTCTGCAATTCGAGCTACTCAGGAGACTACACGCAGAGTCACAGTTTGGAGCCAGTCACAGAAGACAAAATCAAGAGACTCATTTTTAATAACCTACAAATTGCCAGAAATTCAAGTGCAGCTCAAATGATAGGGGATCAGCCTTGAGCAAAAATGCTCAGGAAGACCTTGAGGACTCGAGTTCAAAGCCAAAGACCAACACGCATGCATATACACACGCACACATACACAGAACAATTGAAATGGACTCAGCTACATCTTCCAAAGAAACCACAGATCAATTAAAATCCAGCATGTAATCTAATACATATCAATCATACACATCATTTATAATCCAGAGTGTAATCCGACACATAGCAATCATATACTCTGTTACTACTTTACTAATATCTTACTATAAGATCTTATTAAGACACTTGATTTACAAAGAGCTTTTTACAGATGATGGGATAAAATAATTGACGTATAAATAATGAAATGAGTTAGTTCTATAAAGATGGCAATTTGAACCAGAGATGTCAGCATTTGACAAATCCTTGTAAACAGAGGTAGCACAGTGAAATATGGATATTTAAGAGGCTGCAAGAGTTTTAGAGAAAAGCATTCTGTTTAAAATGAAGCTGGAATGCATTTGGGTAACACCTATAAACCCTCACTACTCAGGAAGCTGAGATTTGAGAATCAAGGGGCAAAGTGAGTCGGAGCAGAAAAATACTCTTCTCTCCAGTTAATTAGCAAAATAAAGACGGAACTGGCAGTGTGGCTCAAGTGATAATGTACTAGTGTACAATGCCTTGACTGTAAGCTCTGGTACTGACACCATTTCTTTTTAACGATACTGGAGCTGTAATCAGGAGGAATCCCTGAAAGACTTTTACTATGCCATGTCATCAGTGGGTCAGTATTGAACAGGGGAAAGGTTTTATTTCATTTAAAATTATATCTACTTTCCAGACAATACAGGACAATACAACATAGAGTGTGTGTGTGTGTGTGTGTGTGTGTGTGTGTGTGTGTGTGTGTGTGTGTGTGTGTGTGTGTGATGATATCGATGGTTTGGATGTCAAGATCTGAAGGTTGGAACATGTAAAGAATGAGGTGATTATTTAGGATTCTGAGAAGGAGATGAGGTGGGAAAGAATAAAGTCAGAAAATTTATAAAGCACCAAGTTAACAGAAGCAGAAAGACAGACCTGGTTAAAGTTAGATGACAGATAGCCTTGGTGCCAGGCTAAGGACTTTTGTTTTTCTTCAAAAATAACTATGGATGTATTTTATGTTTATGAAGATTGGCATTTATTAAAAGTTTCACAAATGTGCATGCCAGAAGCTCTAGTCACTGTAATAAATAAACCCTTATTTGTAGTCCTTGTGGCAACATGCAGTGATGATGTGTCTTTCACAGCCAAAAGGGGTCTTTGCTTGCAAAGGTTTTGGCTGAGTTCTACCTGCTTCCCCTCTACTGACTGCATAGGACACGGGTCCAGGACACAGCTCTCAATATGATGGATGAAATGAGAGCAGTTTCAGAGGGACTAAGCCATCCCTAGGAATGGGGCAGCTGAGAGAGGTCTGGTATTCTGCCTTTTACGGTTTAGATTACTCTTTAACTTGGTAGAGAGGCACTGTAGCACTTGAGCTACACCTCCAGGTCTTTTGCTTTATTTTTCAAATAGAATTTCATGGTTTTATACAGTAAACCTATATCTTTTTCCTTTATGTTTTGTTACATTTTCTTTGATCCGTCTCTACTTACTAAGTATAAGCAGTACACAACTAATTGATGAAGTGCTATGACTTTAAAGAGCATATGTTAAGATAAATCTAGGAGAAGAATAAATCTGAAGTGGCTGAAATAACCATCTTAGACGTGGCTGGCATTTAAGCCTTTTGGGCTTGGAGAATCACTGATGCAGTACTTTATGGGGATTTCATTTTATAGGCTTCTCAGTCCAAGAGTTTTTAAGCATACAAAAAGTGACTTGGCCTGGAAGATAAGACAGACATTCAGCTGTCACTGAAGCTGCTTTGCTTTTAAATGGCTTGTTCCAAGTTTCAATCTGTAATCCACTGGTAGAAAAGCTTTAGATTTGCAGGCAGAGATGCAAGATGCTCAGAAGCTATTACCTTATAATAGAAACTGATAGATAAGCAGACTATAGAAGTTCAGACCCTGACCTAAAGGGAAATGGAGAATTGAATTGAGATGATTATCTCCTTAATGTTGGCCAAAATTAAAGTTCATCTTTAAAGAGTCAGATCAGTAATTCAAAAGTACAGACTGTCATTCACTTATATGATAAGCAGGAAGTTATCAAAATTGAGAGGCTTTATTTGAAATTTTTATAGTTTGTATATTTCAATTTAAGTACTTCTAAGATATGAAGGAAATAGGAGGATTTTGGAAAAATAAGGAAAAGGACTTCTGAATTTTTTTTAAAGAAATCCTCTTTTCTTTTTCCACAGTATGAACGAAAGACTGCATGTGTCTCTGGTATTCTGATGAAGGAAATGAACAAGTGAACGGTGGACATTAAAAGAGATTATGTTAGATAAACTGTGTTTTTTTATCTCTTACTCATAACTTGTGTTGACCATGTTGGAAATTAGGGCAAATGAGATTCATCTAATTTATGAAATTGATCCTCACATTTGCCCTGATCTCAATAGTGTTCTTTTTAAATAAACATATTCAGAAGTACTATTCTTATTTTAAAATTCAGACATTTTCTAAAATTAGTACTCTTGCAGGGGAGTTAGGCACAGGACAGAAACATTAGTCTCCCTCTGGACCATCAAACAGCAGATGCACAAGTTTGTGTTAAGTATGAGGCTAAAACAAGGCCAAGAGATCTCTGACAAATGAAAATATGATCAATACGCTCAAAAAAAGTTTTCCTACATTTAGAAGGAAGGGTGAGGATTTGTTTTAGCTCTGGTTTCTGTCATAGGAAGAAGGAAGTTTTCAAGGTAGTCTTCCTGTAACTCTCAGTGTGAAGGTAGGCGTTCATGAGAGACCAGCACATGCTTGTTTCCAGATGCTCTCCAGCTGTTGCTGAGGGCTGGCACGATGCCGTCTCGGCTCTCTTCCAGGAGACTACGTGGTCATGTGTGTCTACTTTGACCTGAGCAGAAGAATGGGCTACTTCACCATCCAGACCTACATTCCCTGCACACTCATAGTTGTCCTGTCCTGGGTGTCGTTCTGGATCAATAAGGATGCTGTGCCAGCCCGAACATCTTTAGGTGAGATACATTTCTTTGTATTGAGGAATGCCCATACCAACTACCTTCACTTCCCATTCTAGTTCATTTGCTCTAAGTTCAGCACCAGGGAACCATTTGCTGTGAGGAAAATGAGGATTTAAATAACTATAGTCATAGTCACTAGCTCTGTTGTTCTGCTTTCCCAAATCACTTCGGTAACTTTTATTATATGTTTATAACCAATTTAACTAAAAAGAAACCATTTAATGTGAATGAAATTGTACACAAACATAGTGATTCTATCTAGTCTTCTCTAATTCTGTGCTTCACGGTGTCACATAAGTAGTTAAAAATAAGCCAGGGTGAAGTGTTAACCCCATCGAAAGGCAGGCAAACACTGGAGACCAGGGCTTCTGTTTCCTGCAGTCAGTCAGTGCACATTTCCCAGGACACAACTCGCTGTTGGTTAATTTAAACACATATCATTCTTCTGATGATATTTGAAGTAATGGATGCTTTACAGAAGAGCCATCAAAGATTATTTTTGGTAAAGTATATTTGCCTGATAAATTTTGGAAACAACATGTCCTTAAGGTTATTTGCAGTTGCCTCATCTACTTCATATGCTAGCATTTGTCTTAAACGTTTACCCTATTTTACTTTGTCCATAGAAGAAGATACACAACTACAAAGCCACAGATACTTGGGGCATTAGAGTCTAAAGCCATGAATGAAATGTTTATTCTACATAAGAGTTTTGAGGATTTAAATAAAAATGAAGCCAAGATTGATTGTAGAATCCCTGTCCCCTTCACCAGCTACATCGAACCTAAAAACACATTCCTTCTATCTCCCTGAGTTACAGGCGAAGTATTATATAATAGTTTAGAAATTAAATTTTCAACTTTAGATTTCTAGCCATACATACAGTATGACCTTGGAATGTCCTTTATTCTCTAAATCTCAGCTTTCTCACACATAAAACATATGACACTTCCTGCAATTAACATCCAAGGTTCCATTAGGTTTTATTTAAGTAAAGTATCCTATGCAAACAACATTAAGTACAGCCACTGGAGTGATTTCCTGACAAAATGATCTGTACTAGGTTATTAAACAGGGGGCAGAACTGATTGCTGCCAAAAGTAATTTGCATATTTGTCCTCTTCCAAACTTAATTTAGTTTCCCATCTGTTTCAAAATGAAGTCATTTTGATTTTTCCTGTTTTATGCAGTACTGTGTGTTACAAATCCTATTCAACAATTTGAATATCTAGTCTAATGGTACAAGCTGAAATGAACTCAACATATCGCAAGCCTAATATTTTAGGCCTAGAACTTGTCCCTGTGAGTCAAATGTCCCCTCTTTCCAATCAGAATGCAATTTTTTTTTGTCTCCATTATAGTGCCTAGAACATAGTTACTACCTGAGGATGATTCAAATACTGCACATAATTATGAATGATGGCATAAATACATGGACATAGTCCAATCTACCCTCTTCCCCAGGAATATGTGAAGAAAAACATTTACATTATTTTTCTGGCTGAAGTCTGGGTTTTTGCTTGAACATTTATGACCATTTAGGTACCTCACTTGATGGTATTTAATGTTGAATGCTTACTAAATAAATGTAAATTATCCAATGAGCATGTTGGAAAGGGACAAAAGTGAGCGAGTAAAGGAATGAGTAAGAGGCTTCTGAGCAAAAAGAGGGGGCTGAACTTATCCATTCATCATTCACCTGTCAGGCACGCTCACTGTGGCTTGTATCACTTTTCTACACTTCGCAGAAAATACACACAGACGTTCTAATAATAGCACAAATTATCATCACAGGTTTTGGAACTGAGGAAATAGAGGTGTTGTGAGTTTAAATGACTTACGTAAGGTCACAGACCTGGCAGGAAGTAGACCCTTCACCTTGCCTCATGTGCACAGATGGGGTGTGGGTGTGAGGACGCCCAGAGACCAATGCTGGGTAAAGGTGCCAACCCACATGTCTGCAGCAATTACTGTTTTAACTTTGTTGTCCCACTTCTCTAGATCACTACTCCTTAAATTAAATTGTACAGTTGTATCATTCGGAGCAACTTTAAAAGAACAGGTGGTGAGCCAGGCACTAGTGGCTTGCATCTATAATCTCACTACTTAGAAAGCTGAGGTCTGGGGATGGCTATTCAAAGCTAGCCTACACAGGGAGGTTCATGAGACCCTATCTTCAACAAGCTACTCAAAGAAATAAAAAGAAGAGCTAGAAATGGAGCTGTGGCTCAAGGGGTAGAGCACTTAGTCTAGAACCAAGAAAGCTCAGGGACAAGATTCGATTGTTTAGCTCTTCAAGGCCCAAGAATAACACAAGTAAGTAAATGAACAGATAAAGTATAAATAAAAAGAAAGGAAGATGACTTAATTCAACCCAAAGTGATACTCAAGAGCAAGGACTAGAAATTAGTTTGCACGACAATTAGACAATTAGACAAGAAGAGTTTTAAAATCATACAGTTAAGCCCTGCATCCAAATTCTCCCTCTGTTGATTTACAAGCTATGGACCAAGGACAGAGCCTAAATCCTTCATTGAAGTCTTCCTTCCACTCAAGGAGATTCCCATCATGCCTGTCATCTCCCACAGCACACACCATACTTAAAGTTGTCGTAAAGTAGAGACAGTACATCCAGTTGGACAGATACAGAGAAGCTACCCCTTAAAAGGCCAAATTATAAGAATTGAAGAGCCAGAGGACTGCTGGAGGACTCTTGTCTCAAAGACCAGCAGCCCAAAGATTACACTTAACGCTGTCAGAAAACTGAGTCATGAGAGCCAGAGAGGAAAGAGCAGAATAAGAATACCAACAAACCAGATCAGCTCCAACAGAGAGCTGAAGTAGGGTACTGTGGTGATGGGAGAAGAGCCAGGAGACAGGAAGATGGAGACGTGGCATGGCGTAATGGCACCTGAGCTTATCTGGGCCTATAGGGTCAGATTGGGAACAGGGTCACAGGGAGCTTGAGATTTCACCACCGAAGACTGGCAGGTCCAGTAACCTATGCTCCAATTCTCCACCTCCACCTCTAGGAATTCAGGCACACCCATCACCTGGGAGGTGGGACTTCCTGCTTCCACCGTGAAGACAAGATGGCACCAGTTAAACCCAATACCCTATCATCTACCACGTGGCCAGATGGCACTGGCCCGATGCAGCATCCCTACTTCAGAGTGAAGATTTTCATGACTTGCCTGACTCATAGGGTTCTCTTACTAAAATATAATGCATAGGGTGCCGGGACTAGTCTATATGTTCCAGTACATACCCAGTGCTCACCACAATAACATAGATAGCCGATAAGCAGTGACATCTGTGAAACAGGGAAGCTAATTCATTGTGACTTCCCCCCTACTGCTGAGGTTGGGGATCAGAAGTTGGTACCCACGAATTGCTCCCATGACTGACTGCCCCGCATGATTGGTTTCCATGATTGGTTTCGTTTCACATCTCTCCAGGTATCACCACCGTCCTGACAATGACCACGCTCAGCACCATTGCCCGGAAATCTCTGCCCAAGGTCTCCTATGTCACAGCCATGGATCTCTTTGTATCTGTTTGCTTTATCTTTGTCTTCTCTGCTTTGGTGGAGTATGGCACCCTGCACTATTTCGTCAGCAATCGGAAACCAAGCAAGGACAAGGACAAAAAGAAGAAAAATCCTGTATGTATCATTTCCCATGGGACCACTGCTGTCTGTTTTTTACTGTATAAAGACTGTGTGTGGTTTTGGCTGGGTTTGGGTTGGCACCCTAACTAAATGTCAAGGCTCAGAACTTGGGCTTCAAGATGAAAATAGTGTGGTGTGAGTTTCGCCCAGACCATAAAGATCTGCTAATGGTCTTCAGTTACTCAAGAGGTTTCTGGGTTATAAGTCAGAATCTTTATTAAAATATAACACGTGGCATCTTTATGCTATGGGGGAAAACTAGTGTTGAGGGATTTATCCTTGTTCTAGCTGCTATTACTCTAGGGTTCACTGATTTTCATCTCTCTGCCCCACTTACTAAAAAGTTTAAAAAATTTTAATGTTACAAGTGAAAATGCATGCATGCTAGTAGCAGGGTTTAAATTAGGGGCTTAACAATCACACTCAAATTTTTCACAGATCATGTTCTACCACTTCAGCTATACTTCCAATGTAGACTTTTGGCTGGTTAATTGGAGAGTGACTTGAGCTTTTCTGACTAGGCTGACTTTGAATTTCAATCCTCACATCTTAGCCTCTGGAGCAGCTAAGATTATAGGTGGGAGTCACTAGTCCCTGGCTCTTTTTCTTTGAAAAGTACATTGCTATGTTTGGGTAGTTAGGAAGCCTCCCTATGTCTTTCTGTATGGCACTGCTGGGAGAACTGAATCTGGTGAGGGAGGTAAACAGAGTCCTTGTCCTTTATAGTTGATGATACTGGTTGGTATTGATGGTGGTTGATTATCATAAATAAAATCATGACTCATACAGTTACCCACAATTTCTTTCAGCATCTGTGTGATCTGGACACAGGTAGGATGACTTCTGCTTGCTCTTAGGTTTAATCAGAGAAGATTAGGCACAGATAGAAGAGCCTAAAGTGACTGACTTTTATTGTGGCTTTGAGGAGCACAGGTAATTATCCACATCATCACCTGAGAAGGCTCTGCTTTTAGGGCCACAAATGAATGTTAAGGGCCATTCTTTCAAGAGAAGGGCAGGGGTAATGCCCCCCCTCCTGACTTCCAGCCTTCCCTGGCTTCCTGGTCTAAGGGCCACAGGGTTATGACAGCGGCTCCCTATGGAACACAGGGAAACCTAGCTGCTTTCAGGTTATGTCCTGACACATCTCCCAGAAACTCCCACAGAATTATTCAAAGAGCACATGCACTGAAGTATAAGACACTGTAGCAAGGGCCTTGTCGAGTAACAGAAGGAAATGCTTCTTTTTCATTTCCTCCAATATTTAGGATGCTCTGTGCAATCCTTGTTCTCCCTGTTTTGCTTTTCTATACTTTTCCAATTTTTCTATCCATGTTTTATTTTCCTTCTTGTGCTAGGTGTTTTTGTTTGCCCCCTCTCCTCTTTCCATTTCATTCTCCTCTGAGAAGAGGCTCCACTGACTCCTGGTATTGTGCCTGCCAGCTACGACAAGGGGTGAGGGTAGGCTGTCAGAGCACTTCTGAAAAATTCTTTAGAGAAAGGAGCCCTTTGGTCATTCGCTATGTCCCTGCAGGGTGGAGTCATAGAAACAACAGAGGAAAAAAATAAGAAGGGAGAGAAGAGATGGAATCAAAGAAAATGAGAAAATGAAATTGCCAGAGAATTTCATGCATTTTCCCTTTTAAGCCAATCTGCTAATTTATCAAAACTATAAGAGTGTGGAAGGAGAAGCTGGTATTTCCCTTCCCCGCTCACTATGCCCTGTCTCATGTGCCAGGTCTCAGCAGCAAAGGTCTCCCTGATGACTGAAAATAAATTCACACTATTTCTATAGAGGGAAAATAGACAATAGAAAGACTTAATCAGACAACACTGGCTTTTGCAGTGAGATAAATGTGGATTAATTTACTGAAGATTTAGCTAATATTTACCAGGTTCCTTTGTACCAAGGGAGGCATAAACTTTATTCCAAATTCAGAACTCTCCTTCTGTGTTTATAATTTCAGTTCATTTTACTTGCTGTGTTTTCAAAATGTATTTTTAATTTATCTTCTTTTGTTTCTCTTTCTTATTCTTTTCTACTCTTTCCTTCTTTTGTTAATTTAAAAATAAAAACCCAAAACCTGTGATTCTCTTTTCTGTCTACAAACCCAAAGCTTCTCCGGATGTTTTCCTTCAAGGTATAATGTTCTTGGAATGAAAATCCACTGCATGCAATTGCTAAATTTAACTCTTAGTGCTTCACACCGTGTTTTTTTAATTCATTTTTTATAAGTAGAGATGTAAGCATTCTACTAGATAGACCATATTCAAGGTTGGGGAAAGTTCTGTAGTTTCCAGAGTTGATAAAGTAACTATTCAGCATTTCACTATAGGCTTTGATCTTACTCTAAAGCTCACAATTGTAAGGCCAGTGAAATGTCACAGGGAATCAAGGCTCTTTTAAACATCAAAGCCAAAAATGACCTTCTCTCTTCAGAATGGGAGAAAATAGGATCCAATGTCACTCAGTTATACCTACTATACTTGAATAATTTTAAAACAAAATTTTATAAATCCTAAAATCCAGATTTTGAAATATTTTTTCTATAAAATTGATCACTTTTGTCTAAGCTAAACTTGTGAATTTTATAAGAACAACACTGTCTTTAAAAGACTTTAAGTTGAAATGCCTGTTCTTTCCTTCCAGTATGTTCATGAGGTTTGGTGATTCTATATTTCTATTCTATTACAACAGCTCACTTAAAGACATAGATTTGTGTTTATGCTGTACTAAAAGTAACTCAGCAAAATCAACATTAAATACAGAAAAATTTTATTAGTAGTTGGGTATCAAGAGTAGACTTGCATATAGTTAATTGGTATGAACTTACTAACTGGTTTAACTAATCAATAGTTTCTCCTCACATGCTAAAAACAATTAACATGTAGATTCATTCATATGAATGTGAATAATGCTTACTTCTTAATTTCAAGTTGTTGAGTCCTACTAAAAGACTGTCTTAAAACGTAAGACATACTACCGTGGTGGTATAAAGTCAGGAATCTTCTAAGCCATATATATTTTAGCATATTTCTATTAACATGACCTAATATATTTGCTCAGTGTCATAGGGTTTTCCTATTTGCCTATAACTAAGCATGAAAGAATTTGATTTCAAAATCAATGCATTTTTATTTCTCTGTTTCACTCACACGCAGTCTCATCAAATGGCTTCATGTAACCAATTTCACATCTAGTAAATAATAGAATACGATTCCATGCAGTTTGATTTGAATATTCAGACTTTGCATTCTTTTGGTGTTCTATATCCTTGCATTAGCAATTAGCTTGACATTATTTTCAGCTGCACTGCTTAAGCTCAGTACTTGAAACACGCCAATGTGCTACCTTTCTAAGTTGAATTTTCCCATCATAGATCGCAATGCCATAGCAATTTCCTGAGTGCTCATTTCTAGATTCATCATCTCATGGGGACATTGTGGAGAAAGCCTAGATTGCCTAAGTGTCCTAACTTGGAGCTCTCTCCTTCCCCACCTTTGTCCCAGGCCCCCACCATTGACATCCGCCCACGATCAGCCACCATACAAATGAACAATGCCACACACCTTCAAGAGCGGGATGAAGAATATGGGTACGAGTGTCTGGATGGCAAGGACTGTGCCAGTTTTTTCTGCTGCTTTGAAGACTGTCGAACTGGAGCCTGGAGACACGGGAGGATACATATCCGTATTGCCAAAATGGACTCCTATGCTAGAATCTTCTTCCCCACTGCCTTCTGCTTGTTCAACCTGGTGTACTGGGTTTCCTATCTTTATCTGTAAGGAGATATAGGTTTTACTGATATGGGTCTTACTCACTGAATCTCATGGAAAGATGTCCTTTCTAAGTGTAGTTGGTAATGATCGGAGTTCATCTCTATGTCCTGATCTGGTAAACTGTATAATGTCATATTGTTTGTGCCCAACTCTCCTTTGGTTAGTGTAATTTGAATTTCAATGTGTGCCATGTTTCAAACCTGCAAGGCTAAAGTAAAATTAGAACAAGAATTTTGAAGCCAAACAAGGAAGTTATTTTTCAGCTACAACTGAAATTGTGAGAGCCTGACTTTATACCAATGGTATCTTTACTTGATTAATAATACATTTCCACCCAAAAGGTTCCAAACTGTATCTTATGTTCACTTGGGGACAAGTTGTGGTCAATTTAAACAAAATAGAATACCTCCCTTATTTGTCAAGAATCACAACTCACTTTAAATATAAAAGCCTAGAGTAGAAATCTACTAAGCCTTTATCCTGAGACAAGAACAAACTGTCCTGCACATCCCTGTACAATGATGTAAATATTTCAATGATGTAGAATGCTTCCAGTTTAATGCATGCATCTCTTTAGAGCCAAAATAAATGGACTCAAGTTATCATCCTAAAGTATTGTCGTTTATTTTGTGTATTTGGGCTATATAACAGAAAACATGAATGCGATTTTAAGGATTTGGGTTTGGAATTGAAGGGAGGGATTTTCAATGTCCTCCCCTTCATGCATGAAGATTTAGCTGATTTATTTGCTTTTAGTATGACAGATGACAACACTTGAAGTAAAATATAGGCTGAATAAGTGACATTTGCTAACTCTTAAATATGCCCACTATCTAAGTAGAATATGAAGTAATTGTATATGCTTGCTGCTACGTTTCCTTCCTTTCAGGATGCTAGTTCTCAACAGAACTAACCCTCATGTCATTATCTGCTTCCAGTGATTGCCTTGTAGGCAGAATCATCGTCCTTTCTTTGGGTCTCTGCACCTTGTGCCTGGCACACAGTGCTTAGAAAATATGGTCTGAGACAAATCACTCTCCCAAACGCCTGATGCTGAATCTCCCTTTGCTGAGCTGGAAGTAGGGATTCATCTTTTTTACTCTAGCATTGTCAAGTGATGTTTGGTCTTGTAGAAACACCCACAGGATCCAGGGAATATTGGCTATTGTGTTCCTCCTTAAAAGTATTGTGTTCACAGTCTGTTGCTCTTTTAAAATAGTATCTGTCTCATGTTTTTGCACAAATGACTACTTGGGCATAGACTTCATTGCTTTTCCGGGTTTTGGGATAAGTCTGTCTTAACCCATTCAAAATTCTACTTGGGACATCATGACAGGTATAGACATTTTCACACGTGACTGGAATTCAGAATGTAGCACTTTATGATACTGGAAAGAAGGAGTAAGCCAATGAATGTCTTACACAGAGCCTTGACTATGGCCTCGTAGTCTATGTAGTAATCAGATAATGTGATTGCCTCACAGTTTGAACATTACGGGTTGAGCTCTGTCTTCCTTTGCTCCTCCTAAATACTTACATTTTAAAAAATTACATCCTTTTTCAGTTCTTTTTTAAGGCAATCATTTCGCTAAGTCAGAACTGAACTATTAGTAGTATAACTCTACATATAATCTAAAAAGTATAGAAAGAGAGAATAAACTTGGATAATATAAAATCATGTAAAGTGATATCAACTCATCTGGATAAATCTTGAAATACATTTAGTGACCAATTTTAATATAGCAATGCTTTTACTTAGCCTCCGACAAATGTAAATAGAACAAAAATATTTTCTTGTATTAAATTGTCAAGATATTTAATGTTCATTCTTTAGGAGAGTTGTTGGCAAATCTCACTGGCAAGAAATATGTTATTATTGTCAACTTGAAATGTGTTCTGTAATGGGGACACTAAACAAAGCTAGCTTTCCAATGTGTGCATACTATGGGCGATATGAATATATATTACATAGAATCTAATTCTTAATTATCAGCTGCTCCTTGTCTATGTATTTGAAAACCTTTTCACAGAGGGAACTGCGTATTGTGGACTTTTCCAATAAAAACGCTGTATTTGGATGCACAGTGCCATCTCACTGGTCTGATTATTTTTTTTCCTAAGTAGTTGAAGCTTCCTTCCTGTCTCAGTCCCCAAACTCCCCTTTTCTGAGCCTTGGGGGACTGAGCATTTTTTACCCAGAATTCTCTTCCCTTGTGAAGAACTAAGATGTCTGTTTAAGGCAGGAATGAAGAAGGAAGGCAGAAACATTGAAGTTACTGAAACATCCAACTATGTCTATCTCAATACATTTGATGTGATTCAAAATGCAGACTGTTAGCTGGGCGCCAGTGGCTCACACCTGCAATCCTAGCTACTTAAAGACACGGAGCTCTGAGATCCCAATTCAAAGCCAGCTCACGCAAAAGAGTCCATGAGAATCTTTTTTCCCATATATATTTTTATTGTAATTAATAGAAGGGTTACATTATATTCACCAGATAGAAGGTGCATTACTTCACAAACATTGATACCCTTTCTCATGTTTTGGTCCCCATTTCCCTCCCCCCATCCCCACCCCTCCATGAGAATCTTATCTCCAATGAACCACCAGAAAACTGGAAGTGGCACTTGGTTCAAAGTGGTAGAGTGCTAGCTTTAAGAAAAAAAGCTTGGGGATAGCATCCAAGCCCTGAGTTCAAGTCTCATGCTGGACAAAAAAGTAGGTTAATAAAGCAGACTATTGACACATGAAGATGGGACCACTGACCATGTACTACCATGCATTTTTTAGGTCATTTATCAAGTCAGCATTTAGAAGTCTCCATTTTACCAACTACATATACTCCCATACCTCAAGTGCTGACATGCAATGAATGGTGGAAAGCTCTCTCCCTCATTTCCAATGTCTCCTCTGCAATGATGTTCCTCATACCCCAACTAAATCAGTCCTCCTAGACGAGTTCAGTAATAGGCATGGTGTTTCATTTTAAAGGAGGATTTGGCCTGCCACTCTGCTTTTAAAATGTAAGTTGGAAATTCAGGTATCTTGTTGGAACAAAAGACTTACATGGATTGCTTTAGAGGCCCAGTTAACACCAAAGAATTATAGCAGCAAACATAAGAGCACTGGGACTGGATTAGTCTTGTTCCACAGTCAGTGTCATATTTTCTTGAACTTCCTTAAAATTCCCCAAAGAATAAATCAGTATCTTTCACAAACATAGCTGCCCTATCTTTTCTCTGCCTGCCATTCTCTTGGCCCCTTGTGGCTTCCTGTATTCAGCTTAAACATCTATTTCTTACCTCCCAGACATGTAGTTTTCAGTTCAATCTCATCTGCTGTCTGGCTAAATGCCCTGTCTCTAGCTGAGTGCAGACTCATTGTATGGCCCGTGTCCCACTTTTCTGGTTGCAGTGTTACTCTGACTTCTAGCTGCAATGTGATAAAAAGTCAAATTAAATTAACCCAATGATGTGATCTTTGGGAATTCTATCAAAACTTGCCATCTCTGTTCTCTGTCACTATGAATGCCTGTCAAGGGTATAAGAGGAAAGGAAGCAGAACAACAATGGCCCTGCAGTGCCTCCAGTGTTCTGTGAATGGTCACAGCATTCTATGAATGGTCCACAGCTGGTGAACAGTAGTGAAGAGAGCTGACTGATCTACTGTGCTTAACAGGCTTCAGGATTTGGAAGTACAATTCTGGAGCACTTTTTCTGTTTGTTTTTTGAATCTGTCAGACTTGAAATTTTTATCTGCCTCTGTTTCCTCATCCGAAAAGCAGGGATAATATTGGTATATATTGTATGCTTTTGTTTTAGGGAGTAAACAAATTAATACCACAAAATGACTGTTTATTATTTTCTTTAGCACAGATATAAAATTTCAGAAAAGAATGAACATAGAGGGCCACGAGTTTGGCCTAGTGGTAGAGTGCCTGCCTAGCATGCATGAAGACCTGGGTTCAATTCCTCGGCACCACATACATAGAAAAAGCCAGAAATGGTGCTGTGGCTCAAGTGGTACAGCTATAGCCTTGAGAAAGTCCAAGGACAGTGTTCAGGCCCTGAGTTCAAGCCCAGGACTGGCAAAAAAAAAAGAATGAACACAGAACAGTGTTCATGTTGCTTATGAGTAACTATTATCATTTATGAAGATTCCCTTTTCATATTCAAAACTAATAGAAAGAGTCTTGGAACATAAGCTAGACCCTGTTATAACGGGACTTATTTTCTCATATGTAAATGAGGGAAGTAGACCCCTACTTCTCTGGTAAGGTTTTAGTCTGTCTCTGCTACACTGTTTATTATGGTCTGATGTGATGGATTACCATCTAACATGCAGTTCTATTAAGCAGTATTTTATGTCCTCATAGCTACTTTGTATCACTGTTCTATTTCTTACAGCATCTTTCAAAACAATGAGTCCTATTCCTAGAGTTTTTTTTCTCTGCTTAACCTACTCTAACCTCTAATTAGGCTACATAATCCATGAATTAAGTCTTTCCATCTTTAATAAATTAAAATATTCTATTTTCTTTTTCTTTTCCTTTCAATGTTTCATACAATTTTAGAATAGTCTAATCCTGCTGTTTACCTCATCTAAGTACTTAACATTCATCCAATCCTCTTAGTAAACATTTTAAATGAGTAATGCTGTGACAAGAATATGATATAAATAATTCACTATCATTTGCATCTTAAATCAGGCATTTTATCTTCTTGTCTAACCCGCCCCCCCACTAAATACATTAGTCATATAAGTTTTTGATAATTGTATGTTTTATGTGTGTAGAATGAAGACTTTTATCAAAGAAAATTTTGATTAAACACCAGAAAGTTAACACAATAGAAGTCTCAGTAAATACAGAACCACAGGCCACCTAGAAGGCAGTAGGAAGACAAGAGAGAGAGAGATTTTAGGAATTACTTGCCTTGAAAAGTCTAGAATATGGTAGAGACAAAGAGCAATACAAGACACTGTAGCACAGTTTCATACAATGGAAACAGAGGAAATCAGCATGTGACCCAAGAGGAAAGAATTTCATGTGCAACACAAGCATCCTACCACATTTAAGGAGGTCCTGTCACTACCAGAAAGCTTCCTTTCTGGTAACAAGGGACATCTGTAAAAAATCTGCAAAACCTAAAAAAGTACAAAAATACTATTGTTCATTCATTGGATAATCATGCATGCACATATGACCATATATAACATTGCTTAGATTCCATTATTCATAATATATATATGTATATCTTTACCACCATTAATATACCTATTTTCTTACTTCTGAAAACTGGACACGTCTTTTTTTCATTCTTGTAAATCACGCTACAGTAAATCTACTTGCCAGGCATTGCGTATATGTTCTACAGGCCCACAACCATAGCACGCGTCTCTACACTTGGGCTTATCGTCATGTTCATCATCACAACAACTGTGGTCCTGGGAGGAAACAGGGGGCATGTTCCAAGGCATCACTAAAGGGTAGGTAAGCTGGGGAGGACTTACAAAGCTGTAGAACACACCAGTGAAGCGAGGACATAATACCTTGGGTCTACCAACCATGGGAACTAGGATCACCTGAATTAATTTCCTACCACTGTTTCTAATTACCATGAACACAGTGTCTCAGACCAACACAACATCACATCGAAGGCTGAAAGTCTCGCTGAAAAAGTCAAGGTGTCCCAAGAGCACTCCTAGGAACTTCACCTTGCCTTCCCTGCTCTAGAAGCCTCTTTTCTTGGGCTAGAAGCCCTCTTCCAATTCCAACTAGCAATGCATCACACATGTATCGTTCACTGTGTCTCTTTCTTGCTGGGACTTCTTTACTCTCTGCTTATAGGGATCCTTAGAATTAACACTGAGCCTATAACGATAATCCAGGAAGAAGTCACATCCACATCCTTGTGCACTCTTGCAAAGTTGTTTTTATTACATAAATTGCCCTTCCAACATAAATAAACCCTTCCATGTGTGTGGTGTAGACAGTACACACCTGTGAAAGGCCATTATGCTGTCTACCACACCATGAAAACACAAGAGACAAGATTAGTTGTGGCACTCAGGGTAAAAGGGGAAATAGAAGCTATCCAAGAGAAGCTTTGACTTTAGGTAAATACAACTGCTTCCAAATGATTGCTGGTCAGGGAGGGAGAACAGGAGTAAGTACACAGAATTCCTTGTGCCCTACTTATGACAAACCTAACTGGTCAAACCAGATGGAAGTTAGAGGATGTGGGAACTCAGAGGGTCATGCTGTGGGGAAGAGATTGAAGATGAATGACAATGACCCATCAAAGCTCTCCAAATATGAATTACACACAGTACAAAAGGAATCACTTTATTTGTACTCTAGTCATCATCAGGACTCATAGTTTTATAAACATAATAAAAAATTGGGTTTTTATTATGTGTGTGGGAAGGTAGTCCTTAAAAAGTATTAGATAAAAATATGAGAAACTCAGTGGAGCTCAGTGGCTCAGGAGGCTGAGATCCGAGGATCATGGTTCAAAGTCAACCTGGGCACTAAAGTCTGTGAGATTCTTATCTCCAATTAATCACCAGAAAACTAGAAGTGGAGCTAAGGCTCAAGGGGTAGCATGGTAGCCTTGAGCTGAAGAACTCAGGTACAACTCCAGGGCCCAGAGTTCAAGTCCCATGACTGACTGACATATACATACATGAGAGACTCATATATTTTATTCTGGGCAATATATGGAGTGGCAATGTTTCCCAATTGGGTTCATAATGGTCTCACTAAGTCCCAAGTACATTCTAGGAGTTTATGAGAGTTAGTGGAAATGGGTCTCTGGTTAGTCCTATGGCAAGTGTGCCAAGTGGGTCAGAGATTTGCAGGCCAAGGCAGCCTCAAGCTGTTTCCACAGAGTGGGACTTCTGACTCAGCCCAGCCCATCATCACTGAAGAACTTGGAAACAGGGCTCTGACTCACGGGAAGCCCAAGGCTAAGATTCTATCCTGGGTTCATGGCTAAAAATAGAAAAGCATCAGTCCTATTTCTGTAAACACAATGACTGTGAGGACAATTAGAATGTAATTGGCACAACCTGCAGTGCCAACAGCTGAACCATCTTTGTCTGTGTCTTCCATGAATGTTTTCAGACCAAGATTGATTGTGGGCTACTATAACCCAGGTGAGCCACTATGATATATACACACCATACACACCTGGAATTTACAGACCATACATCTGATGCTTTCCTATAATAGTACAAGTTGGGAGGGGGGTTCAGCAGATTTCCCCCTGAATCTTTACTGCTCAGTGCACCTGTCACCTTAACAGAAGAAGCGATGGGGTGCTATGGCAAGTGATTTATTTCAGCTATAGCAGAAATCATAAACCACAGAATTATAGTTCCAGGCTAGGGCCCAGGCAAACAGTGAAACCTCATATCAAAATCACTTGGGTGGAAAGGAGCTGGGTCAGTAGGAGAATACTTGCCTAGTAAGAAAGAAGCCATAAGTTCAAATCCCAGTATCAGATAAAAACAAAACAAAACAAAAATCAATTACCCTCCTGAACAGAATTTGCAATTTTCTTTACTCACAGTTTTAGAAGCTCTAAGCCTGACTCCCAGTTGCCAGATCCCATGGCCCACTGGTGATGTTTCAATGTTAGCTTCTTTATAATGCTCCCATGAAAGTTCTCCAAGGAGAGTCATCAAACCTCTGCAATCCTTCGGAGAATGAGCAATGGAAAATCACCCAGGTCTAAGGTCTAAATCTTAAATAACTTTTTTTAAATTCCAAAGGTGATATACAGATGAGTTACAGTTACATAGTCATGTCAAGAATACATTTCTTTTTTAACAGTGTCACCCCCTCCCTCATTTTCTCCCAATTTTTCCTCTTTGAATTGAGTAATTTCTCTGGGAACGTCAACATGGGTCTCCATAAGTAACTTCAGAGAAAAAATAATCTACTATATCTCAAATTTGAGTGCCATAAAGATAACTTTCAAAATTGGTAGCCAGGGAAGCAATGTATACAGACAGGAGGAAAATGCTAAAATATTTATATTGCTTAGTGCATTAGAGATTATTGTTTTGTTAATCTCCTGCCAGGCTTGTTGGGGTCATGTCTATAATTCAACCATTAGGAGAACAGATGGAGGATTCTGTATGGAAGCCAGGCTAGGCAAAGATAGGTTGAGACCTACCTGGAAAAAAAAAAAAAACTAAGAAAGTCAAACAACAGCAGGCGTGGCTTAGATGGCAAAACAATAACAGTCATGAGTTCAATCCCCAGTACTGCCTAAACAAAAATAATCAAAGCATCTCTCTATGAATTTTCTAAAATCTTCAACTGTGCATTTTAAATTTCATGAATATGATTTTATATTCAGTAAAGAGCTATTTCCCATGATATTTTAAAATCTGGTCAGTATATGAAAGAATTTTCTTAAAGAAAAAGACATTCTACTCCCTCCCTCATAACCCGGGTGAGAGGGGGAAACATCAGTATTGGCAAAGTAGACCACAGGGCTACATATACAATTCATATACAAAAAAGGCTTTAAAAAATGTCAAATGTATGAAAAGCTCCAAGTTGAGTGCAGCTACTTCCTGCTGTTGTTTAGACAGAGAGTCCCTTTGTCCTTTCCCCCAAGCCCTTCCTGCTCCAGATGGCATTTCAGGAGCTATTTGGAGACTCAGCCTCTCCACACCCACACCTCCACTTTAGTTCTTTTTCCTCCTGCAAAGACTAATAGCTCTGTAGCTGGAGCTGTCTTTCCATTTCCGGTGTGAGTAGAGCTCAGGTGGCAACAGTTCATCTGTGTTCTACCTCCATTCCCCCCCACACTGTGGTTTAAATGTTCCAGAAGTGATGGAGCCCCAAACTGGGTCATGGTGGTGCTTCTCCAATTAGCTTGACTCTGCTGTGAGGCAGATGAGACCAGGTTGCTCCCATCCTCTCCCTAATGCAGCCTGGTTACAAATGATTAAATAGTGTATAGTGCGCTGTACAACGCTCGTGCAAGGATAATGAAGTGACGTGTTTAACAAGGACACTCTGGAGGGAGGGTGTGTGTGTGTGTGTGTGTGTGTGTGTGTGTGTCCGTCCAGATCAACTTCTCATTCCGGTCTTTAGTCATTTTATTCATTCAAAATATCTAATAAGAATGAAGTGCTAGAAGTACTGGATTGTGATGACAACAGAGCCACGAATAGTCATAAAATCTAGCCTTCAGCTATTCACTTGTTTTGTAGGTCCTGAGCATCTCTGAGCATGGACAGTGAACAAGCTGGCAAGCTCCTGTTCCTTGTCACATCTGTTTCCACCATGTCTTAAATGTCAACCCCCTGTGTTTGCGTACCTTTGTGTGGTGCCCCTTTGCATCACTGGGGCTCTTTCTGCCGTGAATACAAGAGTCACGGAGCTGATAGGCAGTGAATGGCCCTTTCCTTAAGTGCCTTCAGCCAGACCATTTGATGGCATAGTATGATCAAAAGAGCTGGTCAAACCAATTAGCCTGTGAGAAGGTAGCCCTGCTCAGGCAGGGTCCCTGCGAGGTACCGATCTGACCTGGCTTCCAGAGAATATCTGCACCATGCACTCCAGGTCATACATCCCTGTGTTGCATGGGCTGTCCTTCTCTCTGTCTCTCCATCTCCCTTACTCTCACCAGGGGTTCCTGGGACCACGTTCAAAACCACTTGTACTCAAGTCATTCTCTTGGACTTCATTTCTTGGAAAAACAAAGCTAATAAAAAGTTAGAGTTTGTCAACATAGTGAAAATGGCGATACTGCCAAAATTGATATACAAATTCAATGCAATCCCCATCAAAACCCCAAAGACGTTCTTTACTGAAATAGAAGATACGTTCTTGGTTATCTCATATTGTTACAATTTTTCACCTTGTTTTCTGATATATTTTATATGTCCTTAATTGGTTATTTGAAATTGGATAGGGAAGGAGGGAGAATCAAGATAAGTGGGGGGGAGGGGGAGAGGGAAATGGGGACCATGTCATGAGAAAGGGTATCAATGTTTGTGAAGTTATGCATCTTCTATCTGGTGAATATAATGTAACCCTTCTATTGATCACAATAAAAAATTACTTATAAAAACAAAGAAGATACAATCCAAACATTCATATGGAACGAGAAAAGACCTAGAATATCCTAAACAATTCTAGGCAGAAAGAGCAATGCAGGTGGTATTATAATACCAGACTTCAAACTCTACTATAGAGCCATAATAACAAAAACTGCATGGTATTGGCACAAAAACAGACCAGAAGATCAATGGAACAGAATAGAAGATCCAGAAATAGAAACACATTCCTATAGTCAACTTGTATTTGACAAAGGAGCCAAAGATATACAGTGGAACAAACACAGTCTATTCAATTATTGGTGCTGGAAAAACTGGGCAGCCACATGCAGAAAACTATATATTGACCTTAGCCTTACGCCATGCACAAGCATTAACTCAAAGTGGATCAAAGACCTCAACGTCAGACTGGAAACCATGAAATTGCTACATGATAGGGTAGGAGAGACACTGGAACTCATAGGCACAAGCAAAAGATTCCTGAACAGAATCCTAGGGTCACAACAGATTGGAGAGAGACTCGATAAATGGGACTACCTAAAAATAAAAAGTTTCTGCAAAGATAAAAGCATAGCCACAAAAGTAGAGAGACAGCCAACCAACTGGGAAAAGATATTTACCAATAATACATTTGACAAATGCTTAATATCCAGTATCTACTGGGAACTCAAGAAACTAATCTCCCCCAAACCCAACAAACCATTCACTAAATGGGCAAGGGAACTAAAGAAAGACTTATCAAAAGAAGAGGTTAAAATGGCAGAAAAGCATATGAGAAAAATGTTCATCATCTATGGTCATAAAGGAAATGCAAATAAAAACAACCCTAAGATACGACCTTACCCCAACAAGAATGGCCAAGATTTTGAACTCAGACAATGACAGATGCTGGCGGGGTTGTGGAGAAAAAGGAACCTTACTGCACTGCTGTGGGATTGTAAACTAGTTCAGCCATTCTGCAAAGCATTGTAGAGGTTTCTTACAGAACTGAAAAATGACCTTCCCTACGATCCCACCATACCACTTCTTGGCATCTACCCTGAACATCATAACCCAAGATATGATCAGGACACCTGCTCAGCTATGTTTATCTCTTCACTATTCACAATAGCCAGGCGATGGAAACAATTCAGATGCCCTACTGCAGATGAATGGATACAGCTACATAGTTTACAGACAAGATAAAATAATGGCATTTGCAGAGAAGTGGATGAGTCTAGAGCGAATCATGTTGAGTGAGACAAGTCAAGACCAAAGGAACAGAAGGCGCATGGTATCCTTAATATGTGGCTATTCGATCCAAATAGTACAAGAGCAAGGGCTCAATATTTGCATACCCAATGCTTTGGACATGGTATTGGAAATATAAACACAACTACATAGTCATAAAAACCTATGACTCTATAGACATAATGTTTTATTACATAGATTAATATGTATCTATGTCATACAAACCCTTAGCCTAATTTTGATTATGTTCTAAAAACTAGTGCCCATGATTGTATATAGAGATTCCCTTCTTGAATAATTGTTTGTTAAACATGTCATTTGAAATATGATGTAAAAATCAATGTTAATAAATTCTTTAATAAAAAAAGAGTTCGGGCCAGGAGTTTGGCCTAGTGGTAGAGTGCTTGCCTACCATGCACGAAGACCTGAGTTCAATTCCTCAGTACCACATACACAGAAAATGCCGGAAGTGGTGCTGAGGCTCAAGTGGTAGAGCTCTAGCCTTGAGAAAGTCCAAAGACAGTGCTCAGGCCCTGAGCTCAAGCCCAGGACTGGCCAAAAAATCCAAGAGTTCTACCTTTGAAGCGATATAACATGCAGTGACAGTATCAGGCAAGAAATGGATTCTTCAGCTAGGCTAATGTCAACCATCCTGGTGAGTGAGAGCAGGCTTCAGGAGGAAGTTACAGTAAGATGAAATACACAGGATGAGATGCAGCCAGTCTACTGAGTGAAGGAAGAAGGGAAAACTGTGAGGAAGGAGAAAATAACCTTACAATCTCAGGAGTGAATACAACAGCATGTCAGAGCACCTGCAAAGGGTGTCCTTTTGTGGCGCACAGTCAAGTGCTTCAGGAGAAGCAACCATGGGTCTGAGCAGATGCTAGATCTTGAATAAACTTGCAGCTCTCTTAAGGAGTAGAGTTTTGTCCTCCAGGCAGTGGAATGACATTGACAGGCTTTAAGGAAGCCAGAAAGTGACGTGATCAGATTTGACTGCACACTGCATTGTGAAAAGTGGATGGGAAAGGCCACGACCTGGCTCAGGGAGAGCAGGGAGCTGCTGAAGGTCTGGGAGGAGGGCCAGCACTGAGGTGGCAGGCGGGAGGTGAGGCTGCACTTGTAAAGGAAGGAAGAAAGCAGAAGCTACAAGATGTCGAGGTTTATTACACAGGGTATGTAAGAGAAAATGTTCAGTTTCTTGAGTTCAAAAATGAGGAAGAATTTGAATATCAGTGATCAGTAGATCAGAAAGATGGTTTCAGAGTAGGATCTGTTGGGATTGAATTTTTGTTGCAAAGCCCTGGAAGATTTATCATGAGAGGATTATAGTAAGGAGTTTAACAGCATGAAACTAGGAATCAGAATACTTCTGGTTATACATATATGTTATTTGTTTCATACAAGTAAACCACAGTCTATTTGTCTTTAAATGGATGTATGTGCAAGTACCTTCTGACCTTGAAAGAATTCATTAAATGCATTTATTAGAAAACCTGAACTATGGATAGTTTTCATTTTAAAAAGCATTTTACTAGAATCACTCAGTGGCAGAAAGGTATTGTTTTCACTGTCCATATATGCATACATAGCATGTACCCTGACCAGACTAGTACCCTGACCAGACTCGTGCCCTGACCTTGGCCCTCCTCCACCTCCTCCCTCCCAAGCCAATTTCAAGCAAGCTTTACTGTTCCCTTTTATACATGGACATATTTTGATAGTGATTTTTGTTTCTTCATACTAGTATTACCACACATATTGTGATGTTCAATAGCTATGTAGATACAAGCAGTGAATCTAAAGAGAGAGATCTAGACAGAAAGATACTGTCTGCCTTCTTACATTATAAAACAGTGCCTTAAGACCAGAGGATGAGCACATCACTGAGGAAAAGTATTTAGAGACAGTCAGTTCCAATGAAGGAGGCTCAGGAGAGGGGTAAGGAAATCCAGGGCAGCCACAAAGCCTCCTCAAACAGAAGCCGTGTAAAGAAAGGCAAGACAACCAAAGTCTATAGAAGAGTCAACCAAAACTAGAAAAGAAACGTTTCTGCTAATCCCAGTAGCAGTCCTTTCATACTGCTGGTTTCCTTACAATTTTGTCCTCATTAATTTAGAAAACAGTAACACAATTTTCATTCTGCTGTATTTGTTTACTTTCATATCTACTCATCTACCCATCATTTTCTTCTCCCTCTTTCATTTCTTTCTTTATGTCTCCTTCCTTTTCTCTATCCATCCTTCCTACCTCTTTGTCTCCTTCCTCTGTCTTGTTTGCCTTCATTCCTTTCTTCGTTGTAATTCTTTCTTTTTATTTACTAAATTGCCAGGCTGCACTCTAGCCCTCACATCCCCTCTGTCTCAGCCTCCTGTGTGCTGAAATTGCAGGTACCTGCCCCAGTCCCAGACGTCATTCTCTTAACTCAGCTCACAGGTATAAGAAAAGCCACAAATCTTAAGCCTGTCTTCACAAGCCAACCTTTCCTTATACATCCTCATTGGTCCTACATGGGCTGCTTGGTCTCCTCCAAAGGACCCCCCCCCATTGTCATCTTCCAAGGGACAACCACTAGTGTTCTTTTTAGAACATGCCCATGGGTCACCTCTTCTAGAATTTCACATAAATGAAGTCCTACTGTGCATGTCCTCTCTATAACTCATTCCACAGGAAGAATGCTTTGAGACTCATCAGTATTATTGCACCTATTGGGAAATTTTCCGTCGTATTTCTGATGAACATGCCACTAGCTAAGCCAAGTTTATTTATCCTTCCATAATGGAAAAGGAACTGTTTTTGTATCTGTGGCAGTAAAAATAAAGCTGTTAGTTTCCAAATACTTTTCTTTTTTCAAATTACTCTTTGGAACAGTTTCTTGCATCCTGGGCAAATATCCAATAAAGGGATCTGGGTCATAAGGTAGATCTAAGTTTCTAATAAACCACTGGGACTTTTGCCAATATATTTAAAAAATTTATAATCACAGTGACAATGTGTGGTAAATTTCACTATTTGCTGTGGTCATTTCTGTTCATTTTGGTCATTTTGATGGGTATGTTTTGTCATGCCCGACTGATGTATTGCTCTAAAACTGCTTAAATGCACTAGAAACTTACGGGAAGATAGGGCATGAGTACTTGGAGATTTGGGGCACAACCTGCATAGACCACGTACTTCAGGGAGCTCAGCCTTAGCCCAAGAAGTACAGCGTCGGAGGCTAACTTGCAGGATCACAGTTCATTTACCTCGGCACTAAGAATGCCACAGAAGATGGCCCAAGATTTCCCACTCTCTGATTAAATGTACTTCCATTGAAGAAAGCAATTTCAGAGAAGAGTATAGGATAAGAAATTGTATTTTGATTGGTTGAATCATAGTTCATGTTACCAATTTTAATTTAACCATTTATACATATTTTGTCTCTTACAAATAAGCAGAGTATAGTAACACTATTAGACAGATGAGCATGAGAATGAGAATATAGTATTTCTTGAGCTAGTTCCTCCTGCTGACTTGACTCTTTTCTTAACTTTTTAAACATGACCAGCATAAATGACACTACCTGGTATTATTACAAGCAATAACTGGGTGCTGTAAACAACACTAAATTGTTCCTTGTACAATCAGTATTACATGCTATTTAGTTTTAAAATGCAGTGTTGTGAATTTGCTCACTCTCCTGTCTTTTATCATTAGTAAATGTCTTCCAAAGTCATGGTTATTTAAACATATTGTATACATTTTTAGAGGGTGTTTAGAAAGTGGTTTAAAGGTAATTTTAGGGCTGGTAGTTTGGCCTAGTGGTAGAGTGCTTGCCTAGAATGCAAGAAGACTTGGGTTTGATTCTTTGGTACTACATACACAGAAAAAACTGATAATGGTAGAGCTCTAGCTTTGACAAAGCTCAAGGATAGTGCTCAGGTGGCCCTGAGTTCAAGCCCCAGAGCTGATAATAATAATAATATAGCTCTGTAGCAAAAAATTTCATCATTCTTTTCCCTTTATTTCACTCTAGTACCCTATTTTTTAAATCTATTTCACATAAATTCCTAATCTATGTAAAACAGAATAATGAATGCATAATTTACATTTAACAAGAAATAAAAATAAATAAGTACAGTTTAAACATTATGCCTGTGGATATACACACACAATTTGGAAAGCCCCTTGTACTTCATACCGCTCTTCAATCCCGTCAATAGAAATAGTCTAATTGATGCTATTCTGTGATCTTCACTTTCTCATACTCATCTTTTTTTTCTAAATATTCAATGGACATTTCTGACATCCTGAGAATTTAATTTTATAAAAGTATCACTTGGAGACTCGGGGATCTTGAACAGGCCACATCCCTAGGCAATAAAAAAATGTGACCTTCTTGTGAATCCCTCCGTTTCTTACTAAACAGAGATGTTATTATGAGTATGATACAGATGAAATATGCAAAGCATTTTAACAGGGATAGGCAAGATTTGAATGGGACGAGTTACTTGGATGTCCAGATTGATAATGTGATAGGTACCCAATGACAGCCTGAAGATGTTCATTACTCAAAAAGTGCAAGTCTCTATGGAAAGAGCAGTAAGTGCTCAGGTTGGTCCACACCCAGCTTTAAGGGAGCAGGGAATGCCTGGGTTTCCATGGTAAGTCTGGGTTGTAAGGTATAAAGCGCAGACCATGGATTCCATGGTTTGAGCTTCCTGATGGCACCCAAGGGGAAGCTCAGGCTTTCTTAGACTCCTCCAGTGTAGCAAAAGCAGGGAAAGGGTACGTCAGGGAACCACGGCTGTCTGGAGTCAGCCCTCCATGAGGAGGAGCAAGTGAGCCCTGCACATCCTATATACATTTCATAGAGTGCAGCAGACGTAGGGAGTGCCATGATGCATGACTAACTAGGGAGGTGTTAAAAATCCTAAAAATAAGAATAAAGTGCCACAGAAAATTACTATTTTAGGCTGTGAATGTTCAGGATACTCCTGCAGTATCTTATAAGACAATAAAGCCATCGTCTGATGCAAGTCAAGGTACAGTTTGATTCCACTCTGGCTCCCAACATGGCTGAGTCCATACTCCAGGACCACGCAACAAGACAGAGTCAGGAAACTAATTTCATCAGGACATTCTCCTTTCCTTCAATGTGACTTAATGGCTGGCAAAGACTCAACTCTTCACTCTCTTGCATGGCAAAGTGTGCACTTTGTGCTGGTGTCATGGTCTCAGGTTGCAGGTTGCAGGAACAGAGCCATGTTGGCTGTCACTCTAAGTCTTCCACATTCATGCACTCAGAGCAAAAAGTGATCAGGATTTATGCACCATGATAGCATTGACTGTATTTCAGATCTTAAGGGAGCCTGGTTCTTTAACTAACTCCTTCATTTACCAAATAAGAAAAACTATGCTGCACCTTGTCTAACCCACTAAGCTCCAGAAACAGTAGAGTATAATAATATCCGCACAGGGCCTATGAACTCTGAGATTCATGCTGCCTGCAAACCTGGTGGCAATGTTTTCTAGAGACCTAGATCCACTGAGAATGTTTTAATCCCCTAAGAAAGGAGATTCAGCACATCTGTTATCCCAGCTATCCAGGGACTGGGAAGCATCACAGGAGGATCCTGCTCAGAGGTTGGTCTGAACATGAACCCTATCTGATAAATGAGTAAAAGCTACAGAGGGTTGGGAATGACTCATGTGGTAGAATGTCATGGCATGTACTAGGCTCTGAATTCAAACCTCACAACTACCAACAAGAAAAGAAAAATAGTGAGAGGTTTCTTACATATTTATAAGCTACCATACATGGTGGTATTAATGCTATAATTTTAAAATATAATTTTTATGCTGTGCTTGGCAAAGTACCTGGAATTCAGTAAATATGCAAGTTGCTTCTGCCAGTACAACCATGACTAATTACTACAGTTATTCAAATACTACTAGGCATAGTCTGTTTAAGTTTGAAATTAAATTTAAGCCCAATGATTATGTGCAAAGTTATGGATTAAAACAAACATAGCCCCTCACAGCCCCTTCCAGCATCCTAACTGTATCAACAACCATCAGAATTATACCATGTGATCCAGGATAAATACCAGAAACATTGATATTTCATTAAAGAAATACTGACTTACTGACTTAGGTGATAAAAATAGGATTTTCAATAAGATATTCCTGCTATAATTCTGCAAACACCATCAACCACAAACTATAGGCAATAATTAAATAGTGCAGGCTCCAGGGCTAGTAGACTCGGCTGTTTCATTTTCATTCAGGAACCTGGCTCTCTTCCCTCTCATTTTCCTGGCTCTCCTGACCAGTGTGCTGAACCTAGGCTGACTGCCTCAGGACATGGAAGGCCCAAGTATCATACCTGATGGATCTGCACTCCACAATGTTTCTTTACTTCCACGCCTGCACTCGTCTGTTGTGGGTGCTGACCTATTCTTGGAAGAATATTTAACACTAATACTCTCCCCATTTCTCTTTCATCTGCGATACATGAAGTGCCTTTAAACACTGATTCGTGGCTTGAGGGTGGCATGAGGCACTTCAGCTCTATCTACCTACTGAAGCTGTAAAAATTCTGCAAGTGTAAACTCATGTGCATCATTCTCTTGGTCCGTATTCTGCAGTTTAATAAGGAAATTCATGCGTCTACCTTCCAAAAACAGTGACAGACATGGCTATGTTTCAATAGAGAACATGAAGAGATAATGATCTCTCTGATGAACTCTCTTTAAAACCCTTTGACTGTGATGCTTGGCTGTCCTGAGATGTATTCTTTACTTCTGAAAACGGGAGATAACTTATCATTTGTTGCAGGAAAGAGATATATGAAATAATGCCTAAAAGAAAGTATGATACTAAGACAGTGTCCTCATGTGTTGCTAATTAAAACAGATTAGCTAGATATGATAAGAAGATTCTGCTTACATGCCATTATTCACATTGCATTTAAAATTGCATTGTAGGGTGATCTGTAAACAGCAACAAAACTGAGTGAATGAAAATATAGGATTAAAATAGAAACTGAATAAAACTAGGATTCCATTCTTTATGGGTTCTGTATCTTTTGTTTCTACTTTCCATTCTTCCCAACAATACATTGTTTGTTTTAGTCCTGTGTTTTTCTCGCACAATCCCCTGAGAACTGGAAATAAATGATTGTTTTCAATACAGTCTGTTTTTTTGTTGTTCTCTAGAAATTGGTGTGAGGGAAGGTAAAAATCTATCAGAGTTGCTCAAAGAGAAATATTGGGTGATAAATTATCTATCTGAGCACGTACAATGGACACACGGATACTCTGAAACTGTCAGACCCAGTGTAGGCATGATTAGAATAAAGTCGCTCAATGTCAAGGCCTTGCTTAAATAAAAGTGACAAGTTCTGACAGAATTTCTGCCCGGTGTGGATGGATGACTAAGCAAGCAGCATCGAGATGGGTTCTGGAATTGCCTTTTGTCAAGTGTTTGCTCTGTGCTCCATCTGCAGACAACATCCTAGCAGGGGGAAGCAGAATTGTTTCCAGAAGCTACACAGGTGCAGGTTCCCAGCTGACTATCACCCGGCTGAACCTGGTGGATGACACCACTGGAAATAAAAGGACACTGGTTTTGAATACTGGGCTCAGGTTTGGCTGTTCCCTCTCCCAGCACATTCCTCTGGACAGCAGTGTGCACTCTCCAGGTGACATGTATTTCCTTTGGAAGAAAGTTGGGCTACGGTTTAGGTTCCAAGAACTGAGCATGTAACTTGAATAAGCTGTCTGTTTTCTCTTTAAATTATTTTACCCCATATATAATAGGAATCGTATCTTCAGTACTTATTAGACCTATGCTGCATGCTAGGGACTGTGATAAACTTGGAAAGGTATAAACATCTCTATCTACAAAGTCTTCATAGCTCATCTGTTTAGTGAGCAATGAGAAATAATTTGACAGTATCTAAAATGAAAGGCACTGCACATTGATGCAAAGATTCTCCAAAATATCTTATGACGGATTGATATGTATATCTTAAGAAAAACAAAAGCAAGGCTTGAAAACTTAAATCTTTCAGCAGTCATACTTTACAAAAAGTAAGAATAAGAAAGGGAAGAGAACTTCTAGCTCGGGTACAAACAAGGACATCAAGTCCTTTGTGTCTTTATACTTCATCTCCCCAGTCACCTGTTCTACTGAAGACAAAAGCTTTTACCGTAAACAATCAATTACCTGTGCAAGATATATGCTATTATCTATTTCTGTGCAGCAAATTTCCTTAAACTTAATAGCTTAATGCAGCAGAGTTGAAATCCCACAGAGCTCCTGAGAGTCAGGCTAGGGGAGCTTATGTGGGTGCTTTCAGGCTCCTCATTCCTGTCAAAACTGAGATGGGGCCAACCTTATCTCATACATAAACTTGTTGCTGGCCTGAAACTTCAGTTCTTTGGCCTGAGAACCAGACTGTCCAGAGAAAGAAATAGACTGAGAGCCTGACTCTACTGGCTTACACCTGTAATCCTAGCTGCTCAAGAGGCTGAGTTTTGAGGACTGTGGTTCAAAGCCAACTCAGGCAGTAAGGTCTCTGAAACTTTTATCTCCAATTAACCACCAAAAAACTGGATGTGGAGCTATTGCTCAACATGGAAGAGCACTAGCTTTGAGCAAAACAAACAAACAAAAACCTCGAGGACAGCACCCAGATCTTGAGTTCAAGCCCCATGATGAACAAAAATAAATAAACATAGTAAAAATAGAGACACATACCTACACACACACACACACACACACACACACACACACACACACACGGCACTAAATAAGCCCCAATGCTTCAACAGAACTTCCAGAGTCAACCCCCTAACTTCACTTTATTCTTATTACAAACAAAACAGTAATGACAGCCTGGATCAAGGCAGAATGGTAATGATTAGTTGGCATGTTTTAAAATTACAGTTGGACTCAGTTTGGGGAGGCATGTGCCTTGGCATCTTCCCGTGTCCCACAAGGGGCAGGACCTACTCGGCTGGGATCTGCTCGTGCTGATCCACTGTTATGTGTGCTCCTGGAGGACCTGGGGAGCCAGTGGTAGATTTAAGACGTGGAGGGGCCAGCTGCCGTTGTAATGGATGGTTTCATGGATAGTAAGGCAGTGCAGAGCATACAGCACAATGGGGGCCTTCACAGCCCTTTATCCCTGTGCCCTTGCCACCCCCAACTGACAGGTTTGAATGTCCCCAAATGGGGACAAAATGGGCACATTGCCATAGTAACACCATTCCAGTTTAAATGCTTGTTAAAATTGTGGCTCCTGATCTCATAGCCAGAGGGTAAACCAGAATATATTACATAAGAAATGTCTGCATTTCAGTGATGTATATACCTCTCTCTCTCTCTCTCTCTCTCTCTCTCTCTCTCTCTCTCTCTCTCTCTCTCTGAAAACCATTAGTTAGTTTAATAAGGTTGATTTGTACAAATTACACATGAATTAATCAAGTACAAGCTGTGTTTGGTGGAATCCGAAAATCAGTCTACATAAGAATGATGCTATCACGACTGTGACTTTATTGCAATCCACAGTTTAGAACTAACTCTGCACATGTGATTTTATTTCATCTTCATAAAGAGCCCTGAGAGAGTCCTCCGTTGGGTATGTGAATGGAAGACATATAGGGAGACAACTGGCACTGAAGGAATTCACCTCAGAACCCTAGCTTTCAAAGCCACACTGCCAACTCTAAAATTAATGCAAAGCAAAGAAGGAAAAAAATTGTGAAAACTTGTTGTTTTAAGTTTGATGAGTTTTAGTACTGTGCAAAAGTGTGCACTTTACAACTTTCTAGAAATTCTCCTGAATTTTCCAAGGAACCACTTCTTAACTACAGTGAAAAGCAGTATAAAATAAAACAAATCCCAGCATGAAGGGCAGAACGAAGGAAGAAGGGAGTGAGGGAGGGAGGGAGGGAAGGAGGGAGGGACAGAAAGGGTCCTGAACACTGGTCTTGAATCAGTCTACACATCTCTCAATGATCTTCCACTTGAGAAAACAAGAAGCCCCCTGCAATTTGATTAAATGGAGAGTAGCCCCAAACCCGATTTAAAGAGTTTCTCTGGAGTGGAAGTAGTAAGGAACATTTCTAACAAGTTCCTCAGCTGCACTTCTCAGAGCACGCAGGGGTGACAGCCCCTTTCTCATGCCTTGACATCTAGTCTAAAGTAGTAATGGCTGTGTAGTGAGTGACCACTTCAAGCTCCACACAGCTAACCCGTGCAGCACCCATTTCAGCCAGTTCTCCTCAGGGATATTTTTGTTCTAAATGCGAGGCTAGAATAATTGCCTTGAGCTGCTAGGGGCAGAAGTCTGCTTTTATTCACACTTTGCAGTGTGAAGGGAGGCTCGTGGCCCATGGGGCTTGCCTCCCTGGAGAGGTTGGAGGCAGGCACACTCCCTCCTCTGCCAGATGAAGAAAGCTGATCTTGTTCAACACTGGCCTCTGTGCTGAAGCAGACTGCCTTGCCAAGGTCGTGTCTTCTACCAACAGCCTGAATCAGGGACTAAAACACATAGGCTCACAGGCCTTAGAAACTGATTCCATCCAGGGGCTCCCCCTGCCAGCTCCAGCTGGGATCCTGGGGTTGGTGAAGGCATACACCAAGGCGATATCACAGTTCTACATCACCCTCCATGGAAACTGCTTCCTTCCCTTTCTTAGCCTCAGTGTAGACTGATGACCAGATCAGTGAATCAGCTTTCTAGGAATTCAACCTGTGGCTGTTAATCTTCCCAAAATGAACTGTTGTTATGACCACTATCATGAGTACAATCATTCTTCCCCTCACTCATTTCCCATGATAAAGGCTCCCTTGTATAGAAATATATGACAGCCTACTACTTCATCTATGGAGATGATAAAAACAGCTCATGGAAGTCCTACCAATAAATCGCTAGCTTTCATAGAGTCTGTACAGTAAGCTTACCCTTGGCAACTAGTGAGAGGAATGTTTCATAAGCCTGCCCATGTGAAGAGGTGTCCAAATTGTGTCAGTCACTTTCTGAGTCCAGTGGTGCCCCACGGTGGGCTACCCGAAGTGCATTTACACAACATTCACTATCACTCCTAGTGGTGAGCAAGACTGGGTGCTGTGTGTACGGTGTTGGCTTGCAGGATCTGTGTGATTGTGTGACTGTGCTGGTATGGTGATGGGCTCTGTTGTTGAGCAGCTCCCACTGAGTGGAGGCTATGGACTGAAAGCCTTCTTAGTCAAAACCATTGAAATAATGTGGGTTTCCTTGAAAACTGCTCCTGAGCACAGGGTTGACCTTTCTAAAAAAGAACATTAATTTACTGTTGGTAAAGAGCCCATTTGGTGAGAAAGAGTCATTTTTGTTGCTTTGAGTATTCAGGACCAAGCTAACAAAGGAGCTGGATTACTTAATCATTGATAGAAGTGAAGCTATAATTTGGATGCAATTTAATGTCTTTTCTTTTGCAATCAATTTTTGCCGGTTTCAAATAGCGTGAGGTTGAATAAAGACTTGGCCCCATAAGTGTCTCTTCCTTTTACATACTCTCTGATATATTTTTAGCAAAAGAGGGGAATAGGTCATTCTTTCTAACTAGTTTTAAGAAAACCATGTCTCGTGTTGTATGAAAGGAGAGAAGGTTAGCACTCCCCTTGACAAGGATGGAAGAGGCCCTTGGGCCTGACAACACGCATACGGTTAAGGCATTGCCACCTACTTTGTGGCAAAAAAAAAAAAAAAGAAAACCATTTCTCAAAACTTACTTTTATAGGATTGGACTTCTATTTTGAAAAGCTTTTGGAATAGCCCTGAGCACTTTCCAGAAACTTAATTAGGAATCATCCTGGAGAGTTTGCAAGGACAGGGAGACAAAAATCTAGGAACAAAAGCGACAAGACATGTAGTGAGAAGGATCAAGGTGTTCTAGCCTTGGCAATTATACTCTGTGGTAAGTATTTGCTCCAGGGGGCTATCCCGGAAACCATAACACCTTCTCTCTGCTTCTGAGTTATGACAGTCAGAATTCCTTACTACAAGGGCAAAATTGCTCTTAACAAAAAAATTATTTTTAATGTGAGGGATAAATGATAACAAAAATGTCATCCATAATCTAATGATCACTTCACTAGTGAACTAATTATCTGATCATCTGGTTAATTATCTGAATGGTTGCCTCTCCTCTGGTGCCAGAAACTGAAAATACAGTTCTACCTAGCTCTTTATTCAACATCCACTTATTGAGTGAATTCAGCAGTTTCAGTCATGTGTTACAGGGATCGTTTAAGACTTTCTGGCCTTATGACTGCAGGCAAACCACACATCCATTAGAAATCATACTTCAAATCCTTAGCTGCAATCCTTGTCATGGCTTGCAGTGCGTGGTGGGACAGTCTCTCATGCTGCTTCACGGCAGCCACAGCCCTCTGCATGGTCATGATGGGAAGCCACTGATACTCAGCAGTGCGCTGGTTTGCGAAGCTGTTATGGTCCAGGGGCCAGGTGTATTACATGAATTTTTTCACCTCCTTTCCAATGTATAATGGACTAATGGGAACCTATCCCTATTAGAGGTAGAAAAGGATCTGTAAATAAATCCAAACAAAGCACACCTTTTAAAGGGCATGAGAGAGAAGTAGAAGCATCAGTCCTACCATAAACAGTCCTAGGAAGATTCCCTGAGGTACAATGTTCTAACCAGTGTCTGGAATCTAAGATGAGCTAGCCAGAAGATTTAGTTCTGCTTTCCCATCTGAGTTACACAGCATGCCGTGGACTGCCCTGTCTGTAGTCAACCTAACCTTCCCTTGCTTATTTTTCATGTGACACAAGTTTGATGGCATGGGAGGAAAAAAGGTGGGACTGGACAGGATGAATTTGCCACACAAATTCACCACATCAAAATTGTTTCTTAAAATCATCCTGGCAAAAGCTCCCTTTTTCCTTCCCTCCCTTTCTCCCTCCCTTCCTCCTTTTATTCTTCTCTTATCTTCTTCTCTCTCTTTCTTTTATTTTTTGGCTTTGCTATGTAGCCAAATCAATGATCCTTCTGTCTCTCGTGTGTGAGTGGTGAAATGTACACTGTGTATCATCCTACTATCTCTCATGCCTTCGTTTCTTTAGAATCATTGAGAGCATGCTTCTTCTTTTTTTTTTTCTTTGTCATTTCCCTTTAATCTGGAGCACTTGATGGGATGTTCTTTGTCTTTCATGATCTTGAGGGGTGAGTGACAGTAATTTGTGCAATGCCCTTCAATTTGGGTTTGCCTCATGCTTCCATGTGGCGTGCTTCTTTTTAAAAAAATATTATAAAACACTAATGTTCTTTTAGAATCAAAGTCAAATCTAATATCAAACATATCTTTCAAATCACACTCACCATTCCAGCCTGAATAAAATTCTATTGGTACCTTTCCCCTTCGAAAATTTTAGGCAGCACAAAATAGAGCACGGATTTTCCACTCCCCCTCCACTCACACTGGACACGTGGCCAGCACCAGGATGGATGAGGGAGCCACTATTCCTTGTACAAAATTCAAAAAATGTAAAACATCAAGCAAAAATAAACAATAGCAACACCAAAAGTAATACAAAAGCAAACACCATCAAAAACAAACAAACAATACCCCCATTCATTTCCTTAGTGTTTTGTACGTTCTAAAATTCACCATAGGAAGAGATGTAAACATGACACGTACACAGGGTGAAACATCCAGCTTTGGAAGCCCATTATCGCAACATTCAGTATAAGTTATGAGGCCACATTAGCCAGCACAAAAGAAACCTAAGATGAGACACCCAAACAACAAGGAGACAAGCTTCACACCCCTCAGGAGGGTCACTGTCAAAAAGATAAAAAATGATGGAAGTTGGAGCAAGAGGGGCCCTTGAGCATGGACATGTAAACTGGTACAGCCACAGGGAAAACATTACAGAGATTCCTCAAGAGGTTAAAAGTAGAGCAGTCATAGGATCTAGCAGAGGAAATTAACCCAGTATGGCCCAAAGATGTCTTCCCTCCCATGTGTATTTTGACACTGTTTATAGTATGATCTTATATGTTGCATATAAAATATAAGCCTTGAAAAATGTATCACTTGTGACAACGTCCTTGAACTCAGAGGACGGGAGACTCAGATGTAGAAAAACCAAGTCAATCATCTCATTTACATGCAGAAACTAACATTGTAGGAGATGAGAAGGAGCTAGGCACTCATTGTCAAGGACTGTAGGGGAGAGGACAGGGCAGATGCTGCCGAGAGAGAATGGAGCGCTGGTGATGGAGGAAAGATCACTCTGCAGACTTGCTACGTAAGATGCTGAAGACTGTGGTCACTACTGTAATGTTCTGTGCTGGAAATTTACCTGATGCACAGTCACCTGGTGACTCAGAGTGGATGGACTTATTAACCAGGGTGTTTAGATCATTACAATGTATGTACGAATCAAAAATCATCATGGATACCTTGCCTACAAGATATTTTTGGTCAAATAGACTCAATAAAAATGAGGAGAGGAAAAAATCATAAAATAGGTGTCAAATATGACTAACTGGACAGATTCCTCTGTCAGGGATAGGTAAGAGTACCCTGTAACAAGGCCAGCTCCACATCCCAATTTTCCCCTGGAGAAAGCAAAGGGAGAGGGACAGGCAGAGAGGAATGCATAGATGGCGAAAATACATGGCTTTTACTCCTTCTTCTCAAGACAGTCCTCAAAGAAGTACCACTCATGTCTTGAAAAAACATGCAGAAAGCAAAATCCAAGTCCTTCGGGCCTCATCCTTTTATCAATGGACAGTGAAAAAGATCAAAATGGCCAAATAAATGCAAAGTTAAAAGACCCAATTTTTTGCTCATTCCAGAGGCCTTGCTTCAGAAGGGAAATGTGAGGAGCATAATAATGTGACACCATACTGTGGGTTAACAAGAATGTTCTCACACAGAAACATGGCCAGAGGCCTCTTCTAAACTAAAGCTTAAGACAGCTGGAACTTCCTGAAGCTCTTTCTACAAAAAAATAAACAAGCAGATGTTCTTGTCACCCAGATTTCACTTAGTGTTGGCGAGGTGACTGCTAAGAGTTTTTTTTTTTTAATAAAACATAGTTTTGTCATGTAAGGAAACTGTGTTTTCTTTCTCCAAATCTCAGACATTGCTGGTGGTTATCCCAGAATGATTCCTTAAACAACAGGGCAGACTCAGCAGGAATGTGCTGGCTTTTGGGTCACCCACAGCGCTGAGCAGGGTGGGAGGTCCCAGGGAAGGTGGGAGACACAATGAAAGCACAAAAGATTCAGGATGCAGGAAAACATTTTACTGAAAACAAAATGCCCTTTTTGAGGAGCAGAGATGGCACCAAAGAGCAGTAAATCAGGACTACTGCTTCCTAATTACGTCTTAAAATTCTAATTAGGAGAAAATATAAGGATCAGTTCTATTTGTGTTCTAGAAAGTTTTTAAAGCATCACTGGCGAACAGTAAGTGATTGGGCATTTATAGATTTTTACAAGGCACCAGAGTAGTGTTTTCTCATGAACTATATAGTTAATGTTCAAGACAAATCTATCAAGGTAGTTTTGTTATTAGTGTGTATAAATGAGGAAGCTGATAATACTACACTGACACAGTGCCTGTGCTGATGGGAAATCATCGGGTCATTCTGACAATGAAGCCAGGCCCTGGGCACAATGGCACTTAGCTGAGAGCAGCACAGGAGCAAAGATAAGGTTGTCCTTATTTGCAGTTGCTTGTATAAAGTTGTTGCATAAAGTCACTGCAAACCCTGAACTAGCAGACACTGATCCACTGCTGCTGGAGAAAAGGTGAGCAGCTCTTTCCAACTTCAGTTCTCAGCAAGGAAGAGGGCATTTCTTCTAGGGTTCCTGACCAAGGATTAACCCACCCTTGTTTAAATTGCCCTAATTTAAACTGACAGGTGCCCATACTGAGTCACATGATTTGAGAGCATGTACACAAAGAGAAATAGTCCCCAGTACAAACCCAGAAATTTTCTAGAGGCTTCTCTAGTTAATTACAACCAAATTGCTTGCAATTTCTCTGGGGGATAAAGAATTTAAGGAAACTAAAGAGAGGGACAGAGGAAGAGAAAGGAAGAATTCATAGGGGTTTTTTGTTTGTTTTGTTTTAAAGAACTAGCCTAAGACCTTGTAAACACTTGAAATAATTCCGTTTTTTTTTTCTAGGATTAAACCCAGAGCCTCACACATAAACACTTCACCACCAACTTATTCCTAGCCCAAACCTCAAATATTTCTAATATCACAATGTGAAACAGAGAGGTTCATTTAGATAACTCCGGAGCCCCTGAATATGCTACAGATCAGATCAATCAACTCATCAAGAAAAATACGCACGCACTTGCTGCTCAAGGAGAAAACAGTTCTAGTGACAGTCTTAAGCTGATGTAAAAGAAGAAGTGTATGTGCCTTACAGATATTTTTGATTAGGTGGAGACTGGGTCACTGCACATTTTTTTAAATCACAAATGGTGGAAATGTCAAGCAGTAGCCTTACAATTCATCTTTTTCTCTCTAAATGTTAATATGATTCAGAAATTAATAGCACTGATAGAATCAGAGGATTTTTCAATCTCTCATGAAAAATAAATCAACAAATGGTCAGGATTACATGTTGACTCTCAAAACAAAATGGGGTTTTTGGGTTGTTTCTCCTTTCACGTTATTTGCTCACTGTAGTTTTGCTAATTGAGCCAAATTTCCTAAATTGACTCTACTGAAATAAACAAGTTTAAAATATCATCTCAAAAAGTAATTATTTTATGTGGAAAGGTTGATATGCACATATAAAAATAAGACTCATTCACAAATATGCAAATTTAATGAAACTAGATGGTTGAAAAAGTGAAGAGAAAATACATTAAACATTGTGAATAAATGGCTCCTTCTCCCCATCTATCCATAGCTGTTGCAGGGTACCATGGGAAAAACAATGTAAGTAGAAATAAATGAATGTTTTTTAAAGTAACATACATTTTAAGCCTTTGTAAACCTTTTTCCTAATATACATAAAATACAAATTTCAATATGCCTAAAACCATTCCTAGAGGTTTATGCAAAATATATACTCACTGATGTCAATATAAAATCAGGAGTGCAATCAAAGCATCTTAGTTGAAGCTAAAATAAGTAAGAGTTCTTTATCTCCCCTCCTCTTGCTATCTTCCCTTTTTACCCCCCTCTCTGTCTTTCTTCCTCCATCTCCCTCTGCCAGGTGCTTGACTGTGCCAGTTATTGACTGCAGTGCCTTCCTCAATGAAATCCTTATGACACATGGTGACCATCCCTCTACTGCACAGGAATAAATACTATCAACCTCAGTTTCCTGATTCTATTTGATAAAGTTACTGGGGTAACTGACCACTTTCTCTGTTACTATCACTATAATTTATTCGCCCTGTTATCTTTGTGAAGATGCCACTTTCTCAGGTAACACTAATCTGCATGAATGACAGGGTTGTCTTCATCTCAGCACACTCCCCTCACAGTCCTTCATTTTATAAATATTTTAAGTTTGAATGGAACAGTATCATAGATGCTTCTCTCACTGAACACCATAAAGATGATGAATGTTCTCACCTTATTTTAAAATGGGAATATTTAGAGGCTATGAAGTTATCAGAATTTAGAGGACAGCAGACTTTAGAAGTATGTGAACACCCTTACGACAGAATATTTCCTTTGCTCTCCTATCTGTTACTGCACGATCCTGACACTACAGGATGAAGATCTGATGTGCTTCTATAGTTTACATTGTTCACCAATAAGCTTCTTTATAAATACAATCATTCTACTTACATATTTTATTTCACCAGACTGCTCAATTCGTGAATTTAAACATGGTTATGTTAGAAGGGTTCTAAGTTAATTTCAGGATCCAAATTATTTTAAGTCATTTACAAAAATTACCTTAATGCAAAATACAATTATTCTTCAAGCATGTAGTCATCTGCATTTTTTCACACTGTTTTCAACAGTTAAAAATTTTACAGGTATATTACTGAATGAACTATTTAGCTACTGAAAGAAGAAATAGCTTTAAGTGTTAAAGGCATGGTATCTCATGTTGGAAATTTGAAAATAAAATATGATTCCAATAAAATTTTTGCACAGGATATAGCTAGAAGTACTAGGTTAATTTCTAGTATTAATGATAATAGAACAGCTTACTAAAAATGCTTCATCTGTATTCCTTCCTCTTGCTTCATCAACAGCTTGATGAACTTGAAGTTAGCCACAGATTATCACTCCAGATGATGTCAGGGAGAGTTTATGTGTTCTTTAGTCCTCACAGTGTCCTCTGCAATCTATGGAACTACTTTGAGCACTAGGTGTGAAACCAGGTGTCTACAAATGAACTGTATCACATTTAAAGCTTTATTCCTCCATGATGAGTGCCTTCTGTGAGCCAGGCACAGAGGTAGATGCACTGCATCTACCTCACAAATTAACTACCCAGAATTCTTACTGAGAAAGAGACTAAACATCTTCTTTTTCAATGTTTTCATGTTCTTGGGCTGTAAGACTTGATATTCCATCCAAGATCTACTTCAAACAAAATAGTCTACCTTTAATGGTGAAAAAAATAAATCTTAAATGCATGATCCATTGGAGTAAGTATAAGATGTTAAGGAAATATAAATGGTATGCACTTCAGTACCGTGTAATTTTTTAAGTCATTTCTGTAAGGCAGTGAGACACTGAAAGTAAATTCTAAACAAAGAAGAGATAAAGGAGACGTTTAGTTTTGTGGTTTGGTGTTGGAACCTGGAGACATGGGAAAAGGCATGTAATGGAGCACTTTATTCAGTTTTTTAGTTAAAAATAACTTATCTATTGAAATAAAACATTTTCTCAAATTTTTAATTGCAGTTTTTAACCAGATGTTCAAATCTTTTTGATAGACTGAAACTTCAATAACCCCTACCTTTTTATGTCAGTTGTGGAGCTTGAACTCTGAGACTGGATACTGTCCCTGAGCTCTTCAGCTCAAGGCAACCACTCCACCACATCGAGCCACAGCGCCACTTCCTAAACCTTTTTAAACTTTTCTTGTCCAATTCACCCTTGCCCTCGTGGCTGACACGACAAGAATTTCTTTCATTTCTGAAATACAGTGATGATTTCAAATAGAGCCCCCTGCTTTTCCACACCAGAACACAGAAAACCTGGCGGCCATATGAGACTGAACAAATCCAAAAGCCTAGGATATTTTTGCATCACTAGCTATGGATTGTAAAATGGAAGGAACTTCTTGCTATTAGCTTCTAAGATAATTCAAACCCCACTATTCAATCATCAGAAGCTATGTGGTGTTACTAATTTTTGAGATCTGATCATGTGTATATTAGTCAGGGTGCCAGCAGGAACCAGATGGCACATTCAAATTAGGACAGCTCTAGGGAGTTTAATAAGAGGGTTGTTTACAGAGATGGGACAGGGTGAAGCCAGGGCTGTGGGCACCCCTGGAGGGTGAGTGGACAGAGCAATTACAGAGATTCTTAAAGACAGCCACCTGGAGAGAAGAGCTGACCTTTTGTTGAGGGATGTGGCCAGGCCAAGGAGAAACCAGAGCCGGGAGAACAAATGTTCTAAAGTCAGCATCTCTTTCTCTCCGCCTCTCTCTCCCCCTCTCTCACCTCTCTCTCCCTCCTTCTCTTTTCCTCCCTCTCTCTTCTTCCCTCTCCCTCTCTCTCTTTCTCCTTTTTCCCCCCCTCTCTTTCTCTCATTCTCATTAACAACTTCCTAATAGAAGATAAGTCAGGGGATCTATAAAGTCAGCCTTTGATTGTGAAAGATGACACAAAGGGTATAAGAAAACTACCCAGTGTAATTCACACATCAAAAAGGTTAATAATTCATTTACATTCACTTAATTATCTTCTCGATTCTCAATTAGTAAGATTCATTACTTTCAAAGTTTGATGGCCAGGAGTAGATTACAGGTCAGTCCTGTAATATCAGCTAATCAAGAGACAAGAGATTAGGAAGATGGTGGCTCAAAGCTTGCCACTCCTCCCCCAACCCACAGTACTTGTACCAGACACACTTAACACTGAGTGTGACAGCAAACATTGTCATCTCAACTATGCAGGAAGAACCGTAGTACAGGGGCTAGCCTGGTTTTGTAAAAACACAAGACCCTATGACAGAAACAGCCCAAAGGAAGACTATCTAAGGTGTGTGTTCCAAGCAGTAGATAACCACAAGGCCTTGAGTTCAACCTCCAGTACTATGAGCCTAAAACAAATACATAAACCAAGTTTTATGGAAGAAAAACTTAATATGCCCAGGAAGATCATAGTTCAAGTTCAGCTCAGACAAAGAATGTTAGCAATACCCATCTCAATCAGTAAGTCTGGCACGGTGGCTCATGACCATAATCACAGTTAGGAGAACTTGATGAGCAGTCAGTCTCAGGTAACCACAAGACTCTCTCTGAAAAATAACTGGTACAAAAAGGGTAAATGTGTTACAGAGTACCTGCCTCACAAGGAAATTCTTTATGGAAGAATTGTCTGTGTGTTTGGCAAGATGGGAGAGCATTAGTTCTATTACAGTATCAGATCTTTCTGATTCCCCACAGCTATATACTGTGGCCATCTTATTTGTCAACATAGTTGATCTATTTATTGCCACCAGAGAGATATGAGAGGACTGGGGTCTCTTTTAACCTCTTTTCTTGTAGGATTATTATGGTAGAATCAAAATACTATAGACCTCACTAAACAATAAAATTAACCAGCAGGGAATGTTTTATAGCTCTATAAAACTCACCCAATACAGCTAGTATTACTGCTGGATATTATATATTCACAATCTGCGTTTGAAGACACTTTTAAATGACTTTCAGTGGTTAAAGAATTATAGATGCCAATACAAATACTAGGTCTGGAGCCAGGAGCACTATTCCATTGGATAACTCCGAGATCCTAAATTTGATCCTTGTCCACCTGTTCTTAGCCAGATTTCAAGGTATATATTGCCAGTCATCTTAGATGGCTGATTTTAAAAAATGCGTCTGATGCTTTTGCCTTGGTTCTAGGAAATACTAAAGATTTGAACCAATCTGAAATGGTATTTTGGCATTGAAAAAGAAGATAGCTAAGGCTAAAGCCAGTTATTTAATTTTGATAGGTTTATCTGGTCTGTGGAAATGAAAGGAAATCACAGAAACATTAGGACAAAGAATGAACAAATGTGACAATGATACTCACTAGATACTATGCTGAAAATGAAGTTTACAAGTTATGGGGAGTGGAGTGGGGAGGGGTTGACAGGAGAAAATGAGGGAAGGAGTAACAGAGTTTAAAATGAAATGTACCCATTGCCTTATTGCCTTACTTATGTACCTGTAATCCCTGGTTACAGTTTAATATATACCAACTTTTAATACACACACACACACACACACACACACACACACACATGTATATAGGTATATATATGAATTTAATTCTGTTTGAGGCCATGAGCAGACTTCAAGGCTTTGCCCCAGGTGTATGATATATATATATAAAATGAAGGTTTATTATACACAGTAGGTTTTTATTTTCCTATTCATACATATAAAAAACCTAAGTGATACTGCATATTTCTAAAGCAATTCAATGTATTTACATAGAATTTACAACCTATTAAGCATGAGTTAAAGCATTCCTTCATCTTTTATTTTTGCACTTTATTATAACAATCTTGTAGGCCTTCTACTATGAAAAAGTAAGCAAAGCTTATCCTAGGACAGAAATCCTTTATTATTTTACTAGAGCAGCCAACAATTCATTCAGGTGGGTCAAATCAAATCAGGCCCCATTTAGCTACCACTTTCTACTATTAAGGTATTTTCAGTGATTTTATTTAGGGTTTGTGAAAATGTTATACTAATGAACAAATGTTCTTAAGAGTACAAAATTAATGAAAATGTTCTTAAGAGTAGAAAAATAGAATAGTCCAATATTTGGAAATCTGGACTGTTTCTTATCTTTTTCAGTAGTACACATATAAGATTAGACTTTCATTGCATTTATAAAAACATAAAGATAGGCTTTGCAATCTATTGTCTGTCCTCTAGCATTCTCATCTGAACTACTAACTTGTTGGTGGCTCTACAGTTCTAAGGACTGTCTACTGCTTTCTCAACAGGCATGGCTGCCCCCAGCCCTGAAGCATGGAAGCCTGCAGACAAATGTTTCACGGTCAAGTCTGTAATATTATTCTGGAGGAATGACTCTATTTTAGGGAAAGCATCTCTGCGTTGTTGCTCCTGGTCAGATAGGGGAGATGAGTGCAATATACCCTGGTGAGATGATTCTTATGATGACATGCGATGGAATGTCATGTGCTGTAGGTTATTAACCATCGGATACATGTAGACTGCTTAGGACCACCTCGTCTGCCCTCTGCATCCACTGAACGATGAACTATATAAATACACTCAAAATACAAATGTGTCGGTTTCAAACATGTATAGACTTTTCCTTGCAAACGATTTGTAAAGTGATAATGTCTAACAACTAGTTAGAGAGCATTTCCGTGGACGAGGACTGATAAGAGACCAGAGGAGGTTTTGAAGCACGCGGGAAGGTGCACCCAGGCTATGTACGAGTGCTGTGTTACTTCTGTTAGGAGTGTGCACATGCTCAGGCCGGGCTCCCTGGAGACAATTCTCCATGGACACCGTGAAACACGTGTGATGGTTTATGATTATTATACTCACGGCAGCATCCTTACTAGCAGTGTCATAACTTAGAGGAAGAACATGTCTCCCCAAAATAACACAAGCCCCAAAAGAATGAAGAACAGGAAGACAAGTAGTGAAAAGGCTCAGCACACGGTTTTGTCCGTGCTGTGCTTTCCCCCTACACTCCAGGAGATGGCTGCTCCCAATGATGGTTCTTTTACAGGGTTCCGGCCATGAGAAGCTTTGAAATCAGGACTGCCTCCTCTCCTAGCGTACACTATTTCACCTGAGCCATGAACACTGCCCTGCTTTCTTCGCTATTCAGTTTGAAAATGGAGACTCACAGGCCTTTCCGCCAGGGGCTTGATCTGTGAGCCTCCTGCACAGCCAGAATGACAGGTGTGAGCCCCGATGCCCAGCTGACTTCTGTTTTTTCTATACCAACCCTAAAGTAATAGGTAAAACCTCAAGACCTGAAGACTAGTGGCAGTCATAATTTTCCTTTATGTCAGTAGACATCTTTGGATATAAGATCAAATGTCTATGACAGACAGACAGACAGACAAACATTAAACCAAGTTTTAGTAATACACAGGTTACCTAAGAGGCACATACATGAAGTTACTATCTACTAAATTACAGATTATGCATATTTATTCATTCTATAAGTGTCTTTTGGTCCCAATCATGGAGATCACACTTTCCTTACACGTTGCCATATGACCAACAAGCCTCCTCTTAATTGCTTCAAACAAGTTGGTGCTGGTATCTGCCTACGTATGGACTCATCAAGGATGAAGCTCCAGGTTACCCTGCCACACTCAAAAAGGCAGGGCTACTGTCCATCCTCCATAACTTCACACATTTAAAAACCTTGGCTTTCATTCAAAATAAGCAAAAGATTCCCCAACTCTATGATGCGAACGGGAAGGGTGGTAAGAGATAGCCTTAAGCCCAAGAGCTCAGGGACCACACCCAGGCCCAGAGTTCAACTCCCACAACCAACAAAAAACAAAAACGAACTATAACTCAAAAAGTGGATCCTACATTTCGATGTGAAACTGAACCATCCAAGCAAAAGGTAGCTTAAAAAATTTTAAACAGGCTGGGAGTTTGGGTGCTTGCCTAGCATGCATGAAGACCCGGGTTCGATTCCTCGGTACCACATACATAGAAAAAAGCTGGAAGTGGTGCTGAGGCTCAAGTGGTAGAGCTCTAGCCTTGAGAAAGTCCAAGGCCAGTGCTCAGGCCCTGAGCTCAAGCCCAGGACTGGCAAAAAAAAATTTTTTTAAACAAAATGAATGATTAATGCACTTTGACCAAATTACTTTTCTAACACAAGTCTCTTTCCTCCTCCTCCTCCTCTCCCCCTTCCTCCTTCCCTTCCTCCTCCTCCTCATCTCTCTCTGTCTCTGTCTCTGTCTCTGTCTCTCTGTCTCTCTCTCTGTCTGTCTCTCTCTCTCTGTCTGTCTCTCTCTCTGTCTGTCTCTCTCTCTCTCTCTCTCTCTCTCTCTCTCTCTCTCTCTCTCTCTCTCTCTCTCTCTCTCTCTCTGCCTCTCTCCCTCTCCTTCCTCCCCCTCTGTCCCCACTGTCTCTTGATATACATCAAAAGGCAATTTCAGAAGCCTTGAAGTAATTGCTTTCTCAGGCCTCTGAAATTAGTGTACTGCTCCCTATTAATTTAGCTCCTTGAAAACAACAAGAAGTTTCTTTACACAACCAAAGAAGATTGAAATCGCATACTCCATAGCCTAGAATAGCGTTGCCATGAATGCAAAGCATTTGGAAAGTTGCTGAACCAAGTAACTTTGCCTCCAACCCCTCAAAGAAGTACATCTCTTCTCCAGACCCCATGTCTCAGGAAGGTTTAAGAAGGCTCCATTATTTTTTAATGCATGAATTAAAATTATTTTTATAAAAGCCAATGGCTTATTCTTAACACTAGAAGTGAAATGGAGAAATGTTTGACACAATAATGCAATACACTTATGATCTTAAAAAAGTAGTGCCGCGTCTACTTGTCAAGTTGAGACTAAATAGTCCCCATTTCTGGTTTTTCAGATTAAGAGAGTATATTATTAAATAGGAAAATCAAAGTGTAAAGTAGAATTCTTCTTCGTTAGTCAGGAACAATGCTGTCTCCCTCCAGAACGCATGGCACTGGTAACACTGATGCCGAAGCTGATGTCAGCTATTTTAGACTGTCATGAACCTAATGTTAGGAATTAAAATATTCATTTCTTATCTCTGTAAGTGTGTGTTTCCAACATGAAGGATTGAGTGCAGATATTGTGTTTTGGTTTGTTCACCCCAGGATGCCTGTGATCTTATCCTCCATCTCCATGTCACGTTCCCTTGTTGCTTCCCATCACCCACGGCGGCCTCTGTCACTATAACACCACCAACTTAATAGCATTCTCTTAATTTTACAAATGAAGAATCGAATCTTCAAAACTGATGAAAAGATGTCTGAATCCTACAGTTAGTGAGCAGAGGCTATACAACGGCTCTAAGATTAGTCAATACCAAAGCCTACTTCCTCTCCTCTAGAACAGCAATTTGATAGGCATTATTACATCTCCCTTTCAAATTAGACAGTTTAAGTTCTCTTCAATTATTTTAGCCTACTTAATGCATTTTAGGGAAATTTTGTCCCAAAGGTGACTGTCTTGTTTGTTGCCTGTCAGGCATAGAAGGAGATTGGTCTGTGTCCAGAGAGGCACATCTGACTTGAAGCAGTTTACTGCTGATCTGCAGTGACTCCAGCAGAAGACAGGAGGGGATGGCTGCAGCTACTCTGGTCCAGTCATTAGTAATACACTATTGAGGGAACAATTTCCTTCGCAGAGGAAATAAATAAATAAGACCCTGGCTACTCAGAAACAGAAAAACTCCTCTACCAAATCCTTAGGAGTGTGCCTATCTATCCCATAAGCCATTTAGATAAACGAGCACTGCAGGATTTGTTTTGTTTTTGGTGTTGTTATAGTTGTTCATCTACGCTCTTTGGTAGAGTTTAAAGAATATGATGCTAGGGTTTTTCAGTAAGATGCAATCCTATAGACATAAAATGAATGGAAAAAATTTATATTGAATTTTCTCAAGGATAGCCCTCATCTAATACTACTTTAGTTTCTCAAAGGAGAAGTGCCAGGAGATTATGACTATAGGAACCCATCAGGAATACCAGAAAAAGTTTTATTAATAAATGTGAGCTGGGATGTGGGAGAGAACCAGCCAGCCTTGAGCCAAAATGTTAAGGAAGAGCATCAAGGACTGAGTTCAGGCCCCAGGTATTGATGCATATACAAATATGCACATACAATTTCAAAGACAATATAAAATATATTAGGATTTCACAATATTTTTGCTATATTAGTATCTTTTTGTAAGTAAAACCTATACTTTCATGGCAATGACATAATGTAACTTAAAAGTATTCCTTTAGCAGAAACATTTCTTAGGAAGGAAGAGTTAATGGTTCAAATATTATCTATATGATTTTATAAAAGAACTGCATTCAGATATAGATTCATATGTTCAACAAATTATTTCTTCAATAGAGCTTGCAAAAAAAGTGCTCTATAGTAGAAACAGATTCTGTTTCTGTTTAGCCTGGGAAAATAAGTTTATTCAATATTATTTCCCAGCTTGTCAGAGAAGATTCTATATAAGCAGAAAGATATATTGGATTTAACCTCCAATGTTTCCAAAGATCTGTTGTAGCTACCAAACTACTGACTATGGAAATTTCATAGTGCTTACTGCTTTCCGAAGGCAAAACTGACCCTTTCCCTAAATTCTTGATATTCCTTGAGGAAAAGATACCTCTGAATTTTTTTTCTTTCCAAAGAAAGGTATAAGAGAAAAAAATTAAATCACATCTTATGAAGAAAGGATCCTCTAGGAAGCTTGCCACTAAAAGTATTTCAGAGTTCTAATATGGTCCATTTGCTCTGGGAACTGTTTTCTCCATTGTGTTTTAAGAGGTTCAGGACATGCCACCATCAAATACACTCTGCATATTATTTATATTTAGACAAAATCACTTGTAAGCTAACAAGTGAACGAAGGGCCTTTTTATCACCTATGATTTCCCATGAGAAAGGAACTTACTTTTTCTGGGAGAAGAGAATGCCCAGATCTCCAGCTACTGGAAAGGGTGCTAAAGTGGTCTGAATAAACAAATGGCCTTCTTGCCTTTCAGAGACTACTCATTCCCTTTGTGACCTTTAATGGAGTTCCTATAATGCACTGCTCCTAGCCTAGACCCCTTGGTCTTGTCATTTCTTCACAAATTTATTACTCATTTCTTTCTTTTGTGGAAGTATTGATGCAGTTTTATATCAGTTTAATTCTGAAGCCTAGATGGAAACACTGCAAGGTCCAAGGAGAATTATCCCTTCCTCCTACATTGTATCTAATTAGGATGCCTATCTGTGTATAAGCAATCAAGCACACTTTTATCAGGGACTAAGATAGGACTTGTGCAATTCAAGAGTATATATTCGTTTAGATTTAAGATTCAGATTTTAAACTGAAGATTGCCAACAAATAAAAAATCATTAATAATCCTTTAAGAAATGGGTAGAGATGGGACACTGGAGAATATACGTGTGAGTGTGGAAGGTGATTTCCCTGAGGATGCAAGGGAAGCAGGCTGAAGGCTGAGGGGCTTGAAGTAGTCAGTTGAGAAGCACCAGAAGGGTTCCTTACTTTCCTGTACCTGGCCATAGCATGAACAGGGCTGGTATATAGCAACAGTGTGTGAGAACTAAGCC